>NC_142064.1:162644827-162960161 GCF_059756535.1 Pantherophis guttatus
TTGCAGCACTGAACATTTCCAAACCAGATAACTATGAAATACCACCAAAGATAGCAAATCATTATTTATCTACAGTCAAATAAACCAATTTTGTAGGGGTTTTTTTTCCTTCTTTCTCCCAGCCATCCTTAAGTCTCAGAGATAAAATTCTAACTCCAGTTTTCTTATAGTCTCTTTGCTTCATCTGTTGAAGTTCTTATCTTTATTCAAGCCCATATACAATTTCTATGAATTTAATTCCAATAAATCTCTCACATTTCAATTTAAAAGAATAGTCCACGTTGCTCTTAGGGTACATTGTTTGAATGATCATACTTGTAAATCCAGCATTTCCATCTCATTTTTGTAATTTTTAAGTTTTAATTTCCACCTTGAAGTCCAGTCTGTTGTCTTCAAAGGGGTTTGTTCATTTTCGGTAGCAACATTTAGTTCCAGTAAAGAGTTAAAAAGCTCAAGGACTTCTTCATATGCTCACACATCAAATGTTTCCTATCATGTGCTTTAGTAATAGACCTTCAAAGTCTTGCTTTGCAGAGAAACAAAACAGACTTTTCCTACAGGAAAGGATCTTTCTCATTAGTTTCAAAGTGTTTCTTTAAACCAGTTTCATGAAGCATTAGCATTTAAACTCTAAAAACAACTCTAAAGCCACTTCTTTGCTGTATATTGCAAAGTTATCAAAATAAATATCTTACAAAGCTAAAGAGGTGTAGTTTCCTTTAAAAAAAAAAAAACTCAGCCAGCAACTTATAGGCTTGCAGTTCTGAAGGTTTTTCAATCTTAAAGAGGCAGTTCAAAAAATTAAACTCCAGAGTGATTAAAAAGAATGAGGTTTGGTCATATCTTGAATCCATGAAAGGCTGCATTTTGAGTTCAGAACAGGATGGAACCTACAATTCACAGTTAATTGCATATGGCAAATTCTGTCATCTGCACCCAAAAATCAGCTGTTGAGGTGTACATATTTATTAGTAAACTTTATATGCTGTTCTTCCCAATAAGGAACATATGTGCATCTCCAGAGCTCTCTTTATTCCAGAGAGAATTTCAGCAGTCTGGTCCTCATATCCAGTTGCCTTTTCAGCCATAGTGCCCCTGCAATCTGCACCGAGTGGAGAAAAATATGGGCACCAAGTTGCCTTGCTTCAGTGAAAGCCTGGATTGTGTCCTGATATCTTTTTGTAAAAAATGTTTATTAAATTTTCATAATATAAATACAAATTAAAATAGACAGTAGGAAAAAGGGGGAAAGAGAGAAGTGTAGGATAGAGAGAAAAAGAATAAAAATGTGTTAACTTCCAACTTTTCTCAGAGCAGTAGAATAAAAATGATAAGATACAACCTCGCTTTTTTCTTTGACATATTTAATATACTAGGCATTTCTATAACAGACTTGTCTAATCAGCAAATCCCAAAGTCAAAATTTCATTTTTTTTCCTGTCTTCAGTCTAGAAGTGGTTTCCAAGTAGAAATAAAACAATGTATTTTTCAATTAAAGCATTTGATTCCACCATCTCTGCTACCTCCATCAGTTTCTCCATCCATTCTTTCATTGTGAAGATTAATCTTTCCCTTTTTAAGCATAAAGAATTCTTGCTGCAGTCAGGGGTGTCAAATTCACGTCATCAGGGCAGCATCACATGACATATCGCGACTTCCCGCCCCCCCTTCGCTAAACCAGGCATGGGCATGGCCAGTGTGACGCATCCAGTCTGTGGGCCGCGAGTTTGACAGCCCTAATATACAGCAACAAAGTCACAGATTTTTTAAAAAGTTCCTTGGCCAGTTACTGGGTACTGAGATCTTGATGGAAACCTTAATCTTGTTTTATCCAGAAGAAAAGGCTGTTCTTAAAGCCTATTTTGCTCTTCAAAGGCAGCCTTGTCATGACAATTCTTGACATTATGGTTGTCAACAAGACCGTTCAGTATTTTTTTTTCCAGACTCTTATTTTTTTTCAAATGAATGGAGGATTTATTCCTCATTTTCTTCCTACATTCTTTTTCTCTCTTTAAGACAGACTACTTGGAACCTAGCCAGAATTTACTACAAAACCCAACATACTAACAGAGCCTTTTGGCCCTCTTTTTTCCTTCTGGGAAAAATAGTTTAGCTCCTTTCTCCAAAAGGCCTAGCAACAGTGGAACACTTCTAGCAGGAGCTGCTAGAGAGATGGGGTTGGCATTTCTTGGACTATTTTCTTACTATGTCAGGCCAGTTAGAAGCTGCTGGATGAATCAAACACCATTGTGTAAATAGAAAGATAAGTTAAATGGTGTCACTGATACAGAATTTGAACTGGGGGAAATACCAGCAAGTAGTACATAGATTATGTCTGTCACGGATCTTTAAAATCTAGATATTAAATACACAAGCCTGGCCCAAGCTAGTTAGATGTGCTGAGACCACAATATCCAGTTATTCACTTTTGTGGTCAGTACCTGCACTGGCTCAAATAAATTCAATGTTTCATTAGTCAACTGACGGTATAAACTAGCTAGAAATCATGGAACTTCTAAATCCATCATATCTGGTTATTGCACTAAGTTGGCAAAGACTGTTGTAAATTGAATAATGATATGTTAAGTCTTCAAGTTATGTAGAGTAACTGCTTTTTTCTTTCCAACAGAATGATTGTGCCTTGGCGTGTCATTTGTGAGGTTTGGGCATTTAAAAGGAGTGCCATAACACTACTGTCGTAGGTACACCATCGTCGGGGCTGAGACGCATCCCCTGGCCAGGGCTTTGGATGAAATTGAAGGGCTGCATCCTTTTCCTCATTGTGCCTCATCTGAAGCTCGTACCTATCTTGAGTTATCCGCCTTGTGAAGAGACTGGAACCACTCTAGCCTCTTCCTTTTTATGCCTCTGGATCTGTGTTTTGCAATTCTTCAAGTGTTTGCACAATTTATTTCCTTTTTAAATATATATATATATTTGTACTGGGATGGGTTTTAAATTATAAAAATTACTGTTTTGGAAGCAGACTTTTAAGAATAAGTACTGTTTCCATTAAGATTATTATTTTTTGTACATTTTTAAAATCATAATGGGTGTTTAACAGAGGCATATTTTAGAAGTGTGCTTTTTAAAAAAATGATTGAAATAATATATGTCACTTTAAATCCCTGTGGCTGCTCCAATGAAGTTTTTGTTGTATTACAGTACTGTTAAATTGTTTGGCAGACTGGGTAGATTATTTTTGTAGCTGTTCAGATGTGAACAAACTAATCAAATTTAACTTGATTTGTATGTGAACACTACATTAATTTTTCTTGAAATAAAACAGTACCTTTACTTATTTTTTTCTTGCGACCAACACATTTTGTGATACTATCTTAATTTTACAGTCTCTGAAATGTTTAGAATATCTATAAATTCCAAATGCTTGGGTTTTTTCTTCTTCATGTTTTGCTTTTAACTTTAGACTTAAAATAATCTAAACCGTTCCTTCACAAGTAGTTTTGCAAAATCCTTTTTAATATATGCAATTTCTCCACATACTGTATATTTCAAAGTACATGTTTCCCACTTTGAAGAGCCTTGACTTTGAAGAGATGCTGTAGGCCAAATTATAACAAGTTTTTATTACACTAATTAATGCATTTTTCTATGTAATTGTGAGCCCTGTTACAATCCACTGAAAGTAAATCTAATCCCACCAAATTCCACATTACTATCCTGACTGGATCTTCATCAGTTAACTTTATTTCCAAGTTCTATGCAAAGGATTATATAATATAGTGCTTCTCTAGGACAGTAATGGTGAACCTAGGACAAGTTGGTCAAAGGCAACATGCCACAATGCTTTGGATCATGCTAGCGTTCACCAACACCCAATAGCTATTTTTGAATGCCCACCCCATTCTCCTGTGATTTTTGAAGGTTGCAAAGTTCCCTTAAGAAGGCAATGCTCTTATGGAGCCTTGACCCTCCAAAAATTGTTTGGGAAAGGGGTATGTTTTTGTGTAGTTTTCTGAGGCTGCAGAGGCCATGAAAGTTCATTTTCTGAAGCCAGTGTGTGAGCAATCTCAGGTAGGCCACAGGGACTTGTGAACAAAAAGTACATTGCCTGAAATTAAGCAGCACATGGTAGATCCTGGGGATCACACACAATTGTATTTTTTTAAAATAAATGAACATGTAAAGAATTGTTTCTCTTTTGTTTTGGGACAGCAATGTGACATGCCAACAGAGTCAAGTTAGGTATTTCTGAAATGTTGACATGCGAAGCCCAAAACTTTTGCCACCACTGCTCTAGAGAAAATGGTATAGTATGTTGAACAATGACCCAAATTATTCTTGCCAAGACTAAGAGACATAAACTACGTTCTGAGATACAGGACAAGGTGATTCCCATCTCCTGTGATCCAATGAACTTTAATGAACACCTCATCAAATCATTAACAACTGGTCTTGCTCAAGACTTTGTTATAACCTATTTCAATGAAATATAGTTGTATTCTTCCTATGACATCTTACCAAGCTTGTCTACTTTAAAAGGCTGCTGTCAGCCTTGCAAGTCTAATTGTGCTTTTCCTCCCCTCTCATTTATATCCCAGTGAATTAGAGTGGAATTTGCCTCTTTCCAATACTATCTAGTTTCCCAGAATCCCTAGGAACTATTTCAGGCCTCTTTATATGGTGGTTCTTGCATAGGGAGTAGGGATTGCAACTACTAAAAAAAAAATGACAGTACAGTAATACCAAAGCTGAATGATGTAAGCTAATGAAAAGCAACTTAAAAGAAAGGGGAATTTGAAACCATAGACAAATGTTTTCATTTCTTCTTATATCCATTGTGAAAAATATGTGCCACTGCTCCTCTCTCCAGAAAATGTTTCCCAGATGAAACAAAGTGAAAGGCTAAAAATCTCAGGGGTACAGCCTCTGATTTTACCTACTCTCCCAGATTTAATTCCTGGGCTTCAGACTACAGCCTGAACACATGAGATAGTACAGAATTAGGCAGGTATAAGGGGCATTTACATGTTCTTATTTTAGAATACAAGATCCTTTTTCTGGCCAATAAAGTGACATCAAACTTGAAAAAAGTATTGCAAAAAAAAAAATTGCACACACACAATAGGAAAATACGTGATTGTGTCACATTTTATGTACACAAAGTAGTGACATCCTACATTTCTACAATATCCCTCACACTCTGAAATAATTCCTGTTTGTGAGCATGTAAAAATGGACCATCCAATTTCATTGCTGATGGAGCCACACTGCGGACAGAAGTGTTTTTCAAAGTATCTTGTTTTGGCAGGTGGAAAGGGGAGAAAATAATATCCTATTTCTAAAGTTACTAAGAATTAGTGAAAAACAAGTTCAATTACATCCTTCAAAAAAATTATTTCAAAAATACAAAAGTAACATCTTACACTAAGCACTGTAAAATATCTAATATATATTCATTTATGGTTATTATTTGGAAGATTTGTTAAAAGCTTTGGTCTTAGGCACATCTAGAATAAAATGGCAGGCAACTTAGCCGCAAATCTCTTAGAGACAGCCATGAGTGTATCGTTTCTTTGGTGGCAGGTGGATATTTTGAGAGTTCATGGATTCTAGGTTTGCCACCATAAGATCAGGTAAAGGAGAACTTCTCTTCAAGCTCAGTTGCTGATGTTGCTTGGCAATTCTTCCTTCAGCCTCTTGAGAGGTAGAAACGTCTGTGTTCCTGACAAGCAAAAAGCCATCGGTTCCTGACTGGATTGGACTGTTCTTCCTATCACAACTTTGTTTTAATTTAGGATTAAATCTGCGATAAAAAGATTCTACTTCAGGGAGGTCAGCAAGATTGGTCATTGACATGGTATCTACCAGGTGATTGTATGCCAATGGGACTGGATTTCTTGCATGCTCCTGCAAAGGGGGTGAAGCCTCTTTCTTCCATACTTCCACATGCATCTTTCGGTGAGGTGGCAGCAATCTGGGCCTCTTCCGTGCTGGAGACTCCATCAGTAAATCAGAAACACAAATCTGTAGGAGTTCCTCTTCAACACTTGTCATGGATCCACTTGGCACCTTCTTGTCTGTAGCATCATGGTTGCTATTCCAAGATGACATAGCATCTTGCTGTGGGCAGTGTTCACCTACACATACATCCCCAGGAGTTGGATGCATTTGCTCTGGAGGAAAAGGCATTACTTTCACAAAATAAACGGCGTTTTCATTATGTTGCAATGAGGCCCTTGTTTGTAAATCTGACAGGGCCTTGTTCCTTATTCGCATTTCCTGGACAGAAATATCAACTGCCGACCGAGATGCTAGTGTTTGAGAATACAATATGGGACATGGCTGGAGTTTCAGCTTTTCATTCCATGCTTGAAGAAACTTCTCCCTGCAAGATTTTGGCTTTTCTGTGTCATTGGGATGCACGGCCATCTTATCTTTTGTGACTGCTGCCTCCATGAGAGTTTCTGAGATGTAAAGATTGAGATAGAAGTGAAAGTCAGTGAAAAGAGCTTTCTAATATGTAATTTGCTAAAGGGTGGTACTTCTAGTATTTTCCCTCACCTCCAGGTCTCTAATTGATGTAGGAATAGCTGTAGTGTTGCCAGGCAACACACATTCTAGATCTCACAGGCCTGGAGTAAGCTTCGTGGCCTAAGCCATGGAAGCTGTAGCAGTTGGGACAAAGATCCAAACTTTCCAGGGTCATAAGCATTCTGACATCAGAATAAACTGAAATTATCAGTTAATTTAGGTCAGGATGCCCTTTTTACATGGAATCTATTCCTAACCAAAGCTGCAGCTGGGAAACCTTGAATATATTGTGTGTGTTTACAGCAGTGTTTTTCAACCTTGACTGCTTGAAGATGTGTGGGCTTTAATTCCTAGAATTCCCCAGCCAGCATGCTCACTGGGGAATTCTTGGAACCAAAGTCCACAACATCTTCAAGCTGCCAAGGTTGAAAAATACTTATTTATATTGCAATTATGCACCCAGAAATCAGAATTGTTTTCCTTTCTGATTATATGCTGTCATAGTCCTCCTGTGGCTGCTCACAGAGAAGAGAGCCCTGAAACTTGCAGAAGCCACTCCCGATCTGCTGCTCTCTTGACATACGACTTCAATCAAACACTGTGCTGGCAGAGAATTATAGGAAATCCAAAACAGGAGGCTACCAGACTGGAGGAAATGGTATATCACTTGCCTGATCCCACTGCATCAAGCAGAATGGGAGGTCATAATACCATAATATCCTCAGATTCTACTGGCTTTTGGACTTGATGTAAATGAGTAAGGAGGCAAAGTACAGATCTTTTGGAGAGACTCTGCTTACCAAGCCTTTTCAAATATAAGATCCTTCTACTATCATAGGCAGTTGCAATGTTAATTGCATTCATACTCTGGTCTTGGTTAAGCAACCAGATCTGCCCTGCAAAAATCCAGGTGACCATTAGATGGCAGCAAAAAAACCTGCTGGCTTCCTTTAAAAAAATTTTTTCGAAGCAAAACCCTTTCAATTTTTTTTGCTTTCCTTCTCTAGTAAATATGCCTGCTCTGCAGCTAGATATATATATATATATATATATATATATATATATATATATATATATATATATATATATATATATATATATATATATATATATATATATATATATATAGTTAGCTTTGATCTTTGAACCTTGTGACCCTTTTCATGATTTTAGAGAGTTTGATATTTGTATTATCAGATGGGCTATTTCATTTTTCAACTTGACAGAAATCTAATTAATAAGAAGCCCTTTAAACTAATCCCATTAACACTTCTATAAAATTGGGTCTTATAAATTTGGTACAGTGATTAAGGTAGCAGGCTAGAAAACAGTTGTGCATCAGTTCTGGTCCTGTCTTAGACACAAAACAAGCTGGGTGACTTTCGACCAGTCCCTCTCTCCAGCCCTAAGAAAGGTAAATCTTGCCAGAAAAACTGCAGGGATTAGCCTAGGGACTGTTGCCAGGAGTTAACACTGACTTGAAGACACAAAACAAACAAACAAACAACAAACAACTGGATCAATAAATAATGTGCTATTCACCCGCAATATAAATATTTTGCTTGCACCTTTATGTCCAAAAATCATTTGGTGTAGTGGTTGAGAACAGCCAGTTTGGTGTAGCATCAGGCTAGCAACTCTGAGTTCTAATCCTGCCTTAGGCATAAAGCCAACGGGGTGACCGTGAGCCAGTCACTTTCTCTTAGCCCTAGGAAAAAGGCAATGGCAAATCACTTCTGAAAATCCTTGCCAAGAAAATTACAGGGACTTATCCAAGTAGTGTCTTAGAATTGGACCCAATTGAAGAGAGGAAGAAAAATAAAAGAGCATCCTAACTCTCTGACCTATGACATTCCTGAGGGCCCAGAAGGAGAGCCAGCACTTCCGTTAAAACAGCAACTGTGTCCTGAGCCTGACTGAGCGACCAACAATTAGGCCACAAAGGATCTGTGAAATGTAAGGGAACAGTTTTTCCAAACTGTGTGTCATTTAATTGCTCCGGTTCTCTCTTCCTAGGCATGAATATTTTAGCAAATCGCCTCCGGTTTCTTTTTGAGGAGGAAGAGATTGGATATGAACTTTCTTTCCTTTTCAAAGCAGTAACATGATCTCCCAGAGCACAGAAGCAAATTGGGGAGATTCAATTCAATTCAAAAACTGCTAGTTCTGTGTAAGCAAAGTGGGGGCTCTGTGGGGGGGAGGGGGGGCGAGAGACAGCACTGATTCACTTGCAATTGGGTTTCAAAAACTATGGTTACTAAATAAAAGGGATATAATACCAAATGCCACTGTCAATAACTCTCTTGGCTTTTAATTTATTACACAACTAAAATTATTTACCTGATTGAAATGGTAAAACTATGAAACAGCTTGCCAGGCAGGAAAGACAAGGTCTATATGTGAAGATCCAATTAAATTAATTTATTGGTAAAAGGTCTATACCAGGGCTCCTCAAACTACGGCCCGCGGGCCACATATGGCCCGCCAAAGCCATTAATCCGGCCCGCACAGGACCATGAAGCTACCCCACCCACATCACTACCCCCACCCACTGGCCCCCACTCTTCAGCCGAGTGCAGGATTTACCTTCGCGAGCCCCGCGGGCTGGAATTGGAAGGTAAGCCCAACATTTTTGGCCTGCAGAATGATTCTCGAGGTGGGAGGTGAAAAATGGGACAGATGGACAACCTGGGAGGCCAAAAATGGCCCGTTTTAGCCTGTTTTTGGCCTGCAGAATGCTTCTGGAGGTGGGGGAGGTAAAAACCAGGACTGTTTTTGGCTTCCCCTACCTCCTGTAACATTCTGCAGGCCAAAAACGGGGAGCATGGAGGCCTCCCAGGGTATCCGTGCATCCGGTTTTTTATCTCCCCCGCCTCCAGAAGATAGAGAAAGAAAGAGAGACAGAGAGAGAGAGAGAAAGAGAGAGAGATAGAGAAAGGAAGGGAAAAAGAGAGAGACAAGACACATACAGAGAAAGAGCTAGACAGACAGAGAGAGAGAGAGAGAAAGAGAGAGGGGGAGAGAGAGACAGAAAGAGACAAGACACACACACACACACACACACACACACAGAGCTAGACAGAGAAAGAGAGCTAGACAGAGAGAGAGAGAAAGAGAGAGAGAGATAGAAAGAGAAAGGGAGGGAAAGAGAGAGAGACAAGACACACACAGAGCGAAAGAGCTAGACAGAGAGAGAGGGGGAAAGAGAGGGGGGATGAGAGGGAGAGGGAGGGAGGGAGAGGGAGACCTTGATTGTAAGCTCCTTGGGCTGAGAAGAATTGCTGCAAAACTGTAAGTGGACCATTAGACTCCTAAACAACTGAAAAAATGATCTAGCAAAAAGAAGTCAACCAAAAGAGCAACATGCAAACAAAAGCCAATAAAACACTCCCAGGAGCAAAACAAATTAAAGTTTAATTTGTGTGCATTGTTTAATGGATTGCTAAATTGGCCATGCCTTTAGTCACATGACCTCCTAGCCATGCCCACCCAGCCAGTCTGGCCCCCCAACAGTCTGAGGGACCATGAATTGGCCCCGTTTAAAAAGTTTTGAGGATTATACATAGGAATCTTCTCAACTAATGGTTAGCACCTGCTTGGAGTTAGATAAGTATCAACTGAATTTAAGGGGAGGAGTGAACTTAGTCCATGGCTACATAGGGATTCTAGGCTGACCCCTCTTTTAACCCACTCCAGATTCTGCCACTCCTTCATCTACATTTTCCTGACTAATTAATACTCATCTTTTCATGAAAAGAGAGATGTATCTCTTATTTAATCCAATGAGGTTGCAAAATTAGAATATGGGGTGGATACAATTTCAATAATATCTATTTTAACGTATGTAAATTATCTAAGCCAGCTCAGTAATTAATTCATGGACATTGTCTCTTGAACTGAGTACCAACCCTGCTTTTCTTGAATCTATTCTTTTCATGTCTGTTCCCACATTTTTTTTTCAACCATGTATTATCGCAAACCTTTTAAATTCATATGCTGATCTCAACACTTTATTTTTTAAAAAAACTGGCAGGATTTGACTTCCAGGAGAAAAATGGTGAAAATAGTGATGACCTTGGCAGAATGAAGAGCTGGCAAGGAGAGTTCATGAGAATGTCTACAACGTGATAGGATGGGATTTTTAAGGTTGGACATTAGAGGGAACAAGAAAGAACTAAAGGTTACAATTAAAGGAAAATAACACTTATATAAGAATGGAGGTAAATTATTTTAATATTTGACATACTGAAGGATATTTTTGAACAATGGCCCTAGAAGCTAATTTTAACTTTTGATTGTGTTTAAAAGAAGTTATGGAAGAGAAATCAATTTTATCAGACAAGAATGAGATTTATTAGAAAATGGATTTAAAAAATGACAGGCTAGAAGAATGATGTGGAAAAAGATGCCTCACTGGACATGTAAATGAAACCAGCTGATATGTTAATAATTTAAAGGAATATACAAATAACAAACCAAAACAGTGACCTGGATAACTTTCCTATATTGAAATTGCAAAAGGGAATTGCTAAAAAGCTTTGAAGAATTTTGTGAGAAGGAACAATTATAAATGAAAAGAAATAAAGTTCTAAGACATTATTTGAAGGGTCAGGATTCAAATTATTAAAAGTAAAAGGAACAAATGCAAATTTGGTTTATTTGATCAAATAGATGTGCTGTTATTTTTGCTAACCCTTAACAGACTTTTGCTGATCAGGGTTGAAATGATGAGTTTTAAGGATTTGTTTATAGACAAGAGATGAATTATGGAAAGAAGTCACCTTCAAAAAAAGGTGAGAAGTAACTAAAATAGTTTGTACTTGTGATGAAGGGGAAGTTATTCTTTTTTTTTACTATATATTTTTATTCTTTCTTTCTAGTTTTCCTTCTATTTTTCCTATTCTGCATTTTTAAATTCTTTTTAGTTTGTATTTGTTTTTATCTTTTTAATTGTAATTTTAATAAAAGTATTTTTAAAAATCTGGCAACATTTCAGTGGGATATGCAGATGTGCATTTGGTCTTAAAATCCCAGGAATCCTACCACAGAAACACAATGCCCACCCAGCTTTTATGATTCTCCAAACCACAAAAAGGTAATGAATCATTATTAGCAATATACCCATATTTTACAGTGAACAATGGTTTGAATATTTTCCACTATTTCTGCATCAATAAATTTTTACAAAGCAAGGATGCTTTCCACCTTAAGAGTAGAAAATTAAAATGTAAATTGAAACATCAAGGAAGAAGGAGAACTTAAAATGGTCCCTTCCACTTCTCATCCAAGGTGGCCATTGGTCCCCATGTCTTCAGAAGCACCCAGTGCCCAGGTTGAAATGGATGTATTGGATGAGATATAGTAAAGAGGAGGTGGAGGTGGAGAAGAAGGAGGAGGAGGAAGATGAAGAAGGGGAAGGGGAAGAGAGAAGAGGAGGAGGAAGAAGAAATCAAAATCAGATCAGATTTAGATTTAGCATGTTAACCTTATATTTAGAACCACTAGGCTGTCTTAAAAACTCCTGCAAGTTATAGAAACTAAGTCAAAAATTCAGTGAAATCAACAGTTAAAATTTACTAAAACAAACATGGATAATTTGAAAGAAATTTAGACTAGAGAATTGAAGTTTCCTAGTTTGCTACGTTAATGGCTCTGGTTTTTTTCAAAAGTTAAATGTTTCATACAGTATCTAAAGAGAAATTAACCAAAAAAAATTTTTTAGGTTTAATAATGAATGTTCCCAAATGGCTTTGTTCCCAAAAACTACTGATTTTACAGACTGATTTATCTACTGATGTAAATTTGAAGGTACATGAGTAGACATGCTTTAATTAAAGTTTGATTGCTTTGTATTTGTTAAATATTCCAGCCAGGATGTTGGAAGAAAGTTAAGTTTTAAAGGTGTTAATGTGTTGCTATTATGTTCCATAAATGGGGAATGTATCTATGTGTAAGGAATTTTGGATTTGCCTGCCTGGATTGTTGCTAAGTGAATTGTCTTCTGTTCTTGGAAAGACGTTTGCGTATCAGATACCAAAGGTTGGGCTGATGGCCTAATCAACTACCAAGCTTTGAAATACTCTTTTTATCAGCATAAAGAAAAGACTGAACAATATAATTTCACATAGTTAAGATTCAAGTTTTTGTTTGATAATTTATTTCTAATAATTTCCACAGAGTTATCGTTATTGGTATATCTTAATTTTTGCTTATATGTCTGTTGTTTTTCTTTATTTGTAATCACAGAACTCTGTTCTTCCTTGTAGTTATATTAAAGCAATACAGTAAAATTTAATTTTAAATTTAATTTTAAATTTAAAAGTATTAAATTTTTTAAAAGATTAAAGTAAAATTTTTAAGTACTAAAAAAAATTAAAATTTAATTTAATTTTACTTTTGATCTGGATGGCATGTCTCCAGACATTTAATAATTAGCTTGAGAGAACTAGAATATTCTATGTCTCCCTAGTAGTTTTTTGGACTTCTGTAGTCCTGATTTATTAACCCTACCTATTCCAAAAAATAATTTTAAAAATGTCTCTCATATAATTGTTTATAGTTTATATTCAAAATTATGATAGAAATTTTCCTTGGAATGCTTGTAAATTAATAATATTATTAAAAATAATAATTAGGAGGGAGAACCAATCATGTCTTGAATTGCTCAGTGGCAAACTAAGATAGAAATAGAAGAATAATTCTCAATTTACTTATTCTGTTATAATTTGGGAGAAAAAAAATGGAAGTACTAAAACCGTATTAGTTTTAATATTAAATTTGAATACCCAAATACTTTCCTGTGGCCTGGCATATAAAAAGTTAATTCAAAGCTTACAATTATCCAGTTTGGCTAGCATTGGCTTTATTGAAATGTATTTTTAGAAATGGTCCTTTTTCTCCAAAAGAATGTAATAGCATGCATCTGCTAAACAAAACCATTTCCTGTTGAGGAGTCAACATTACTTTATTTTGTCTCCTGCCTAAAGTGTGCATTTGTAGACTATCAATTTCATTTTATTTCATTACCTTCCATTCTCCAAAAGTGTTTTCTTCTAAGACACTTGTATCTTTAATTACACAGCAGGCTGAAAACCATCAATGGAATCACTGCTTTCTGTTGGCACAAAGAAACCAAACATTTTCCTAAGTATTTATTTACTTATGAAATTTATAGGCCACTTAATTAGTTACAACACTGGAAGGCTTACAAAATAGAACAATAGAAGTATGACAAAAAGACAAAAAAAACCCCACCCCATTAAAAATCTGGAAAAAAGCAACAATCGTTTAAGGGGGAAAAAACCCAGCATCATCCAAGGGATCCATCATCCACTATAGCCAAAATCCTGGGGATACAGCCAGGTTTTAAGGATTTGTTTAAATAAGGTCAGAGTAGGTGGGCTGTTTGAATCTTGGGGGGTAATGTATATTGCTCATGAAGCCAGGTGTCGTGACAGGCAAGACTGGATCTCATCATTTTAGGATCCAGAACAGGCAAAATTTGCAGTCATTCAAGGGATTTTGGCATGTCAGAGGAAAGTGAATATAAACCCTTGTTTTATATTTCACCCCAATACTGTATTTTGCAAAGATCTAGCTGCACGAAATCTATGCCTTTCATTCTGTTGATGGGTGTTAGAAGGTGGAAGCTGTCTTCAATAAGTGTTTTAAAGGAAACTAAGTCAATCTGCTTAAGTCTCAAAATATTATTCATTTAAATATCTCTAAAACGTGTTTAACAAATAGGGAGGAGAGGAAAGAGGGGTGAGGACGGGGAGTTATTAATTTCTGCTCCATTGAATCCAAAGAAGAGGCCAGTCCTGTAGGGTTAGGTGTTCTTGGGAATTGGTAGTGTAACTTGGTCTCTTTCCCCAGTGAAAGTTACAATCGGTTTCTTTTCTCTTTGAAACTGGATGATTACCTCCATTAATGGGTATGAGTATGTGTTTGCAGAGGATATTCCTTCTCTGGAATTCTTTCCCAATTGCTTTTATTTATTTATTTGTTTATTTATTTTGGAGAGGTTATTCTTTTTGTCTTTCCAATTCGCTCTCATATTAAAACTGGCATTCTGGAGGCTTAAGCACAGAGGCTTAAATCAGATTTAAAAAAACATTTTATAGTTTATTTTCAGATGGGTACTCACGTTGCAGCTTGTCTGAACATCAGTGCTGACTTTTCAAGGCAAATACCTTAAAACAACAGTCCACTTGATCAATTGCATGTACAATCCCTGGATGGTTAGCTAGCCATTTCGGGATGATACTAGAAGACGAACGGCTAAGAATTTGATTAGCAATGGGATTTTTGAAGCTAGCAAGTTTATGGCCAAGCCTGATCATATTTGATATTTGGGTTAGTGGACTTCAAAATCCATTTCATCCCCTAGTAGTGAATGCAATATTGCTTCAAAGTGGAATATGAATATCTGCCTCTAGAAACAACACAGTTTCCCCCCCACCCCACCCTTTTTTCCTAGAATCTGTTATCTTGGTGGCCTTCAGAAACAGAATTCATAGCCTATCATCCTCTCCCCTGTTCCACTGCCATAAAGCAGCAGCAAAACAAGATAGAACCACAAGATTGTGGTTATTTTTCTGATTTAATCTCAGGAAATTTAGTCTTTGTCATGTCCATGTCGTGTATATTGGAGATGGTGACCCCTTGAGAGCTGAATTTCATTCTAATGTATGCCGATTACTGTACATTTAAAGTGACCATCAAGTTATTCCTAAATTTAAGAAGAAGGAAAAAGTATCCTCTCCGTTATCCTGTCCAAATTAAATAAGCTATGCCATGCATTTACAACAACGTCCTGAGAACGTTCCTAATTTGACTGACTTGAGCAACTGGGTTTAAGCGCCACTCTGAAGCTCTCCATCCAATTTAAATTGCACGTGAGAAGGAGTCGCAGTCACGCCCGTCCTTTCTCCAATAGCCGAGACCATATTTTGCGCTCAGGCCGCCGCGGGGCCCTGGCAGACGACTTCCCCGCTTCGCAACGGAGCTGTTGTCAACTTCGGACCCGATACCGCCCCCCCTTCCCCTTTGGGGTTGAAAAGAGCGCCTGAATTGAGGTTACAGGTTGAACCTGGCCGGTAAAACCAAGCCAAAGCGCGACACCGCGGCTTCCCTGCTAAGTTTGCCTTCACCAGGCAAGGGCGAATGCCGCGCTTCTTCTGCCACGCGATCCTGAGCAAGTCTCCAAACACGGACATTTTTTTATACCGAGACGCCATTCGGTGCTGCCTCGAAATCTGGCTGAAACGAAATCTTGTGGGGAGGAGGGGGAGGAAGAGTCGTCCAGCTGGGCCCCTCTCCTCGACCTTGGAAAAGAGGAAGCTGGCACGGAAGCCCCTGGATCTTTTCTTAGATCCAAGTCATGCAAGAAAACCCATCTTCCGATCCCATGCTCCTGAGCCCACGTAGGGCACGCTGCACCCGTTGCAATATTAATAATAAAAATAATAATAAAAAAAGGCAGTGATGCTGAATTTGGGAAAGACCCGGTCCCAAATGAGGGGGAGGGGGGAAACCACACCGATTTGACTGATTCAATTATATATATTTTTTCCAAAGGGGCATTCAAAGACAAGGAAACTCCACGCATCTTAAAGGTAGAAATAAATGCGTTAACGTGTGAACGTAGCCCAATCTTCTCCCCCCCCCCCAAAAAAAGCGCCCCTGCCACTTCGGAATGGCCTTCGAAGAAATCGGGCAGAAGGGAATGGAGACTCTTCCAATCGACCCAGGAAGACGCGAGTGGCGATGGTGGGGAAGAGGCAGCCAAGCCCTCCCCGCCTCCCCAAAACTATTCCCCGCGGCCTCTACTTTGCAGGCTTCCCCTTGGCAGCGTCCTGGTCTGAAAAAAGAAGCGGGCGAGACGGATCAAAAGGGAAAGAGAGCTACTTCGAATGAGATACTTTCGACTTTTTAGGGAGCCAAACTGGGAATCATTAAAATCATCATCATCATCATCTATATATGAGGGGAAAACCCAGGAAAACCCGAACTAACCTGCTTCTTTCCAAACGTTCAGTCCCAGGGCGCGAACTCTCAGGAAAAGCGAAGTCTATCTGGTTGGAAAGCGACTGGAGGAAGATAAAAGTGTAAATCGGGATCGGCTTTTGGGAGATTTCTCTCCTCTCGCCACCCCCCCACCCCCCAAAGTAAGTAGATGTTAACTAAGTAACCTCTTACGGGCCGAGGGAGAGATTCAGGCCCCACCCAGTTTGCAAAGAAGGGCTAGCATCCAGGTCTTATCTTAACGACCTTGCGGGGGGTGCAGGATCTAGCTGCTTTTTTCTTTTTTAACAATAGATAACAGGACTTTAACACCGCCTCAAGCACTTCCCTCTCGACTCTTTCCATCGCCCCTAGGCAGGCGGACAAACTAGCTTGCAAAAAAAAAAAAACCACCAAAAAACCCCCCAAAACCCTGGATGAGTGTGTTTAGTACTGAAAACTGAGGTTCAGTCAATGGATCTCCCACCACCAGCACCTGAGTTTTCCTGATAGGGTGGTGGTGAGAGGGTAGGCATGGTGCAACAAGGGGGCTTTATTACTGTGAATAAAGTTAAGAAGCCCCCATCCTCTAATCCATGGTCTACCAAAAAATAAAAAAGATGATTTACTCAGCAGCTGAGATGGGAAGCCTTCAAAAAGAGGTGGAGATTTATAGGTGGAAGAGGAGGGCAGCATTTTTCCTTGGAAAAGAACATGTGGGCATAGATAATATTAATATATCAGATAAAGAGGGTGTTTGGGAGAGGTTGTCAATGAAGTTTCAAGTGGGATGCCATTAGCAAAAGGTCATACAGTGCAACCACAAATGCATATGCACCAAAGACAAGTTCCTTGTGTGTCCAATCACACTTGGTCAATAAAGAATTGTGTATATATATAGTGGAGGAGAGAGAGAAGAACAGCTTGCTGATTCTTCATCACTGCTAAAGGTAAAACCGTTGCCTTCTTACCCTGTAGACGAGGTATGTATACGTCATTGCCTTTTTTCATGGCTCTCTTTTTGTCCTCTTGGTTCCATCTCGAAGCTGCCCTGCATCAAGCAGAACCCAAGGAAACCAGTATTTCTCAAAGTACAGGCATATTTCCCCATCTTCCAAGCAAGATATATGAAACAAGAGCCGCAACGTTTTGGGATCAGTAGCTTTTGATACAATTCTGAGAGTCAAATTGTATGTACTCTTCTCTGCTCTCATTTAGCCCAATGGTTACTGAAATATTGGGACTGGATTTTGTTGAACCCACCTACCTGCAAGGCTTCACCAGAAAAAGAAAAGGCCCCAGCCTAAAGTTGTTAGCTTTGAATTGATATGCAGATTTAATACTCTCAGGCTTAGAGTGGCGAAACAATTACAGTTTTTTACCTTACTATTATTAGGGGCACATCAACCTTAATTGGATCATTTACTATTTGATGAGGATTCTCCCCCCCCCCCAAATATTCTCTGGTTTTTAGGAAATCTGTTTCGCTGAGCTTCATTTGACTTTTTTCCTTCTTTCTGTGCCTAGCAGTACATTTGTGATGGCAAATAAAAGTTTGTACCACAATTGATTCATTAGCTTTTCAAATGCTGCAGGATTTGTTGTCTTTTTAATACGCAAAATTGTTTAAGAAAATCTAGCTTTAAATCCACATGTCACAATCAGGAATACATAAATTAAAAATGCAGCCGTAATGATTCCTGAGTTAATTCCAATGTAAAATCTACCGTTTTTATGAGCACTTTTTTGCTCCTGTATCTGAATCTGGCATGTCCTCTACATTCAATCAAAACTCATTGGTTCTATTTTGCCAGAGGACTGCTAGCCACCTGCTGCCATTGTTGGTTGAAAAGTTCAACTGTGCCATACAGAATCTTGAATTATTGATACTAGCTTCCCTTCATCCTTCTGTTCCTCACCGCATAGACTTCCTAGTTCAACCAAAGTTTGCTATCAAAGTGGATATGCTTATAAATATTGGAAAGATCTGTACTGGTTATTAGAGAAATAAGGATCATGGTTTGCTTAGTTTTGCAAAAGTGTGAGTTCTGCTAACTTCATCACAACTAATCCTTTAAATGAAATCAGAGTGGACAGGTAAGTAGGAACAAGTGAAAAAATATGCTTGTTTTTGCAATATTAAGATAAAACAGAACTTTTAGTTAGAATGAAAACATTTTAAAATCAGGATGCACTGAAAATATGGCTTTAGATCCCGAGTCAATAAAATGTTATTGCTGTGGTAGCTCCATTCATTTGGGATGCAGTACAATCTACCAAATTTTATCGGAGTAGCTTTTATTAATGTAAGATAGACAAATAGGACTGTCTGCATGTCTGAATTTTACTTGTGTTACAATGCAAAAAGCTAACAGTTATGTATGTCACCACTTTTGTAAGAAATCTCAATTTTTCTAGCTAAGAAGAAAAAGCTGAAAGCCTATCTGAATCAATATCAGACTTACCCATTTGTCAAATGTAGAGTTTTCTTTCTCATACCCAATATTATTTTTCATGTACTCCCTATCAGCAGACTGTGACACAATTGTTGCTGGGGGCACAATATTGCCTGTTTGGTTTTAGAATACAGTTTATTCTTTTCAATTTCCATGGAATAGGATTGCTGTATTTTCCTAAGGAGAATTAAAAAAGAAAACATATCTGCTGGTGCTTGGTGCTTGAGAAAAATTAAAAGTTTAATTACATTCTGTACTTGGTGACCATTCACCTTAGTTTAGCATCTTTCCTTCTAGTGAAATAATGCATTAATGCAACTCCCAGGTTGTTTGTGTTATTGACATAAGCAGAAACTGTAATTTTGGACTTATCATAAACTACATAGGATCCCATCCTTCCTGCTAGGATTGCATTGAATTGAATTTGAAATGTTTAATTCTCCTAACTCTTTAATTCAGAAGCAGCAAAAAAATTGTCCTCAATCTCAATGGAGAGAGAAAGGAAACTGTATTTAAAGTCCAGGTATAAAATATAAAGATAGAAATATTACATTTTTGTATAATATTTTGCCAAGATACCTAATATCATAGGTGTGTTGGAATAATAAAACATTGATGCCCTTACTGTCTTGATATGTAAAGTAAAACATAAGTGTTGGATGGGCTGACAAGTCCCTAAAATCCTGGAGGACAGAATTTCCTCAGATAATACAGAAATTGATCCTCTTATTTGTTAGTGTGTTGCATTGCATATAAGGATTGTTATTTGCAAACGGTTGGACATAGAAATGGCATTTTTCTCTTCCTCCCCCTCACAGATATGCTCACAAATGAAGAAAAATGGCACCTTCTCAATCTAAGGCAGAACAAAAAACACATCGAAAAAAGAAATCCAGCAATCCTTCTCAGAAAAAAAAAAAGCATGCTGAAGAATTTAAAAGGCAGAAGAAAAGACAGAAGAAAAGAAAGAGCGATGAAGAAATTAATTCTGATTATAGGTTCTCTGATCAGGATGGGGATTGTGTTTCCCTACAAAGCCTGACAAAAAGTGGGAAAGATTTGACCAAGGGAGAAAGAAGGAGCGGCTTCAAAGAAGTAAAAGAAAAGAGACAAATT
Source organism: Pantherophis guttatus (assembly GCF_059756535.1). Taxonomy (NCBI): domain Eukaryota; kingdom Metazoa; phylum Chordata; class Lepidosauria; order Squamata; family Colubridae; genus Pantherophis; species Pantherophis guttatus. The sequence continues at coordinate 162,664,900 of NC_142064.1, forward strand.
AGAGAAGGTCATTACGAGAGAAGATATGGAGAACCAATAATCTGTTTGGGAGAGAAGACTAAAAGAAGGACCCAGAAACCAGAATATCAGGGTTCAGTGCAACTACACAATGTCATTGTCAAAAGCTACAAACCAGGAGGCATTGAAAATCATGAGAAATATGCATTGAAAGAAGAAGATAAAGTGCCAGCAAGAAAGTATAAAGCTACTCCTGATGCAGAATCTTTCAGAATAGAAAGTGAGGAAGAGTTCTCTTGGAAGCAAGAGTCATGCCAAAGAAGAAATTATAATAAAACTGGAAACCAATCTAAATGGGAGGCTCACTCTCACAGCAGTAAGAGGTACAACAGAAAAAACAAGGAAGGCAAAGCAATGAAGGCTAAAAAATTGGCCAAAACGCTTTCCAAAGGAAGTCCTGTGAATTCAGAAGATTCATCATGTTTGGATTCCCAAGATGAATGCAGGTGGAACCAAAGAAGTGGAAATAAAGTGACAGGCAAGACCAAGTTCAAAACAATAGAGAAGAGGAGCTCTTTGGAAGATAACCTTGGTGAGAAATGGCGACCAGCTTTTACAGAAAATCAGTTTGCCAGAGAAAGAAGAAATTATCGGACATCTCAGAAAACAATTAGGCAAAAGAAAGAAAAGCCTGAGATCAAAAAGAAGAAAAAAGACTTACAAACTAAAGAAAATTATTTTAAGAGAAATGAGAAAATAAAGAGGAAGGAGAGAAGTTCAGTGACAGGAATAGCCCTACTGAGTGACAGCCATGAACAAACTGATGATGAAAGCAGCCCAGAAAACCATAGCAGAAGCAACACTGAAGACGAGAGATATTCTTGGGAACATGGAAATCCACCAGAATATGAAAGTAAAGACGAGTCTTACTATGAGGACAGTAGAGGTGGAAGTGAAGATATTGAAAATGAGATAAGTAGCACTGGGGGAAAAAGTGGCAGTAAGAAGGGAACAGCACTTCTTGACATGACAAGATCAAAGTTCCATAATGTTAGCTTGAATAAGTCCCTACAAGAGAACATCACTGTAGAAGAAAATACAAGTTTCAGTGACCCAATGGCCAGTATTCAAAGCACATCTTCACAATTGGTAACATGTAGAAGTCAGGCTCCTAATAAATCTGATGCAGCCAAACAAAGATCCTGTTTAGAACAGCAGTCAAGCCAAGTGGGTCAAACCAGGGTGGATGGAGTAGTTTCGCTGGCCAAAAAATATACTCACTCTGATTCTCAGCCTCAAATTCTGCTGAAGGTGGACAGCAAACATGCTAAAACCAAGCAATTAGCGATTAGCAAGCTTTTTTCTCCCAGAAAGGAAACAGAAATTGGTTCTGAACTGGAGGAAACTGAAAGTCTCCATTTAGAAAAAAAATCAAGAAAAAATAAATCACTTTCAAGATCTAAAGCGAAAGAACATTCTGCTGAGAAGAAAGACACAGAAGGGGAAAAAATAGGAAAGGTCAAAACAGTTGCACACCAGACTCTAGGCAGAAAAGAGACCAAGGAGATTGCATGGGAACAAACTCCTGGTGCAAAACAATTCATGGTTAAGCAACCCAGACACAGATCATTACAAACAATTTCAGCATTTAGGAAAGTAACCCATTGGCTCAGCCATAAATCTCACACAAAAGCAAACTTGAAACATCGTTTCTTAAAGATAGTGCGTGCAATTGGCATCTCAGGATGGTTCTCCAAGAGGTTTGATAAGAGGATGAGGAGCAGCCAACCATATGGATTCAGGAGAAAAATGACCAACAGAATTGTTAATTTAGTTGGGCTGGCCAAAAAGTGTAACAAGACTTCCACAGGACAGTACATGAGAAAGGATTTAGATATCAAAGGATATTCTTGTTCTTCATCAAATTGTGATCAAATTTCAAACGAAGAGACATTAATAGAAAAGGATCAGCAAGAAAGGAGGACTTCAAATGATCTCTTCAATGAAGCTGGTTTTTCACTGATGAAGTCCAATGAACTTTCTGAGGAAGAAAATCATGTTACTAAAAATAAGTTTGCCATTGTATTTCCCCAGGTTCACCAATTATTGAATTCAGAAAATGTTTCTCTTGGAATCTCTAGAAATAATGGGAAAAGAAATACACAAGGATTTCCTTGCAGTTTTCAAGCTGATGAATCCATACTAAGTAAGCCCAATCATGTGAAATCTAAAGTAAATGAAAATTCTTTGTGGTACATGAAGATTTTAAAGTCAAACTTACACAACTGGTTATTTTCTAAATGTTTTTGCTGTGTCCCCTTTCTTCCAAGTTTAGGTTCCCGGTACATTCTCTTTTTGGGCTCAGCTACTATATAATTCCATTTTCTTACTAATGGCTACATATGTTCTTGCTTCTTAGAATCAAAACTTAGCAGTATTAAGGGGATCAGTCCCAATTTTCTGCTCTACTCTTTCTTTAGCCATGCTGAGTCCATTTCACAGATTGATTATATTCTTCCCTTCTGCAGTACTGGGAATAAATAAAGTGTTGTACATTGAAACAAACCACACACAAATTAATGGACTGTCCAATATACATGATCTTCACTGTTCTCCAAAATACATATGTTAGTAACAAAGTTCAAATGTGACACTGTCAAAGGAGATTATGTATCTACCTACCCCATTCTATTTTCTAGAAAATACGTTTTTTTTTCCTTTGCGGTATTTATAGCTACAATTTTAAATGATTCTGCAATTATTCTTTTATTTTTAGCTGAAATTAGACATCACCAAATCAAGAGGCAAACCTATTTCCAATGATACATCGTTGTTTAAAAATTTGAAGTAAAATCTGAGTGCACAAAATGCACAAAACAATGTGTTCACATTTTTTAAAACATCCGTACTGTAATTTCTCTGTAGCATTTTTGTTTTCCATTCTTTGGAAGGACCAAAGGTTTAGATAGACACTCCAGACTCATATATCTTGAAATACAAGATATTTCTCTCTTTTAGTGGAAAAGAAAAAGTCCCAGGGCTCTTCTTCCGGCCACTTTGAGGAAGAAGATATGGAAGACTTCAATCAGAGCATCGAGCCAGAAACCACGAAGCAAGTACACTGGACTCAGTACCAACCTCCTACATGTGACTCTACAACTTGGTTGAATTCTGAAATGCTACTTCCACGGCTTACCATTGAGAACCTAAGCAAGTGGACTTTATATAAGGAGAAGGGCTCAATCCAGTCTCATAAATCAAAAAAGTCGCTGTTGGAAAGATGGGAAGCGGAAGATATCGCTGAAGATATTCTTCAGCAGGACATGGCCCAGAAACAGGTTAGGAACATAGGAAACTCTCGTATACCATTATTCAGTCTAATGGCACTAGTTTGCCCTTGTTTCAAAAGAGTTCTTTCTTAGCCCACCCAAAGATGAACCTAGGTCTAGAGCAGAGGTGTCAAACTCACATTGTCACGTGACATATCACGACTTTTTTCCCCTTTGCTAAACTGGGCGTGGGCGTGGCCAGTGCATGATGCATCCGGGCCGCGAGTTTGGCAGCCCTGATCTAGAGGATTATAGAAACTGCCTGATCCACAGCTGCGGAAAAGATTTAGTTCAATCTGAGTCATTTCAGAAACAGTATGGTCTGACTTGATGGTTTGCTTGAAAGTCAAGGGAAACACTTCCAGGACAGAGCTTTGCTTAACCTATAACTGGAATAATATAAGTTCAGACCCATCTGTTTCCTTTAGATCAATACAAATCATTCCATGCTTCCTCAGAATTTGGTGTGTGGTTGAACGACATACAACCTTCTCTACGCAAATGTATCTGCAATCACAGATCCACTATCTTATCCTACTACATACACTTGTATTTAAAATTGTTTTAATAAAGCTCTTGCATTGTGGTTAGCCACATGCATAAAGGATCATTATAATCGCTAATTGATTAAAACGATGCTATATATAACTTAGAAATATCTTGATCATATTTTTCCAGGTATATAAAGATGGATACACAGAATTAGAAAAGACAGAAGACCTTTCCAGGCTGGAGTAAGTAAAACATGGGTAATTATTGACAGAACATCCCTTGCAGTTTTTGATTTCCACTCCAAAGTATTAGGGAAGCAGTTCTTAAAACACAGTGGAACGCTCTACATTCTGAAACTAGTCCATCCCTGGAAATGAATCACTATTTACTTCAAAGATTGACCATGTTTCCACCTGACTTTAGTTTGAGGTTAGTAAAGTATGTGAATATTAAAAATAACTACAATATTTCTGTTTCTTCTTATAGGGAGGTCTGTGAAAGCTCTGTGTTGTTGTGCCTGAAGAAGAGATTCCATCAAGGTGTTATCTATGTATGACCATTATTATTTTTTTTAAATATCTGTGATTGTTGTATATGATTGAAACGTGGGGCGTGGGAAGGGAACATGTTGTCTATGAAGATCCATAATCACCTTGAATAAACAATAGAAGAGAAGCAACTGTCTTGTAATAGCTCTCTAGAGGATCTCTTGTTGCTTTTCCTGGTCTTCTAGAGACTGAACATGGGAGATCTTTCAGGCAAAGCCTATGCTCAACACAAGAAATGGAACTATTTGTTGACATGCCAGCTAAGCTAATGAGCATAAATGCAATAAAGTCATATTCTGTTTCTTCCCAGACCTATGTTGGCCACATCTTGATCTGCATCAATCCATTCAAGGCTGTCAATCTTTATTCAGAAGATGTGATCATCCAGTACCAGAAAGGAATGCTTTCTAGACATGCCCCGTATGTCTGTATTTTTAATTCCTCTTTTATTTGGGTTTTTTGTTGGGATACAGTAAGGCTAAAACCGGTATAGCTGAATGTGGATGTATGGAGAAGTGTTCCCTTTGGGCTCTGGGAATTCATATTGTGGTCTTTAAACATTTTTGTTTTATTGCTGTTCTGGGAGCTAAACAAGGTTATGGTCAGAGGTGAAATGCTCCCGGTTCGGACCGGATGACCCGATCTGGTAGCGATGGCAGCAGGTGGTTCGGAGAACCGGTAGCAAAAATCCCTGCGCCCCCCCCCCCATGTCCAGCTGAGCCGCACGATCATCAGAGCCTTTTTTTTTTTTTTACTTTTAAAAGCATTTTTTCTACAACCTCTTCCAATGAAAAAATGATTTTAAAAGTAAAAAAAAAAAAAAGCCTCTGATGATCGCCCGGCTCAGCTGGGATCGTCAGGCTTTTCAAAGCATTTTTTTCTGCAACCTCTTGGCTGAAGAGGTGGTTAAAAAAATGGTTTGAAAAGTCTCTGATGATCCCAGCTGAATTACCTGATCGGCAGAGAGGCTTTTCAAAGCATTTTTAAAAAAGCCTCTCTGACGATCCCAGCTGAGTTGTCTGATCGGCAGAGGCTTTTCAAAGCATTAGAAAAAATGCTTTGAAAAGTTAAAAAAAAAAAAAAAGTTGGCCACACCCACCCAGTCACATTACTCCCCCCCCCAAGCCATGCCCACAGAACCGGTAATAACAAATTTTACATTTCACCCCTGGTTATGGTGCATAAGATGGATGGCTATATAAGTTAAATATATAATTTACATCCTATAAATGTATCATTCAATTTATATTAGTTAAAATTCTTATTGTCCCTCATGATCTTAGAATAATTTCTTCTGACTAAAACCATCTTTGGAACTAAGCAAAACAGTGTATTTATCATCAATGAGCATGGTATTTTTCCTTGATGTTTTAACAACTTAATTTGGGGGAGGGGGAAAATATGCCTCTATGGCTAAAGAGTTGGAAATTCTTGTTGATCTCTGCAAATTACAGGTAGTCCTCAATTTATGACCACAACTGAGCCTCATATTTCTGTTGCTAAGCAAGACAGGGAAGTGAGTTTTGCTCCATTTTACGACCTTTCTTGCCACAGTTGTTAAGTTAGTGACATGATTGTTAAGTGAATCTCGCTTCCCCAAGAGGTGATCATATGATCCTTTGACACTGCAATCATCATAAATATGAGTCATCTGCCAAGCATCTGAGTTTTGATCACGTGACCATGGGGATGTTGCAAGAGTAGTGTGAAAAATGGTGATAACTTACTTATTTGAGTGCCATTGTAATTTTGAATGGTCACTAAATGAACTGTTTACTACTTGTATTTTCATTGACTTTCTACCCATGCCATTCTTAACTAAGCCTGCCCTTGGTTCTAAAACCCTTTAATTCATAGAATGTAATGATGCAACTTTCACTCTCTGTTGTATTTATTTAACGTTCTCTTGCTTCTCATAGCGAAGAGGCAATAAAGAAATCTGTAGTTATGATTTGCTCTCGCAGTAGGGATGATATAATTATGTCATCCTGGACTTTGAAACTGATAGTTTCACTGATGCCTTCCCTTTCATATTAATGGACTCATGTGGGTTGTTAGATTATAATCATCATTTATTTCCCATTGGGATGAGTCAGAGCAGTTGTTACAGGGTCTGCAGTCTGAAGTCTTTGATTTGTGCTCCAAAGTTCTACCCTGATGTTACTGAACAACAGGTACCATCCAAGACCGAAGACCTTTGAATGAAAGAACCTTCAAATATTCTCACTAGACAAAGAGACATACAGCTCTCAGATTTTCTTATTTCTGTGTCCACAACATTTAGTACATGGGATTAGTTTTTTTAAAAAGTGTATCATTACTTTACAACTATGGTCCTTTGTATCTGGAGCATCTTATTTTGATGTGGTTCAGTTTCATTTCCAAACTGATAGGCATCAGGTATGTTGACAGCAGGCGAAATTATATTCTGCTGAAAAAAAAAACTAAGAATTTATAAGTTTCTTTGAGTTGTAGACATTACATCTTAGACTGTGGATATGTCAAAGTTAAGAACATTGAATATTTAGTCAGAAAAAGTATCCCCAAAATAATATTACTAAGAATCCTTTTATTAGATTTTTTTTAGCAGCATGGCCCTATATATGCTCACCCAGAAAGAAGCTCCATTGTGTACTGAAGATTTCATCCAGGTAGCTCCGTAGGGTTACCGCCTTTGTGACTTTGTCTTGGGAACTGATTTTTAGTATGTTTCCCCTTTCAGTGTTCATTTCAGTATCTGCAGACTTTTTTTTTCTTTTGGTGAAGGTAGGAAGAATACACATGTAAGTATCATGTTTTATTTCTGAAACAAATAAAACTGAAGTGACATTGCTGAGCAGAGTTGGAAGTTTGGTGGGTATATTAAGAAAATTGTGTTTGTTTCTTTGTGGCTTTCCAGACATATCTTTGCTGTAACAGAAATGGCTTATGCCTTCTCTCAGAGCTCAGAGAAAGAACAGTGTATTGTTATCAGGTAAAAGTAAAGGTACCTTTGTCAATATAATGTCATAGTTTTCTCTTTTTTATATATATTTCCTTGTTGTCTTGAATAAATACAAATCAAGAAGCATTCTGGGGAATACTGTTGCCTGTCCCCTTTACTTCGTGTATCACAGTGAGGTTATTTCTGTTTTTTTCCTCCAACTTTCTCTTTTTTTAGGGCTTTGTAGTTTTGGCAGCTAATCTGAGGGTGTTTGGGGTAGAGGGCCAGGGGATTAAATCACCTAACTGGCCTCACTAAGCCAATCAGTTGGGCCAAAAGGAAAGGCAGAAATGATCTGGCTTTGTGTTCTGCATCCTATCCAACTTCCCTTACCTACCTGCTGAGGGCTTTTAGTCAGAAGATCTACAAATGGTAGAAAGAAACAGTCAGAGTTGTCTTCTGTGATATCATTTTATGAGCAAAACAATTAACATTTTTATAATGATGTTGACTTTGAAACAACAGTGAGTTGACATCAGTAAAAAAAAAGTTTAAAAAGAGCAATCCTTAAATCTCTTGGTCGGAAAAGATTTAACTGTCCCCAACAAAATAATTTCAGGTGCTGGACTGAGTTCCTTTTTTTTTTATGGGTTTGGTTCTCATGATCTTCTGGAGAAGGCTGGTGGTGGAAATGACGGGACAAAGCTCCCCCCCTCCCCCTGGGTTCTCTCTGGCCAAGTGCCTTTCCTCAAGGGCTTTCTTTCCAATCCCTCATGGTTATCACAGTGGCACTGTGCCCCTGGGAAAAGTAATACAAGAGAAATGTTGGAAAAGAATTGCTGATACAGTTTGTTTAGTGGTTCTTATGATTAATTTGTGCATTTCAATTTTGTCAGATCTGAGGCACATATTTTACCAAAATATATATTTGGGGATCTACTTTAACAGATTTACAAGAGTTGGAAGGGACCTTATAGGTCATCTAGTCCAACCCCCTGCTCAAGCAGGAGATCCTACACCATTTCTGACAAATGGCAGTCCAATCTTTTCTTGAAAGTCTCAAGTGATGAAGCTCCCACCACTTCCGAAGGCAACTTCTGTTCCATTGGTCGATTGTTCTCACTGTCAGAAAGTTCCTCCTCATTTCTAGGTTGAATCTCTCCTTGGTCAGTTTCCATCCATTATTCCTTGTCTGGCCTTCAGGTGCTTTGGAAAACAGCTTGACCCCCTCCTCTCTGTGGCAGCCCATCAAATATTCAAACATTGTTATCATGTCTCCCCTGGTCCTTTAAAAGGTGTTTGTATTAATAAAGGGCTGTTGTTCTTCTGATTGATTTAAGTCAGGTTAGAGTCATGAGTCCTACACCACAAACCAAAGACCCCGTAGATACATATTAAATTGGGTAGGAGGAACACAACATCCTAATTAGATTGTCCTAACATGATACTGAAGAGTGCAGACCTAGATGCATATACATTCATCAAGTTACAGTATTATTTCAAAAGTACATGGAATATTTCCTTGGTAAAAATACCATAATTTATTATTATACAGAAGGAATTTACAAAAAGAAGTTTCTCTACAAATTTATTGTACTGTATTTTTGTAACACATTAGAACAATAGATGCAATCACACCACTTTGCTGGAAAGACTTATTATTTCAAGTCCCAATTATTCTGAAGTAGTTTATGGATTATTGTATTTTTATCAAGTGTTTGATGTGCTTTTTGCTAGCTGGAATGATTTAAGACTTTTGATTTATTATTGTATCCCTTATGTGTATATACATGAGAATCCAGAGATCTCAATTAGGCAATGTGTTCTAATGAATAAAAATACAAATACATTAAATTAAACACTTTTCTATTACATCAAGATGGTCTGATGAAAATGCTGATCACAACTGATTTTTTTTAAAAAAAATGTTTTCTGCTACAGTGGTCAGAGTGGCTCAGGAAAGAGTGAAGCTGCCAAAGCTGCTGTCCTATACTTATCTAGGCTATACCAAAAGCAAGAGTGTCATGGAGGAAAGCAAGTATGATGGTCGTATCATTATCATGATAGAACAATATGCAACTAATGATAGAAGAGAATATTTATTGCTCAGGGTTGAACTGTGGAGTCCTTGGTGCTCTCTGACCTTGGTGTTTTCTTGCAGATGTTTCATTACAAAGCTAAGTAACATCATTAATAATAGAAGGGAGTAGGACTTGTTCCCTTTCTATATATAGCAACTTGAACTGTGAGTATTGGTGGGAGTATTCTTGTGGTTCATTGATTAGGCTGTTGTTAATGTTAGCTAGTTGGTCGGAATTGATAATTTCTTGACTGGGGTATTGTTTACTTCTTGATTGTTGGTCTAGTATTAATCTTGGTGTTAATCTTGAAAGCCTGGCACTCAGACAAATCAACAGACAGGCATATAGAGATAAACAACATATATCGGTACATACTATTCAAAAGAGACAATCAAAAAACTAGAAAGGAAACAAAACAACCAAAACAACACGTCACCACCAATCAAAACCTAGATAAACAGAGATTAAGTGTTTTAGCATTGATGATGTTACTGAGTTCAGTAATGAAACATCTGGAAGAAAACCACCAACCTCAGAGAGTCCACAATATGCAAGTAACTCAGTCCCTGTTCATTGTTAGCTTACGTTTAACATTACTATGATCTGACCTCAGTCACATGTGCTAAGTCTCTAGTTTATGCAAACCTAATTGATCAGTTAAGGAGCAGTCTGAAATTCCTGTGGGGGTCTGCTAAGTATCTGTAAGTGACTGCAGATCTCTCTCTCTGCAGGTAGAAATGGAGATCTGTGAACAGAGGGAACAAAGTGAACTGGGAATTGAGGTTCATTGCTTTGGTGGCTTAGCTACTCCTGTTGATTGGTCAATGCTGAGAGTCAAATAGGGCATTTTAGGGTATGCTTTGGGTTGATACTGTAGGATCCTGAACCTTCTTATTCATTCTTTCTGTAAAATCTGATTGGTTTCAGTGAGAAGGAACAATTATGGTGTTGGGGGGGGGGATGGACAGGATGGACACAAACCTGTTACAAAACCTATCAGCACCCCTACTTATTGTGAAGTCAGCAAACCTTTAGATATGACTGATTATCTCTGCATATCCTGTCTCTGGATGTTGGCCCACCTCAACTAGTACATTTCTTCTGTTAATTAAAACTCATACAAAGGTTCCATTAATTTCCTTTTATTAAATTGCAGTCATATTGAATAACAACAACAACAGTATTTATCTTGCTCTTATAGCCATCCAATGTGCTCCCCATCCTAGAAAGTTTTGGAAATGCAAAGACTGTCCTGAATGACAACTCCAGCCGTTTGGGGAAATTCTTGCACTTCCACTTGAGACAGTGAGTAGAGAAAGACATTCAGATGGGCATATTCCTGCCTTAAGCTTTAGTGGGTCCAACTATCCCTCTGAAACAGGGGTCTCCAACCTTGGCAACTTTAAGGCTTGTGGACTTCAACTCCCAGAATTGTGGACTTCAACTCTGGGAGTTGAAGTCCACAAGTCTTAAAGTTGCCAAGGTTGGAGACCCCTGCTCTGAAACATATGCTTATTGTTTTAGCCAGTAACTAAATCAATTTATGTTGGATCAATTTATTATAATATAATAGCTTAATTAAGCTTCCATGATTGAGAAATCTGTCTGTTAGAAGCTGGGGCTACTATTCAAGCCCCTCTTTATTAAGGGAAAGAATAAATTGCTGCTAATATCACAATCTACACTCCAAAGAGTCAAAGAGGCATTCACAGAGGTGAGCCATCTTTTGTTTATTATGATTTTGTGAATAAACATAGTTGGTTTAGTTCATATAGCAAGTTAATCCAAAATCAATTATATTATGATTTAGCACATAAAACCAATCCGTGTAAAACCAATCTGTTTATTGACACTTAAAAGCTAAAAATCTAACTAAACCATAGAAAGTGTTTAATTTTTTTTCCACCACTGAATGACAGTTCAGTTCTGCTAAGGCTTGTTGTGAACTATCAAGATATACAGTAATATATTGACAACTCTAATCTCCAGATGTTATCTCTTGAAAGTCTATTGATGCTGAATTCATTGACTGAGTTCACACATAATGCTAAATGACAATGTTTAACCAGTGTTATGTGTAAACCAGAGAAGGAGGATCTAAGCTCTTTCTGTTCTGAGTTTCCATTATTGATTTTGGAAGTAAATTTAAATATATATTTAATCTTGTATCTTTCAATTTATATTGTTTTTATTTGTTTCCTAGTACGATTTGATAGCTTATTAGTAACCTTGACTATCACTAAGTGTTGTATCTTTTTATTCTTGATGAATGTGTTTTATTCTCCTTATATACACTGAGAGCATATACACCTAAGACAAATTCCTTGTGTGTGTCCAATCACACTTAGCCGATAAAGTATTTTATTCTATTCTATAGTAGCAAAGACCTCTCATAATGAATCTCAGGCATTTGCAGGCTCTTACTTCCTCTTCTTGGTTTCAAGTACAATGTCTATTGTCAGGATGAGAAGTAAAATGACTCCAGGATCCAATCTGAGTTGGTCACCGAGATCAAAGGTTTATTTTTCCAAGCTGCACATTATGGAGACAAAGGAGTTCCCTGATGATGGGCTCCAGTACAAGGCCAAAAGTTTGGAAGAAAAAAATCTTTGGTCCCAGTAACCAATTTAGATCGGATCTGCAACATTTTACCTTCATTCATGTAAAAATGACTCTTTTTATAATAATATTTTTCCTTATAGCGGTTTCATTGTGGGTACATCGATTTCTCAGTACCTTTTGGAAAAATCTAGAGTTGTTTTTCAGGTAAGCCTCAATCATCCATATGTATCAGACCATAGGTAGTTATGTATATGCATTGTATAATTATGTATCAAGGAATCCTAACTGTGTGATAAATCCATGCAGTATTCAACAGAACTGAATGTTTGCTTAAAATAATAATAATAATAATAATAATAATAATAATAATAATAATAATAATAATAATATAATATATTCACCTTCTCATCACCCAATAAAAGGCCTTGTGGAGCTCTTCTGCATTTTTCCTTCTTTTTCTTTGTTCTTATTTTGGTGGCAGCAGAAAAGATAGAAAACATGGGAGGGTTATAAGTGGAATTATCTAGAATTCCTGTGAAATCCTGTGAACGGGACAGATTTATTTTCTACTACCAGCTCTGAAGAGACTCAGTTAATCAGGTTCTGATCAGTACCTCATCTTCATAGAGTTGCTTTTAAATTGCACTACTCTTGGCAGTGTTCCCTAAGAAACTCTCCCCCTAGTCTGGCACCTTCCACATATATTGGGCAATTCCTAAAACATCTGGTGAGTAGCAAGCTAAGGGTAGGTTGCTTTGAAGCCTCCTTATTTTCCTTTTTTCCTTTTTGAGGGGTGTGGTGAAAGGAGCTTTCATATATTTTATGAGCTGTTGGCTGGCCTGCCAACAGAACAGAAAGAAGAACTGTATTTGCAAGAGCCGGAGACTTACTTTTATCTCAACCAGGCAAGTAAACAGATGACTTCAGAGATGTGATTCAGTCATAACAGGATTTGTCCTTGCATTACATTGAGAATAGAAGAAATGAGCCCCTGAGCTCATTTTTTTTAATGGCCTTCAAAGCCCTTTTGATTGCACTGCTAAATATTCTTATCGCTGTGAGGAACAGAATATAATAAATAGTGGAAATTAGTATATGAGTGTGCGTCTTCCTGCCTATATATCAGGGGTGAAATCCAGCAGGTCCTAACAGGTTCTGGAGAAACGGTAGCGGAAATTTTGAGTAGTTCAGAGAACCGGCAAATACCACCTTTGGCTGGCCCCAGAGTGGGGTGGGAATGGAGATTTTGCAATATCTTTCCCCCAGGAGGGGAGGGAATGGAGATTTTGCAGTATCCTTCCCCTGGAGTGGGGTGGGAATGGAGATTTTGCAATATCCTTCCCCTGCCATGCCCACCAAGCCACGCCCACAGAACCGGTAGGGAAAAATTTTGGATTTCACCCCTGCTACATATGTATACTTGCGTTTATATGCACATAAGACACAAATAACATAATCATCCATATCCCATAAAAAATAGAAAATCCCATAAAAACATTACAAGTGATCCTCAACTTATGATGACAGTTGGGACCAGAACCTCTGTCATTAAGTGAAGTGGTCATTAAATGAGTCATGCCTGATTTTATTACCTATTTTGCTGTGATTTTTAATCAAATGACCATTTTTGTTAAGTGAATCATCTAGTCATTAATTACATCTGGCTTTCCCCATTGGCTTTGCATGTCGGAAACTTGCTGGGAAAGTCACAAATGGTGATTAGATGATCTTGGAATACTGATAAATCATGATAAATACATTCCTGTTGCCAAGCAGCTAAATTTTGATCACGTGACCATGAGGATACTGTGACGGCTGTAAATGCGAGGACCAGTCAATGGTCACCTTTTTTAGCATTGTTGCAATTTTGAATGGTTTTAAATGAAAGGTCATAATTTGAGGATTATCTGTCCTATTCTGAAGTTTATTGCACATTGAAAGCAATACAATAAACATGTAACAGAGTCAGTCATGGTAAGAGGAGCATTTCAATATTGAAGAGCAGATTTTTCTAAAAATAAAGATGGGTAATACAATAACCATTCTCTGTTGTGAAGAATTCTTAATACTTTTGTCAGACTATACTTTTTAAGAACATAAAGGTTCATACCACAGTTTCTTCCCCCTCAAGTCTGTTTTTGACGAAGTCTGATAAAGTCTGAGGATCATCTTTTACTATCCAGATCCAATTGCAATTATATAAACTGAGATTTCTAATTCTAACTGACTTAGTCTAATCAATCGTTTTTCTTCTGTCTGGGACGAAGATACTCAACTCTTTTAGGCTGAGAACAAGTTTGGTCCCATGAATGAGGCACCAGAGATTCCACTTCCCAGTGTCCGCTGGCCAAAGACAAAAAAACAATAACAGGCAGACCCAGGAAATATTAAAAAGATATTCATGATTCAAGTTAATAATTAACAAGACATTTGTGTTGACTCTTCCAGGGTAGAACATGCAAGGTTTCAAGGAAACATGATGATCAAGATTTTCTGGTCTTGATTAAAGCTCTCCAGATAATTGGCCTTTCTGAAGATCAGTTGACTTCCATCTGGGCAATCCTTGCCGGAATCCTGCAATTAGGAAATATCTGCTTTACTTCTTTTGAGGTTTGTTACATTCTTGTTAATTTCAGGCAGCCTTCATGATGCTGCCTGAGTCTAATGTCTCATCCATTCCTTGCATTGGGCCACCTTTTTTTCTTCTAGAAGGAGCTGCATGAACTGCTATTCATATTAGACTAATAAGATGTGCTATCCTTGGACTAGTTTATTTATTTATTTACAGCATTTGTCAGCTACCTCTTATGAGCCCTGAATGGTATACAACAAAGCAAGAAATATCAAACATAAAATAATAAAGTATGGTCATATAATTGCATAGTCAACATTGCTATTACACCAATGATATGGTCCAATTGCAATACATTTTGGCATGATGTACATATAGACATATGCTCTTACTTATAATGTCCTTACCTGGAGCTGAACACTCTTATAACTGAAGAGATGATAGGAGATTGTAGAAGAAGCTCTCCTATTCTACCAGCTCTAGGTAGTATTAGGCAACACAGTATCAAGAGTAGAAATCTTCAGGTTTCTAGGTTCTGTTATCTCCAAGGACTTGAAATGGAGACTTAACATTAGAACCATCATTAAAAAGGCACAACAAAGAATGTTTTTCCTGTGTCAACTCAGAAAGCTCAGATTGCCCAAGGATCTGCTGAAACAGTTCTACAGAGGAATTATTGAGTCTGCCATTTGTACCTCAGTAATTGTCTGGTTTGGCACAGCAACCAAACAGGACAGATACAGACTTCAACGAATAGTTAGGACTGCAGAAAAAAAAATCGCAACCAGCCTGCCTTCCATTGAGGAGCTGTTTACTGCATGAACCAGAAAGTGGGCTGAGAAAGTATCTACAGATCCCTCACACCCTGGACATAAACTGTTTCAACTTTTCCCCTCAGGACACCGCTATAGAGCATTGCATGCCATAACAAGTAGATATAGTTTTTCCCCCTGTGCCATCACTTCATTGACTGCCACAGCACTGTCTCATCTATCAACTTTTCTCATCTTCTCATCTTTCCTACTATCTTCCCCTTTTGGTTTTCTAATGTGTTATCAATTGTTTGTACCTTATGATTAATTTTGTAACTATGATTTATGACCTATGACCTATTACTTGCTGTTTATATGTACATCGTGTGGTTATGAACTAGAAACAAAACCCCTGTGTGTCGAATCACACTTGGCCAATAAAGAATTCTATTCTATTCTATTCTATTCTATTCTATTCTATTCTATTCTATTCTATTCTATGCTATGCTATGCTATGCTATGCTATGCTACGCTACGCTACGCTACGCTACGCTACGCTACGCCATGCCATGCCATGCCATGCCATTTTCTCTTGCATGTGCGTGACACATGCAAGAGAAAATACACACATTCTTTTGTTACTTAGAAAGAATCCTTTGAGTTTGTGGTCATCCCCAGTGAAACCGAAATCCAGATTGTTGCCAGATTGCTGCATGTTTCAGCAGAGCTTCTTCAGAGAGCCATCACTCATCGGGTCACTGTGAGTATCATTCCCCCTCTTAGCCATGTCTCACTGCTTTGCACGGGGCTCTCAACTTTGGCAAATTTAAGATGTGTGACCTTCAACAAGCCTTCAATTTAAAATGTGTGGCTTTCAATTCCCAGCATTCCCTTGCTGGCTGGGAGTTGATGGCCATACATCTTAAAATTCTAAGGTTGAGAAACATTGCTGTAGAAGATTGAGTGAATGATGCTGATTGTATTCTTGCTGGAGTTAACACAGTTGGCTTTTTGCCACTTGTGGCCAGCTAGAAAATGGTGAATTGCCAGATCTTGCAAGAGGATGGTGGGCTATTGGGAGCCAGAGAACTGGGTGGCTCTTACGTGGTGGTCTTTGAAAGAGGCTGATCTTGGAAGGTGAGTTTTTAATTTGATTCTCAACACATTTATGAATGTATATTTATATAGGTAGTCCTTGGTGTCTGACCATAATTGAGTCCGGATTTCCATTGTTAAGCAAGACAGTTGTTAAATGAGTTTTGCCCCATTTTACAACTGTTCTTGCCACAGTTAAGTGAATCAGTGCAGTTAAATTAGTAACATGGTTGTTATGTGTATCTGGCTTCCCCATTGACTTTGCTTGTCAGAAGGTTGCAAAAGGGGATCACATGACTTCAGGGCACTGCAACCGTCATAAATGTGAGTCGGTTGCTAAATGTCCAAATTTTGAACACGTGACCATGGGGATGTTGCAACAGTCGTAAGTGTGAAAAATGATCATAAATCACTTTTTTCAGTGCTGTTGTAACTTTGAACAGTCACTAAATGAATAGTTGTTAGTTAAGAATTACGTGTATGTATATGTACATGTGCACATGCATATGTATATGTAAGTGTACATGTACATTTTCCCAAAGCAATTCCCTTTCTTGTGATTTAACCGGCTATGTTTTATAATGTTATTAAATTCCTTAGTGACAACAAAAAAACAGTGAAATTATTTTATTGTGCTAACAGTACTAAAATTTATTTGCTGAAGTTAAAGGTGCATAGTTCGGTTTCAGACACTAAAAAAAGAAAAAGCATATAAAAGTCTTTGTGGCATTGTATATAGAGAAGGAAGACTCTTAATGAGAAGGAGGGACTCACTGGAGAAGAGCCTAATGTTGGGAACGATTGAGGGCAAAAGAAGAAAGGGGCGGCAGAGAATGAGGTGGATGGGTGGAGTCACTGAAGCAGTCGGTGTGAGCCTAAATGGACTCGGCGGGATGTCTTGGAGGGCCTGGAAGGCCTGGAGGAATGTTGTCCATGGGGTTGCGATGGGTTGGCGCAACTTCACAACTAACAACAACATATAGAGAAGAAATTTAAAATTTCAGTCCAGGGATTATGAAAATTCCAAAAGGATTAAAAATCCTATGTGTATTTGTCTTGTGGCTCAAGAGCAGGGATGGGCAACCATGGCTCCTTTGTGTCCTGGGGACATCAACTCCCAGAATTCCTGAGCCATGACTGGCTAAGGAATTCTGGAAGTTGAAGTCCACAGGTCATAAGGGGCCATAGTTGCCCATCCCTGCTTAAGAGGGAATGGAAGCTCTCCCTATTTTTTGTCCCAATATCTGTGGATTCTGATTCAGGTACAGGGATTTCCCTGTATAATTGAGGAGGCACATGGGACTTTGCATTCCTAAAAATGTTGGATTTCCAGAGGGTGTCCATTTAATGTTTTGCTTATCATTCTGCTTTTGAAGGTCAAAGCTGTTGTTAACAAAGAGTATATACATTGACACACTAATTGGATGCTCCAGGTTACACTCAAAAAAGAGGATAGTTTTAGTACAGCTGCCCAAAGTCATTTGCTTCAGTTTGCCAGGGGCAGAACTACAAGTGTGTAAATACTGAACTCAGAATGAATTCTGACTTGTTAAGAAGATGAGAGTAAGATGTGTAGCACAAGGGCAATATCACGTGTCTGTTTTCAAGTCTCCCTCACCATTGTGGAAAAGGAATTCTCTGGTAAGAATAGGTGGCTCGTAGATGTTACAGATAAGCCTCCTCGCAAAAGAGCTGTACATAAGTTTAGAAGTCTTATAAATCATTTAATTTGAAAGGGAGATGGGGTTTTGGTGGAGGAGAAGGAAAGCTGTGCCATTTTTTTTGTTATTAAACCATTGTCTCCAATTACATCTGAAAAATAAACGGATATCAGTATTTCTCTGAATTTGGCCAATGGGCTGAAGAAGATAGAGGAAGTTATTGAATGGCCATTATGGTCATTTTGCAGTTCAGAAAAATAGAATATGTACTTGGCTTGCAGAATCTCATGAGTTCTCAGAAGGTTATCAGGACACTGCTGAATGATTGGTTGATTTTTAACCTGTATGTTATTTTTATGACTACGTTGCTTTGGTGATATTGTATTCCTTTCTAAACAAAAGTATTTGTTTATATTGATTTCTCAGGTAGAACTTGCATTTTATTGCATGTCTTAATTGCATTATTTCTTTCTCTACCAGGAAGGACAGCTACAATGCTGCTTTTGATAGTTTTAATATTTCAATATAATACTGGGTTGGATGTTGTAGGTTAAGGGAGTAGACTTCATTTCTTAACTAAATGTATTAATTTCAGTGGGAATCCTGGTCAGTTGACTTGGTCTGGATCCAATTCTTCAATTTGATTTTAATTTTCAATGTGCTATTTAAAAAGAGAATATGTGTTAATAAGTATTTGATTCAGATAGATGAGAGAGACTGATAGTTATAGCCTACTGTAATGAACAGTGCTAATCTGGCCAAACTTTAGTGTATCAAGATATTTGTAATGTGCAGTTTTTTACTTCCAAAACCAGATGATCACACTTTACATTAATACTTTTTAAGAGGAAAGATGTGAACATACTTTGATGAATAATGAAACTTACAATTTTTCTGTCACCATAAAATATTTCTTACTGGACAACAACTTGACAATTACTAATAGTTGCTTAACAGTAGAATCAATTATTCTGAGAGGCAGTAGGCTCCCCTTTATTGGAGGTCTTTGAGCACAATTTAGACAGCCATCTGTCAAGGATACCTTAATCTAGAATCCTGGACTGATCAGGGAATTGGAGTCTCTGGCCTAAAGCCTCCCGCACTTCAACCCTATGAATTCTACTATGTAATAAATCATATCAAATTCATTTTTTTCCCTAGGAAACACATTATGACCAGATACTTAATCCATTGTCAGTAGAAAGTGCTATAGATGCCAGGTAAGATTCTTTTTCTTTCTCTGACACCTTAAACACTTCAGCCATGTACTAATCCTTGCCTCATTTTCCTCCCTTCTCCCCCTTTCCTCCTTATTCAGGGATTCGATAGCCAAAATGCTGTACTCTCAGCTGTTTGATTGGCTGCTGATGAAAATCAATGAGTGGCTGGCTCCCTTGGAAATAGACAGCACTGTTGGCATTGTTGACATGCATGGATTTGAGGTCACTTTCTACGTACAACATATGCTTTTGATGGGGCGGGGGGTGGTATAGCTTGCGATCTGCCCTCTGCTTGGATGGATGAAAATGTTGATGAAGAACTACCTGAAGCACCTTGCTCAGTGGAGGTTTGTAAAAACGAGGCCAGGCATACTGTATATAATGAAGAGGATCAGGTGGAAGTATCTTATCTCTTGGCCGTGATGGAATTTGAATGCAGTAGTGAGTTGATCTTGCTGTTGTTGGGGGGGGGGGGTCGGTTGTCAGCTACCTTGCATATCAGGGCATGTATGGACTTGCTATCATACCTTAGTTCATGATTTTAGGTGGGGGAAAACTCCCCAAGGTGTTGTGGCTCCTCCTTATCTCCAATAAAGAAAGCTGAAATACAAAGGAACAATTCTCTCCATCCCTTTCATGACTCCAATATCTCAATAAGGAGATGACTCATAGCTTCCCTGTGGAGGAGGAGAGTCCCTGTATACGTAAATATTTTAACCTTAACTAAAATTGTGTGGTTGCGAAGGAACAATCACAATTTCAATTCTCAGCATTTGAAGTCTGTCCAGCTTGCAGTAGATGCTAAAACCGGCAGGGCCCAATTGCAAAGATTCTTAATTCAAGGCTACTTGGTCCTATACATACATCCTCTCCAAAAAGTTGAAGTGTATTATTTTATCAATTCGTAAGTTTTAATGTTGACAAGGGAAAATTCCTTAAACATAGTAGGTGACTGGAAAGTAATATTACATGTATTTAATTTCAAATAAAGGTAAATGAGATGAAGTCAACTTCAGCTTTTGTCCCATCTCTACACATCATTTGGGGAGTGACCCTAGTACACTGATTACTAAG
This sequence comes from Pantherophis guttatus, assembly GCF_059756535.1. Classification (NCBI taxonomy): domain Eukaryota; kingdom Metazoa; phylum Chordata; class Lepidosauria; order Squamata; family Colubridae; genus Pantherophis; species Pantherophis guttatus. The sequence continues at coordinate 162,685,167 of NC_142064.1, forward strand.
TGCATAGTACTTTGTGTGCAAAATTGTGAATTAGAAGTGAAAGAAGTTTGGGTTCCTTCCTCCTTCCTTCCTTCCTTCCTTCCTTCCTTCCTTCCTTCCTTCCTTCCTTCCTTCCTTCCTTCCTTCCTCCCTCTCCCTCCCTCCCTCCCTCCCTCCCGCCCTCCCTCTCTTTCTTTTGTTCTTTCTTACTTTCTCTGCAGAATCTTGGGACGAATAGCCTGGAACAGCTATGCATTAATTTTGCCAGTGAACGTCTCCAGCACTTCTTCCATCAGATAGTTGTCACCCAAGAGGAGGTAAGAGACACAATTAGGAATATGTGGATGCACAATTGTATAAAAACACAAGAGAAAATGTCACCTTCTACAGAGGCAGTTCAGTGTAGTTGTTCCCGCCCTGTGCAAAGAGAAGTGAGGTCTTCAATTAAGAGTGGGGAGACCAAGATTCAAGCCTACCCTGAGCCATGAAAGCTCATTGGATGAGGTTGTCAGCCCAATCTATTCTTCAGGACTCCTGGGAGAAAGAAGCTGGAGCTCCGGGAGAGTAGGCAGGACGCAAATTTAGCATATAAATTTATAAAATAGATATGGATCTCATTTGCATTCTTTCAGGCTACCCACCATGGGCAACTGCTGGCAACATCACCTATCTGGGTCTTATTCTACATTTTCTAAATTTTGCAACACTTAGGCAAATATATGATCTGCATGGTTTTGTACTTGCACTGGGGAACACCAGAACACTAAGACTTTATTTAGAATTATGAGTATTTTGCATGTCAGTGGAATTTTACTTGGATGATATCTAACTACTAGGAGGAGTATACCCAAGAAAATCTCCTCTGGAGTCCTGTGTCCAAGAGGCCTTCTGAATTGTGCCTGGATCTGGTAGCCGCAAAGCCCCATGGGATCTTGCATATCCTGGATGAGCAAACACTCCTGTCACAGGTCAGGATTTTATTAAGGTTCATATTCTTCTTGCATTTGGAATGCAGAAGACTTCTATGGGCGGAATGAGCTTTCTGTTTTGCTGTATACCCCATCTCTGATTTTGGATCCAGACAGCCAAATGACAAATTCTGGAAAATTCCAGAATCTTTGACACTCTTTCATTTGCCGAGGTGACGCGGTGGTTAGAGTGCAGCACTGCAAGCTACTTCAGCTGACTGCTAGCTGCAGTTCAGCAGCTCACCGTCTCAAGGTTGACTCATCCTTCCGAGGTCGGTAAAATGAGGACACAGATTGTTGGGGGCAATATGCTGACTCTGTAAAACCACTTAGAGAGGGCTGTAAAAGCACTATGAAGCGGTATACAAGTCTAAGTGCTATTGCTATTGCTATTTTGCTTAATCCCAATGAAGGCATTATAGTATGAAATTATGCCTGATTTTGTTACTATGAGAACATATTATAGCCATATTTGATCAACAAGATAGGGACATAATGAAGCAAATATGCATAAATAGCATCTGGGAACCTTCATTGTTTTCTCCCATGGTTACATGTCATGAATAAATGGCATATGCGTATAATACTTAATAGTCAATCTCATAGTAAACTTTTCATGTTCCCAGATTTAATAAAATTAACATGGAAATCCCAACAGCAAATTGTTTTCTGACAGAAACCTGATGATGTTAAATAAAATTAAAAAGAATACATTTCCCTAAGCATCTGGATTATTTTGAAGTCAACTGAGAAAAGTACTGTCAGCTAGACTGCCACCTCCTTTACAGCATATCTGGCCCTTGCTTATTTTTATTAGTTAAATAAATAGGTAGTTAACTAAGTTGAATTCTAGAGAAAGATATACCTTTATTTTGCAAATATATAGTAACAAATATTATAGTATAAATAGAGGACTAAGAAATAATGTTTTGTATGTATATTGATACAGAAATATTACAACACATAATTGCATTTGTGGGTGTGGCTCTCTAAAACTTCCAAATCCTTCCAAAGGATAGCATGGATGTCACGGCTGACTCTAATGTTTTATGCCTCTATTTCAGGCTACAGATCACACCTTCCTACAGAAGTGCCATTACCATCATACCAACAATCATTGGTATGTCAAACCAAATCTGCCTTTGCCCATCTTCACTGTACAACATTACGCAGGACCAATTACTTACCAGGTACATTGAGAAGCTTCATCTTCAAGCATTCCAGATTTCGTGTGTCTGAATGTAAGCTGGGGGACAACAGAATTTTAAGTGGGACAAAAATAAAGTTGATTTCATCAACAGAGTGAGACAGATAGTCTAAGGCAAGAAATTTTAGTTACAGCATTCCTAGCTGTTAGTTTTCAATAAATAACTTAAGAAAAAGAATCTGCTTATGGCATCTTTGTCATGCTGGCTTGGTTGTCCAACTGAGACATATACTTCTAATGTTAGCTCAGAAGTGTGATATTTGTTTTAAAGGTCCTTTCTGAATGTTCTCATTACATATTATGACCATGGTTTTAAATGGTTCTCTACAAAAATGAAAGTTTTTTTTTTAAAAAAGGCAAACTAAAAATAGAAGCAGCATTTTAATTTTCAAAACAATACAGGCAAAATAGTAAGCCAGAATTGCTGAGAATTTTAGTTTTTTGATAACGAGCAACTATTTGTAGAGTGTTCAATCTTATTTGTTAAAAACAGCACTATAGCTGCCAAGAACTTGTTAATGGTAGAAAATTGAGTAAATATGTTTGAATCCAGACGCTTGTCTTTCTTTTCCCCAGTTAGAATTTGAAACCAGGCTGAATATTTAATTTTGGTTTGGTAGGAGAAAACAATCAGGATCTGAATTTAGTCTACACTTTAGTGGTTGATACATTCTCCATCCCTATAAGATATCTAATTTGTAAGACGAACCCCAGCGAGACTAATGAGTTGCAGCATGCCTCAGTCATTCTGGCTTATTCTTTCGTGTAAAACAGGTGAGGTAAGAATCATCTTGGGAAAAGTCTTAAAACAGATAAAAGAAACATGTACCACAAGATAGCCACAGTGCAATCCAGAACACATCTACCCTGACGTAACCTCTCTTGTGCTCAATAGATTGTACTGCCTGGATAAATCCATTGAAGCTACCAGCCTCACATTAAATAAATTAAGAACCATAAACAAGAACCAACTGTGAGAATGATATAAATTCTGGCTTTTCAGGTTCACAAGTTCCTGAATAAAAATCATGATCAGTTACGCCCAGAAGTCCTGGATATTTTTTCACACAGCCATCTCAAGGTATAAGTGAATGGATTAAATTACTGTTTACTTTTGGTATGTGCATTATTTTCTATTCATGAGCTGGACTTTTTAATGTACTTATTGTACAGACAATATTATGTGATCAAACATTCATGCATGGGATGCTGCGGACAAGACACAGTGGAGGCCCATGCAGAACATATTTTCATGCGGAGTCCTTGTTGCTCCTTGCTTATTTGCTTAAAGAAGTTTCGTTAGCAAACTAAGTAATTTCATCAGTGATAGGGACAAACATTCTCTTCTATTGGAATATCCTTTTATGGAACATTTGGATCATGGTACAGTCTGTTCTCTTATTGATATGGCTCACTGTGGGGGGTACACAATTTCTAGAATATTCCATGATAGAATGCTTTATACTTCCATCCATTCTCTTCTAAATGCCAGTTTGTTTGCCTATTGAAGTTCAAAACCTGCCTGTGGTAAGAGGGCAGCCAATACTTTTTATAAACAAACAAATTTAGATCTTGAGTGAATGGAAACACACCGTCTTTTTGCTAACTTTTCATTCATATTTTGACATTATTTTGATGATGAGTGGCTTTAATCCTTTCCCTGTGTTCTCTGTGATTCTTTCCCTGTGAAGCTGGTGTCCAGCCTTTTCCAGAATGTCAGGGAACAGCAGGTCAACCAGAGAGAGTCAAAAAGTAGAGTCCAAAGGTTAAAGCATCGAGCATCCACATTAGTATCTAGATTTCAGCAATCTTTACAAGATGTCATTGCTAAATTAGACAGGTAAGGAAATAAAGTTATGTAGCTGCCATTTCCTATGCCTGTATTACCATATCTATGTTTGGAATGCGAGCATGAGAATAAATTAAAATGGTATCCAATAGTCGAAAGAGAATCTAGCCACAAATACATTTCATGGTACTTTTGAAGATCAATTTACAATTTGTTGTTTTCAGCATATAATGTTAAAACCATAATGTGTGCTATGTCAGGCGGACTTATTTGCAGGAGATATATCTAAAAACTTCCATATGCATTATCCCAGAAATTATTCAAATAATCTTGGGATTACTTGGTGGATTACATGATTGGAATAGAAAAATTGGTAACATGGATTTAACCTGATTAGTGCTCAGATAGGAGGTCATCAGGAAAATCCCAGGGCTACAGGCTATATTAAGGAAGTTTAAAATATATCATTAAAGAAAGCAAGAGGAAATTAAAAGCTGAGTGCTACCCCAACTCCCATATAGATCTGTCCATGGTGTAAGGAGGAATAAAGCTTGACTTGGAGGAGACTTAACTTTAAAATAAACAAAGGAAAGGTGGTTTAATTCCTAACACTTTCCCTAATAAATGTAGCTAAGTAGACATCAGTTTCCTATATCTGGCACGAGTAGTGGTGACTTAAGACTGTCTAGAGTCATTCATCTCATTCCATTAATTAATGATTTTATTTTTAAAAAGTCAGTTAATAGTTACAATAACCAACATCATCTTAATACCTTGAAAATCTGAGATACATTCTTCAACATTTGTTCATAACAATGAACTATATTTCCCTTCTCCATCTTTATAAAAGCTCTCCTAAACTCTGTCAGATGAGAAAATAATATTTCATTTTCCAATGTTTCACTCCCCCCGCCCCCCGCATATACCATACAGGAGCCATGTTTTCTTCGTTCAGTGCATCAAACCCAATTCCAAAAAGGTAAGAAAGTGATTCTATTTGCAAAACTGGAACTGAGTTGATTGTCAGGCACTTCTGCAGTATTTCATTTATAAAGAACCAGTAAATCAAAACCAAGGGAGATTTGCACTTGAGTATTTGAGTTCTTTCTTAAAGCTAGAAACTTACTTTTTTTATAACAAACAGCAACCAAGAACAACTGAGAATGCCGGCTAATATCTGTAGCCGTACACTAAATAAATGGCATTTATTTAGAACAAGTGTGTCAAACTTATGGCGTCACATTGTCATGACGTGATGCATTGTGACTTTTCCCCCCTTCGCTAAACGTGGGGTGGTTGTGGCCAGCGTGAAATGCATCTGGCCCACGGGCTGCGAGTTTGACCCCCTTGATTTAGAAAGTAACAAAGCATTTTCCTCACTCAGAAGTTTATACAATCCTTTCAACCTCAAATACTGTATCCCATCTCATTCATCCAGCAAAAAGGGTTAAGTGTATTTTCTTAATGGCATTAGCAAGAGACAAGTAAGAAAATAATGAAATTCAACCTTGAATTGAGACGTCAGCTTCAGAGAACACAAGGAAACTTTAAGTTAACATTAACATAAATTAAGTTTTATGTTTACCTGGGAAAGTCAGTGTGCCTTATGAACCCTGTTCAGTTAAGCTAACAGCTAACCCAAAAAGGAGTCACTTTAAGTGTAAACAACCCTTTTCAGGCTAAAGTAGGCCCTCTTAAGCAGTTATAAGCACTGGTGGGTTCCTCCCGGTTTGGCCTGGTTCGACCGAGCCGGTAGCAGTGATGATATGACATCACCGAACCAGTTCTGCCCCCCCACCCCCCCACCCCTCGTGTTATTCTTACCTTTTATTTGGCCCCACCCCCATCTATTGCTGCCTCCTGAGTCCCAGCTGATGGCTAGAGGGAAAAAAACTGTTTAAACTCTTGCCGAGGGGCTTCAAAGGGCCGCCCTACAGCTGATCAGTGTTAAAAGAAAACAAATGAGTAGACCGGTGCCTGCAAAAATACATGAGTAGATCAGTGCCTGCTAAAATAAATGGGTAGATCGGTACAGCTCTGCAAGCAGTTAAAAGCCTGGTAGACCAGTACCTCTGCTAAATCCTAAATAATTGTCACATGACCATCAAGCCACGCCCACAGAATAAGCCACACCCACAGAACCAGTAGTAAAAAAAATTAGAACCCACCCCTGGTTATAAGAGAGGTGAAATACTTACAAAAGGAATAATTATCCAATTCATCAAAAGCATTTTTAAAAATCATCCTTTTCCAGCTGCTACACACACATACACACACACACACAAAATAACAGGAGAAATGGCAGGAAGCAGCAGTGTCTCAGTCCTGCCACTATTGTGAGGGCTGAAAAAGTGTCTACTTCCTGAACAATCTTGAGGTAAGCCAGATGAATAATAGATCGGGTAACTTAGTCCCTGATGCCTTGAACACGTCCTGTGGAAGAGCAAGGCAAGTGTCTTAGCCTAGTTCCAGGATATTGTGAAATATTTCTTTCATTTTACAATAATCCTCTTTTTTCCACGTATATCATGGCCTTTTGGAATAGAACACTTGATTCTGTTCCAAACATAATTAGTTTATGTAGTTGGCTGTGTTTTTTCTTTTACAAAACGAGGGGCCCATCAATGCACTGATGATGTTACCTACCTTTAGGTAGTGAACTGTCTGCAAGAAAACAACCAAGCTCAGAGAGCACCAAGGACCCCTCATTTTAACACTGAGCTACAAATATTCTTTTACAAAAATCGAAAAACTGCAATTTGTAGATGCACAGTGGGTAGCTATTAATGTACTGATTTTTTTTTGTCTTTTCTGTCTTTGTTCCATTTGTCTTTTGCGCATTGATCCTAGGTGCCAGACATCTTTGATACGGAATATGTGGCTTGTCAATTGAGACATTTGGGGATTTTAGAAGCCATTTGTCTCAGGAAAGGAGGCTATCCTATCCGCCTCTCATTCCACCACTTCCTAACTAGGTAAAGGTGTTCCTTTTTACTGTATCAGCACACAATAATTTATTTAAAGCATTTGTGTTTACTTCCATTTTAATCTTTCTTGAAGTAACTTCTTGTAAAATTCAACTTAAAAAATATTGCCTTATGTATTGGAATAAAACATACAAAATAAACAATACGCAATGAAATAATAAATCAGAACAGAGAGTAAAAACAGCAGTGAAAAGTCTAAACTATCGGAGCCAACTTTGCATCTTATTAAATGACCCGGAACAGTGGTGGGTTTCAAAATTTTTTACTACCGGTTCTGTGGGTGTGGCATGGCTTGGTGGGTGTGGCAGGGAAAGGATACTGTAAAATCTCCATTCTCACCCCACTCCGGGGAAGGATACTGCAAAATCCCCATTTTCTCCCAATCAGCTGGCACTTGGGAGGCAGAGAATAGATGGGGGTGGGGCCAGTCAGAATTTTTACTACCGGTTCTCCGAACTACTCAAAATTTCCACTACTGGTTCTCCAGAACTGGTCAGAACCTGCTGAAACCCACCTCTGACCTGGGAGAATAGCCTTTTCAGTGCTGAAAAGGCTTTGCTTCTGCTACTTGGGTCCCAGCCATGAAAATCAAGTTCAATATTACCGTTGCCAATTCAGAGAAGCAGAATGGGCAATCTACTAGTAGAATCTGCAGCCTGCTACTGAACCTGCAGGGCAGAGAGAGAGAGAGAGATTTCTCTCCCCGCCAATTTGAGAGAGAAATATTATTCATTGACCTGACATTTAGCAGCAGCACCTGCAGGGCAGAGAAAAGGGCAGAATGGCTATTTCTAGGCAAGAAAATAACCTAACCAGTTACTCCTGCAGTTGATATACTTTCCTCTGCCTTTAATTATCTTAATTGGAGCCTCCCCCCACCTCATCCCTCACCAAGATATTGTACGATTCTCTCAGACACATAAAGTAAACATCTGCAATGGTTTGTGGGGATATCCTTGAGAGGCAGGAGGAGGAACAGCTCCAGCCAAGCAGTGGTCAGATAAGAGATATTTGCCTCTGAAGTGCTTGGATTTGTGTGTACTTTCTCTGACTATATCTTGTAAGACGGGAGTTATTTGGGAAGTGAGCATTATCTTCCTTTGTGTGTCTCAGGTATGGAGTTCTGGCTGGCCAAGATCCCAGTTGCCTGCAGAAGAGAGATAGCTGTGCTGCTGTGCTTTCCCATGTGGTGGGAGATATCTCAGAGTTTTATCAGATTGGAGTCACCAAGGTAGATGACTAAGTGCCTCCTTACTGTTTGGCTTTAGAAAGCTCAAATATGGATATTGGTTTCACTGGCTTGTCCTGAATAGATACTCCCTCACATACTTCCAAAATTTAGAGTGAGCCTCATGGTCATATTTTAGTATGCTGTTTTATTGAAAAGGATTTTCCCAGATTCTATTGTCACATTTCGATTCTCATTCTGTTCCTTGGCATAGTGGCATCCATTTTTCTCCCATTCTTAAGAATATTTTTTACATGTTGCATATGGAAAGGCATAATTGTGAGACTAGTCACCTGTTCAATACCTTATTGCCTCACTTGTTTTAACTCTTAGACTACTGGTAAAAAAAACATTTTTTAACAAAGAGTTTTCTGTGACTGCTGGCTACTGCATTTATTGGTATAATTGCTATAAATATATTTTTATTCTTTTATTGTATTCTATTTCTTTTACTGTCCTTGATGACCAAGGTGAATCATTAATCAAATTGATAAAATGTAGATGCCTTTGACATGAATTAGTAAAATACATTGATTTCTTAAGTCATCATATTTCATGAGTGGAATAAAGATTGTTAAAATTAATTAAACAACTTCTATCCCACCCGCTTATCCCTTGTTTTAGACAAATAACACAGTAAGGGTGTGAAGTTATCTATGTGTTAGGTAATGTCCCATTTTTTTATTGTCAGTGCTTTTGGCTATTTTTTTTTTCAGGTGTTCTTGAAAGAAAAGACATGGCAGATGCTAGAGAAGCAGCGAAATCAAAAGCTGACATGGGCCATTGTCACCCTCCAGCGCTATCTCCGAGGGATCATCAACCGTCGACAGTTCCAGGTCTTCAGGCAGAAAATCACAGTGATCCAGGCTCACTTCCGAGGTCATCTGGCAAGGTCAAGAAACAATGATCAAGCAGGCAGGGCTCACACCGTATAATGCTCCTAATATTGAAGGAAACTCCATTACTTTTGATGTCAACTGGGTTGTCAACTTTTGATGTCAAATGGGTTATAGTGGCTTTACCCAACAGAGGTTTTCAAAGTCTCTTGTTTTCTAACTTTACTCTTTCTTTGTAAACTTCAGAAAACGATACCAAAGGCTGAAGAAAACTCTGCTACACTTTGGGGTGGCCGTACTTGTTTCTGGAAACCTGGTTCCCAAAATGAGGGAATGCAAGGTAACAAAATTATTGACAATGAGTGGGGAAAGTTTAAAAATATCCGTCTTCCTGATGTGCCACATTATTAGCAGAAAAAGGAGAAATAATCAACCATTTATTCAACAATTGTTAAAGCTCAACTTTACCTGAACGAGGAACCTTGAACAATAGAAAAGCAAAGATTTTTATAGAAATTAGAGGGGTGCAGGTAGGAAATCCTAGGAATCTGATTTGTTACCAGTTATTTTGGGAAATGGAACAGGTCCTTCTTCTCCTACATGAAGTTATTTCTGTTGTTAAGCCCTTTCAGGCGTGAACCAGAGCTTGGGAAGCCCATTGTTAAGGAAATTAATCTTAAGGTAGTCAAGAGGAGTGTCTCTGATTGATAGTTGAGGTTTCACTATGTCGTAACTCCTTTGTTAAGGCTGCCCTTGTGCTATGGGCTGGTGTGGAGGCTTTTATTCTTTGCTTTAGATGGGATTGCAGCAGGGTTGGTCTGGGGGCAGGGAGGGTCAGTTGGATCTGATTGGATTAGGCAAAGACAGGAGCTGGGTTTGACCTGGTCGTGTCCAAAAGACAGGGAAGTGTCTCAAAAGGGTGCGGCCTCGATTTTATATGTTACATTTATTTTCTCTGACTAAAAAAAGCTCTTTTAATAAAAGGAAACAATAAACAAAACTTTGCTGTGAGCGGGAGAAACATTATGCCAGGGGTGAGTGGGGGTGTATTATGGGGAATATGGTAGATAAAGTAATCACACTTTCCCATCCTCCCAAATGTTGCCAGAATATGTCACTATCTGTATCTGTACGATTAGCATTCTGTGGTGAAAACAGAAAACAGTTATGGACTCCCTCTTCTTTGTGGCAACTCCTGAGATATTGGAACCCTGTTATCATGTCACCCCTATTCCTTCTTTTCATTAAACTAGACATACCCAGTTCCAGCAACCATTCTTCATATGTTTTAGCCTCCATTCCCCTAATCATCTTTGTTGCTCTTCTCTGCACTCTTTCTAGAATCTCCACATCAGAGGTGGGTTTCAGCAGGTTCTGACCAGTTCTGGAGAACCAGTAGCGGAAATTTTGAGTAGTTCGGAGAACCGGTAGTAAAAATTCTGACTGGCCCCACCCCCATCTATTCTCTGCCTCCCAAGTCCCAGCTGATCAGGAGGAAATGGGGATTTTGCAGTAACCTTCCCCTGGATTGGGGAGGGAATGGAGGTTTTACAGTATCCTTCTCCTGCCACGCCCACCATGCCACACCCACCAAGCCATGCCACGCCCACCAAGCCACACCCACAGAATCGGTAGTAAAAAAGTTTGAAACCCACCACTGCTCCACATCTTTTTTACATCGTGGCAACCAAAACTGCTTTTTTAAATTTTATAATTAAATAAAATCCAATAATTTACCCGAGAAAGTACCAGGAAAATGTCCACTGCAGGCCCAGCTTGTTATGGATTTCTAACTCCTGTTCCTAGCTTAGGTGTGTGTCCTGCACATATTCTTCCTTCTTATACTGGCTCCCTGTGATTCTGTGTTAGGAACAAAGCAAGGTTATACCTTTGCTTCATCAGCCCTGCTCTCTGTGTTTAGTGTATGACATGGGAGATTTTATGGGAGGCTTACCACAATAAAAGGTCTCAAAGTTCACTATCAGAGTTGCAGATCCTCCCTGTTCTTTTTCCTCCTGTCAGTACTATGTTGGAAGGACTTTAGCACTCTTTTAGTCTTAACTAGGCAGCTAGTTGTATCTGTTAACTGCCACTGAAAAACCGGGCTGTGGGGAAGAAGAGGAAAAATACCCAATATATCACTTAACAGCAAAACTGGTAAGTACCTTTGGGGAAGATTGGTTTATAGACAGAAAAGACAAAGCCAGGGAGGAGCTGGTTATTGTAGTTCAATCTGTCACACTTTGGAGGAAAAAGAAACGTGATGCGTCTTTTCCAGAACTAGTTAAAATATTTTCAGTTACCCTCTTCAGGGGTTTGAATATTAAGAGGAGGAAGGTGAAATGAATACCTTTTCTGAGTCAAACTGGCAGTTGCAATTACACACTTCATATATAATATTATGTTAATTCACTTACTAGTTAATAAACAGAGCTTGGGATTGAATGGGAGTGAGCAAAATATTCTCTTTCTCTCTCTCTCTCTCTCTCTCCCTCCCTCCCTCTCCCTCTCCCTCTCCCTCTCCCTCCCTCCCTCTCTCTCCCTCTCTCTCCCTCTCTCTCTGAATGTATATATATACCGGTATAGATTTATTTCTATTTTGAGCATTTAAAACTTCTGGGAGTTTCATATTCTATAGCTAATGGTATCTCATATTCCTATTACACTTTCCCTCTGCCCTCTTTCCTTGAGGAAGAAATCAAAATCTTTTTTAAACTGGGTGCGTGCTTTTAATGGATAAAGATGTTGCTATGAACATTTATTTGCATGGTAACTAACATTCTGTGGATAATGGGTGGTGGATATACGGTATATATATAGCATCGTCACAACAGTACTAAAGTACAGTGCACACATTGTTAATTGTGAAAGTAAAAATTTGGAAGACAAGCCAGAGGTGAGGGAAGAGAGAAAACATAACTTTCCATAAAGTGTATGGAAAGTCTATGGGATTTCCATAAGGTCATTTTGTTTATTTTTTCTATTGCTTCTTCACGTAAGATGGAAATTGGAGTAAATGTATATGCTGCAATATAAATCTATATAATTTACAAGAAACAAAGAATTTAGTTCTCTTTTTCACAGTGCTAAGATTTTTTTTTTTGAAAGAATCTAGCTTGATCATGCATACTGTTTTGTTTTGTTTTTAACTATCCTTGTTCCAGAGGTCTGAGGACCGAAAACAGAGAAACAAGTCACTGGTCAAAGGTACTGAAGATAGCAGGAGTTGCCTGGAAATGGTAGGTTAAATTGATAAAGTACTGGGTGTCGTCCAGCAACACCCAAAACTGTACATGCATACATTTATTATTGTGCATTGCTGGATCATGTGTGGAAGTGGGAACATTTTCTCTCTCTCTCTCTGTATGTGAATTTTGAATTTCCAAGTATGATGGCATAGTATGCAAAGACATTTATTTATTTGACTTGTATGGCCATCCATTAAAAATACAATTCAAGGTGGCTCATAACAATTATTCAATTGTTATGAGGGTCTTCTAGTCCAACCCCCTGCTCAAGCAGGAAACCCTATACCATTTCAGACAAACCGTTGTCCAATCTCTTCTCTAAAAAACTCCAGTTTTGGAGCACCCACAACTTCTGGAGGTAAATCATTCCACCAAGTAATTATACAGGAAGTTTCTCCTTAGTTCTAGGTTGGTTCTCTCACTGATTGGTTTCCATCCATTGCTTCTTGTCCTGCCTTCAGGTGCTTTGATCTATAAGGCATTATCTTCTGTTTGCATCCTTTCTGTGTTCTCCCATTGCTTATTCCACTTTTCCTTCCCATTTAGAAAACAGTATAATAGCTGCACAGATATTAACTGATAGCTCCATGAGCCCCTCCAGCTAGAAGATCTTCCAATCCCAGGAACAAAAATGAAGAACAGGAAGCGTTCATAGAACCAGTATCTAGCATTGCAATTAAGGGATTAATCACAGAATTCACATACATCCTGGTTTGACTGCAATTTGACCTGATCTTGGGCTCCACTGTGGCTGGCCTTTGTGACCTGATAGACACAGACAGACAGACAGACAGACAGACAGACAGACAGACAAATATAGATCAGTGGTGGGTTGCTTCATGCGCACCCGCGAGTGAACCGGTAGCGACGGGATTTGAATCCCACTACTGATATAGATAGATACAGAAATAGAGACAAAAACATCATTAACACATAATCCGGTGGAGACAGCTCAGATCTATCTCTGCTTACACTGCTTCAATTTAGAACTGATCATTTTATCATTTGAGTCTACAACCCCTGGGGCTAGATTATAATAGGAACTGGTTCTCTCAACATCTGATATGATACCGAATGTTGCAACCGTCAACATCATGGCTTGGAAATCTAAAAATAACATTAAATATCTAAAAAAAAAATATGAGCCATGAATCCAAAATATATGGAAAATTCAGTAAGTAACCAGGAAAAAAAAAGTTATTAGATGAACCTAAATTGACTGAAGCTTAACAAGGTGCTTTTTCTGGGACATTTGACCACCTACAAAAATAAACTCTTTAAGGCAGGTGCCTTTTGACTCCTTTCTTTAGAATGTATATACAATTCTATGCAATTCTATACTATGTTTCTCAAATTGCCCGGTTGATGACTTTTAAAATTATTGTTAATGTTTTCCTCATAAATCGGATTCATGATTTATTTGTATAGGCTTATTATGAAAGTGAGGGTTTTAGTATTATTTTTTTTATTTAATCAAATAAACTGCATTTTACATGAGGAGAGGAATTAAACCAACATAGTACCTTTACTTCTATTTCTTCTTCTTAGGATGTCCGACGGCTCGAAATTCCTGCTGAGCTTGCAGCTCTCCTCCACTTGGCTCAGGGTGAGTAGAGTGCCTTGGGCTTGCATTGGAATTAAGACGGCATCCTTGACCTGCTAAATGTTTTCAGTTCACTTCCAAAGAACAGGTTTAAAGATAAACCTAAAGATCATCTTAAAAATTAGGATTCCCCCCCCCACGAGTATTTTCCTGCTGTTCTCCATCTGCTTGAATATTTTCTAAGTATTTCGGATCCAAGGGAGGTTGTTTTTATCTGATAAAATGACTTCCCATTTTAAATGTGAAATTTAGAAAAAGTATTTAAAGGTTGAACTTAATTTGATAATCCCCAAGGTACATGTATATTCAATGTGTAACCGGTTGTAAATGAGAGCTGGTTGCCAAGTGCCCAAATTGCAGTCACATGACCATGAGGGTGTTGTGATAGTGATAAGCAAGTACAGGTTGTAAATCACTTATTTCAAGGCTGTGATAAATTTGAACTCTCATTAACAGCAATAAGTCAAGGACTACCTGTACAGTAGTGGACTTAGAATTGATTATGAAGGTGTTAAACTGATTGTTTCGATTTTATTGGTTCAAGAATAAAGACAGAGAGCCTACTAAAGAAATAAGAAGGAACTTAATCTTATAGAAGACAGTGACAAACATAGAAAAGGACATGAAGGACGTCTTAATGGAATTATTAAAGCAATGGTATTTCTGGTAATAATAGGTGGATCGTAAAATCTCTACAGTGAGAAAGGATGAGAGAAAGAAAATAAACATCTTCAAATTACAAATGTGGAGATGATAATTAAGTACACTGTGGATCGCAAGGAGAACCATCAATCCATTCTGGATCAAAAAAGGAATGGATGCTTTTGTGATCAACAAGCACACATGTCTTATTTTAGGGTCAAAATCAGGTGTGATTCACTTTATACGTTACAATTGCCTTGCATATAAGTGAAATATTGTCAGCAGATCACTAGAAAAAATTATTGTGCAATGGAAAGAAGATAGAAACAGAAGAACAGATATGATGTCAAACAGATCATTGGAATGTCTTTGGAGGGGCTATGAATTGAGGGGGTCCTTGGTGCTCTCTGAGCTTGCTTGTTTTCATCAGTACTGATGATATTACCTAGTTTGAGTAATAAAATGTTTGCAAGAAAACAAGCAAGCTCAGAGAGCACCAGGGACCCTCATTTCAAACCTGAGCTACAAATATTCTGCTTTATTGGAGCTATTAATTATTTCTAGAGGCAGGTTAGAACAGTGAGCATTTGTCCATAAAGTCACCACACTAAAAGTCAAGGGTGACTCAATGACACCTAACCAACATGTATACAGTGATGGCTTGTTTAATGCAATATCTGTTCTTTTAAAAGTGTTTGTTTTACATTCAAATTCCTCAGACTAAAAACAGGTTACTTAATATCCTAAGTCTCTCTGTCTCAACACACCTTGTTTGAGCTTGGGAAATAAGCAGGAGAATTCCAAAGCTATAGGCTAAACTGGGATGTTAAAAAACATCCTGGAATAAGATAATAACAAACTGCTTCTGCATTGCTGCCAAAACTGTATTGCTACATATCCTATGAATATGTTAATTTAATTTAATTTAAATTTTATTTGTATTTTTATTATCATTTTATTGTGGGGGGGTTAGTGTGTGTGTGATTTATTTTGATATTGTAAGCCCCCCAGAGTTGCCTTGCAATGACATAGGCATAAACAAATTAACAAACAAGCAAACAAACAAACAATGTAGATACTGGGAAGTAAGCTTGACTTAAAGGAAATGTTAACTTTTTCAAAAGAAGTCTTCCATACTTCATTTCTAATGCTGAAATTATACTTGGATATACTGCTTGCTCTTCTTAAGATTATACATATCAAGACATGTATATGCACATAAGTCATGCAAAGAGAATCACAGTTGGGGCATCTAGTTTTTCATTCTCATGTTGGTGGTGTGCTTGAATAGGCATGCCTTCGTTATATTGAAAGGACAATATTTTGTCCTATACAAAATATTGTCTCCGGTCCACACCGATCCTGAACTGGCGAAAAGGATCTGTGGCACAATCATCAGACTTTTTGGAGATAACATCTCAAGCATTTTCTCTAAGGATAATTCCTTGATACACTAAACTCCTTTGGCAGTTCCCATGATTACTGTTGTAAAGCATTATTAAGCCCTTGGAATAAAGCATTATTAATGCCTGGGAAGCATTAAAGGGGAGAAGGAAGAATACCTGAGAGTAATGCGCCCTTCATAGATCCATTCCTTTCACAAAGATGAGGAGGATCTGGCAACCAATAGCTCACCTCAGCTTCTGCTCCAGAGGGTGTGGTCCAAAGACAATTTTACAGCATCCCCTCTGGAGATACATAATGGTGGTTTTCCACTGGGGGGCAGTATTGCCTCATCCTTTCTCCTTGCTCCATCAAGTTCTCACTTGAAGCCAAAGCTGTAGCATCTTCTTCCCTTCTTCCTATTGCTCTCAGGAATAGTTTTATTTTTCTTCAGCATTGTGGCTGGTTGTCCTCTCCCACTGTAAAATGGACATGTGAAAGAAGAGTAAAAACAGAGGCAAAGGGCCAGCTGACTAACGCTTCCTATGTCCTATGTTTAAATAGTAAACTTTTGCAGATTCACAAATAGAAGAAATGGATAGAGCAACTTCTTAAAGAAAATCATAAAAGGAAACATCCAGCATTTTTATAGGACACATCTTTCTCTCTAGGGAGCCGAAATATTATTTGCCATATCACTGCAATAGGTTACAACGAAATAGTAACAATCACAGTAGATAGTCCTCAACTTATTACCACAATTGGAAATGGAATTTCCCTCTCCAAGCAAGGCAGTTTTAAAGTGAATCACACCTGATTTTATAACCCTTTTGGTCACATTTGTTAAGTGAATCACTGCAGTTAAGTGAACAATATGGTTGTTAAATGAATCCATTTCATCCCTTTAACTTTGCTTGTTTGAAGTCATCTGGAAAGGTTGCACATAGTGATTACATGACCCTCCCAATACTGCATAAATACCGTGTTTCCCCGAAAATAAGACCGGGTCTTATATTAATTTTTGCTCCAAAAGACACATTAAGTCTTATTTTCCGGTTAGGTCTTATTTTGAGGGAAATACGGTACTAAATGCATCCATCTGGGTGACAATCTTAACTGGGGTTTATTTTGTGGGTAGGGCTTATATTATGAACATCCTGAAAAATCATGCTAGGACTTATTTTCTGATTGGGTGAAAGAGGGTACATGCCAAGTGCCCAAATTTTGATCACTTGACCATATAAATGTTGTAATGGTCGTAAGTATGATGTCCAATCGTATGCCATTTTTTCAGTGAAGTTGTAACAAATGGTTTTGAACAGTCACTAAATAAATGGTTGCAAGTCAAGGACTTTCTGTAATCACATGGAAACCTTGTTCACCAAAATATCACTGAGTGTGTTGAGCAGCCTTTTCATATTTCGTAGTGGCCATCTATAAAGCCCATATAATTTGGACTTCAGCTACTGCTGGATTGGGGAAAAATAATTCCATGGTCAAAGTCAGTGGGCAAGATTCCTTGGCTGAAAAAAAAATTCTCTGAAATAACTAGCATCTATTCTATAAGCATGTCCCACTAGCTAGAATTCTTATTGTAGCTCAGCCAGATAACATTTTGACAACCTAAAAGGAATTAAAAATATATCACAGTCAATGTAATACAACCTTCCTCAGCTTTGTCTCCTTTATATTGATGGATTTACCATTCCTTAAATTCTCTGCAACGGTCATGCTGCTAATGAATTCCAGGAATTGAAGAGGGCCCCCCGGATTGGGATGGCCAATCTGCTCATTCCTGGAGCTTGTTGACTGCAACATGCTATGTTCATACATGTAAACACTGGCCATTGCAGCATGGGAGATTTATATTACATTGCTGCCAGGAAAAATACATGGGCATATCCCTAAACTGAAAATAACTTTTCATTTCATGGGTTAATTTACACTCGCTTTTCACATGGGGAAGAGCTTTAACTTAGTCCCTTTTCCATCTTTTTTAGATCACAATCATGCTCAAAGTAATCAAGTCACTGAGGTGTCCCTTCCAGAAGTCAAAGCAAAGGCTACCTTCTCTCTCCCTCATGATATTAACAACTTTCCCTTCTCTACATTTATCAAAACTCACTTCCAGGTAAGACTGCAGAGTCAGTAAACAAGTTTCTCCTGATTTCTTTATGGCCAGAATGGTCTCTAGGCTCCTTTTTCCTGTTTCTTGTCTGTTGGATGGACAAGGTAGATCTTGTGAGCGAGGTGGGCTGCAGCCTTGTCATCTCATCTTCCAGCCTACTGGGCATCTAAACTGGCTTTGGCTGCCATTACATATGTGAAAAAGGTTCTTTGGCTTATGCTTGCCTACCTGTCAACAAATGCTAGCAAGCAGGAGACTGAGTTCAAGTCCTGCCTTAGCCATGAAAGCCAACTCGGTGGTCATTGGCCAGTCACACTGTCTTAGTTCAACCCACTTCACAAGGTTGTTGTTGTGAGAAAAATAAGAGGAGGAAGGTGTGTTGGATATGATCACCGCCCTGAGTTATTTGTAAAGATAATAAAAGTGGGCTACAAATAAATGCATAAATAAAATAGATGCATGTGGGAAAAAAATGTGACCTAAATGCTTGTAGTGCCATGCTTCCCCCCCCCCCCTCATCTGTCTGTCTTTGGTCCTTTGTAGATTGTGAGTTTTCCAGCCCTTGGACAGCCCTTGCAAGAGCCTTTGACCCAACTCCAGACTGAGCACAGACAAAATGCTCTACAGCTCAACAAGCTGGTAAGAAGAAACAATGAAGCAACTGAACCTGCAACCTGAAACTACTTCCCGGGTTTGATAAAAAAATTAAATCAAATCCAGTTTAAATCCAGTACGTGATTTAAATAAAGACACAGATTTAACGAACTAAACTTATGAAGACTCTTGAGGATCGTATGCTATTTCAGGTTAGAGGGAGCTTCCAGGAGCTTCAAGGTCTTACTCAGACTTTTACTCCTGTTCTGTAATAGAAGGATTTCAAGGAGCTTCCAAGGAAGGGATGACTCGACCAGGCCCAACGTCTTCTAGATGCATTTGTAGTTCAATGGCTTATAATGGAATTTAGAAAAAGTGGGTTTCAGCAGTTAAGAATAACAAGAAAGGTTTGTGCTTGTGCCTAAACTGGATCCTGTACAAGTGTCAGCCCCATCTTCTCCTTTCAGAAATGACTTCAGAGATCAGATGGGAGAATGGGTATATCTTTAGTAAGACATCTTCTCATTTGCCAGTCTTCCCTTCTTCCTACTGCTCAGTGCAGCATGGAGCTATTGGTGAAAAGAATGGGACAGAAGGAACTGGGGGAGCAATTTTGAAAACTCAATTTTGAGTTTCTTCTGCCCTATGGAGCTTCTCTGGCTATTCCCAACAAAATCTTGCCTCTCGATTGTTTTCACAATTTCCTCCCTATTATGTAGAATTTTTTTGTCCTGAGACCACAGGATTTCTTGGGATCTGTTATCTAAATTGTGTTTAGAATTGTGCCTAAAGGCTCAGACAACCTTTCTGTGGGTCAAGTATGACTGGGAAGCTATCATAATAGACCTTTGGTAAGTGACTTTGTCCAGAAACTTCATATGGCCTTTTAAAACTTATTGAGTAGTCCTTATCTGTCCTCAGGTTTCTGTTCTTATCTAGTGGGCCTATACAGAAAGTGGCTCATTACTTGGGTGTGATGACATTCAAGAGGCAACTGATAAGATAAGAATGCCAGGAACAATTTAATTAATATATTACCTTTATCATGTGTTTATGTTATGTAGCTAGATATGTCATAATTTTATGATCTTGGAAGAAGAAAACTTGCTTTTTAATCATTGTTAATTATACTATTTCCTTTTAAACATTTTAATTGGAATTTTTTCTTATAAAAAGAAGGAAAACCACATTTTACTGTTGCTGATACCTAGATATATTACAGATAGTACTCTGATAGAAACAGAAAAGAAAGAATAGGAATAACATACTAATTCTAAATTCCTAACAATCAATATATCTGCTTACCTCCTGCTACATTTCTTGGTCAGCTGCAGAGGTGGGTTTCAGCAGGTTCTGACTATTTCTGGAGAACCGGTAGCAGAAATTTTGAGTAGTTCAGAGAACCGGTAGTAAAAATTCTGACTGGCCCCGTCCCCATCTATTCTCTGCCTCCTGAGTCCCAGCTAATCGGGAGGAAATGGGGATTTTGCAGTAATCTTCCCCTGGAGTGGGGAGGGGATGGAGATTTTACAGTTTCCTTCCCCTTCCACGCCCACTAAGTCACACCCCAGAACGGGTAGTAAAAATTTTTGAATCCCACCGCCGGTCAGCTGCAATAAGAAAAATAAGCCTACTTCGCTAACATGGATAGAAAAGGAAAACAATCTCCAGAACTTATAGGTTACTGGCAGAACTCACATTTTAGTGTGTAGAAAGTCTCAGGTTCAATTCCTGGCATCTCCAGTTTAAGTTTAGTGATAGAGAGGAAGAATTATATTTTCAAGAAAAGCTGAAGTTTTGGGACATTTTCAGAATTACAGCCTGCCAAAATAGAACTATAAATTGATTCTGTGCTTGCATTCTATCCAATGTGTAGGTTCCATAATGTAATCCTAATTTCTATACAATAGATGGGGTATGTGCACTAAATCTTTCTTTTAAAAAGTCCCAGGCTCTTGTGCCCTGGGGATAACCTAGCCCTGACTTCTTACAAGGATGGTAAGAAGGGGTCAGAGATGAGGTTACTCTGATTTTTCCTTCTATATCCGACATCAATGCCCCTTGTTTTTATTGTACATCCCCTCCTCTTCCTGCAGGTTTTGCGATTCATCAATGACCAGGATTTGCAGGGCATCCACGAACAGCTTCTAGGCAACTACATAGCAAGCCGGGGACTGGCCAGCCTCCCACTACGCAATGAGCTGCTGAGCCAAGTGGCCACCCAGCTGTGGAAAAACCCAGATCTGGAGCAATGCCAACGAGGCTGGGTGTTGATGGCTACCCTCCTGAGTGCCTTCGCGCCTTCACCAGCTCTGGAGAAGCCTCTGCTGAAGTAAGAAGTGGGTTTTTTTCCTCCCTGGGTTTCGGGAAGCATTGAAATAGCAGCAGTGGTTACTGAAGGCTCTTCAGGACCGGAACGCCTTGCGCACAGTCACTCACGCCTTTGTCACCTCCTGGCTGGACTATTGTAATGCTCTCTACATGGGGCTCCCCTTGAAGAGCACTCGGAGGCTCCAACTGGTCCAGAATGCGGCCGCACGGGTGGTTATGGGCGCAACTCGTTGTGCCCACGTGACACCCCTCCTGCGCGAGCTGCACTGGCTCCCAGTGGTCTTCCAACCACCTTTAAAGCGCTCCATGGCATAGGACCTGGGTACCTTCGAGACTGACTTCTGCCACCAATAGCCTCCCACCGGCCAGTTCGCTCCCACAGAGAGGGTCTCCTCAGGGTGCCATCGGCCAAGTTATGTCAGCTGGTGACACCCAGGGGGAGGGCCTTCTCTGTGGGAGCCCCAGCCCTGTGGAATGAACTGCCCCCGGAAGTGCGTAAGATCTCCGACCTCCGGGTATTTCGCTGTGCACTCAAGACCCTGTTGTTCCGCCAAGCTGGGCTATCCACATAATAATTTTAAATTGGTGTTTTAAATTTCTGGGGTTTTAAATTGAGCCGAATTATTTAATAATTTTAAATAATTTTAATTGATGTTTGTTTTGTGCTTTTAATAAGCTGCACACTGCCCTGAGTCCTTCAGGAGAAGGGCGGTATAGAAATAAAATTATTCTTATTCTTATTCTTCATTTGCTGGGATGTAGGTTTGTGTCAGATCATGGTCTGGAGGGCTACAACGGAATGTGCCAGCGCAAACTCTTAACCTCCATGAAGCAGATGGAGAGTTACTCGGAGCTGTCCCGCAGTTTCCCCCCCACCCGCCTGGAGTGGACTGCCAACCAGAGGAAAGGCAAGATGGTGCTGGAAGTCTACACTTATGAAGGTAATTGTTGCTTTCCTATTCAGCACTCACTCAGTCAATCAGAGTAGAGCTGGAAGGGACCTTGGAGGTCTTCTAGTCCAACCACCTGCTCAAGCAGGAGACCCTACACCATTGCAGACAAGTGGCTGTCCAATCTCTTCTTAAAAACCTCCAGTGACAAAAGCACCCACAACTTCTGAAGACAAGCTGTTCCATGGGTTAATTGTTCTCACTGTTAGAAAGTTTCTCCTTAATTCCAGGTTGCTTCTCTCCTTGATTATTTTCCATCCATTGTTTCTTGTCTCACTTTAAAATGCGGGAATAGCATTTTTTTAAAAAAAGGGAACTGTGGAACAGTATGTGGAATGTACTGAAGTTCTCCATTCCAAAGGTTTTAGTCTAATTAGCAAGATAACTACTACAACAAGCCTTCATACAAAATGTTCTATTGTTTTCCTTTGGTCTACCAAGAGACAAGGGTTTCCTGTCCCACTGCAATTTATAATGCAATGTTAGCATGAGAGCAAAATCAGAAATCCAGGTGATGAGAACAGACTGGGCCATTACAGTAGCAAAATACAGGAATCATCCCGTTGTATCACCATGAAATCCGTGTCTCTCTGTCCTCTATGAGAGACAGGTTGGAGAAAGAGACATAACAGTTGAACCTCAGTCTGCTCTATGTTTTAAAATTGAGGGTATAGGAGGGAGTAAAAACATAGTGGTATGGAATACCTAAGCAGAGCTTACAATATTTCTGAGTAAATATATAACAGTAAGCGGTCAATCTTGCTTTGTCCCTACAGTGAGCTGCTCACACTGTAACCTGATATGCCCATTCACTTTTGGCAGTCCTTTCAATTATCAGGATGGCATCCTGTGTACCTACAAGAGAGGTGCCCAGAAGAATCCAACATATAGAATTAAACATATATATGAAACAATATATTTTGAGGAGCGGGGAGAATAGGAAAGAAATATGACTAGCTGGTGCGCACTATACAGTATAGCAAGATTTTCTTGTACGGTATTTTCCGGTGTATAAGACAACTTTTTAACACATGAAAATCTTCTCAAAAGTCGGGGGTCGTTTTATACGCCGGGTGTCGTTCTCCTGTAACCAGGCAGACCAGCCCAAAAGGCTCTGACGAGCCTTAAATGGCTCTGGTGATCCAAGCTCTGACGATCCCAGTTGAGTTGCCTGCTAATCAGGCAACTCAGCTGGGATCGCCAGAGCCATGTAAAAGGAAAAAAGTTTTCCCCCTCCAGCTTGCTTACCTTAGCTGCTAGTCGCAACGCTTGCCTTGCTTCGCTTGCCTGAATCCATTCCATCAGCAAGCAAGCAGGCAGGGAGTTGTGGACTTCAACTTCCAGAATTCCTCAGCCAGCAAAACAAAGCTGCTGAGGAATTCTGGGAGTTGAAGTCTATAAGTCTTAAAGTTGTCAAGGTTGGAGAGCCCTGTTCTATTGGGTAAGTTTTTTTCCCCTTTGGGAACTTTAAAAAAAATAGTTAATTGGGTTTTTTTTAGTTGTTCTTTTTTAGACCTAGCCATTTTAGGAAGTTTTAAATTTAGCTTTCATATAAAAGTAAAAATAAAATAAAATAAAATAATATTTGTGCAGCTTTCTGAGATTTAGTGTGTTTCTGTAGTGTTTCACTCTAACTACACAAACACACAAAATCTCACAAAGCTGTATGTGGAATTTTGTGTGTGTAAAGTGTGAAAGTTGTTTTTTTGGGCTTTTTGTGGCTGTGTGAGGTTCCTGCTTGTTGCAGGGGCCATTTTGGGTCTAGCACAGCTGCTTTTACATTGTGGGTGAGCCAGTTGATGTTTTTTAATTTTTATTTGGTGTGCGTTGGAAAGGGGTAGTCTTATACGGCGAGTATAGCCCCAACCCTATATTTTAACAGGAAAAGTCGGGGGTCGTTTTATACGCCAGAAAATACCGTAGATTATATTCATTGGTTTTTAAACTCTTTCTTTGGTTTAGAGGAGAGGATTTCAGCAGAAGTAGAATCTTGGACCACAGGAGAGCAATATGCAGGCTGGATCCTGAACTCAAGGTAATCTAAAGGCAAAGAGAAATTGGGATTTGCCTCTTTTTTTTTTTTAAACAGTTAGTTGTTTTTAGATGTCCACCAGAGCTAAAAGACTATATTCTTTGATAGTCTCCAACAGAGATCTCCTGTTCCTTTAAAGACTCATCCAAATGATCTACAAAACTATCCTTTATTACTTTGTAGGCTTTGCAAGGGAACTCAAAAGCTTGGGGAAAGCAGAATTTTGAAGGAAAATGATAAAGTGTGTTTCATTTACTCTTGAAACCATCATCTGAATTCAATGGCCCTTACTAATTATTCAGTGGCGACTCTTCTGCAGTGAAAGATTTTATATTAATGGACTATCCATCCACTGGATATTAATTAATTAATAATTAATTTAATTTGGACTTTAATTAATTTTCAAAAGCCCAACTCCATCTCAGTTGCATAGGCCCTATGATAACTTGAAATCTGTTAGCTTTTCTGGGGCACTTTAACATATTGTTTATGTGAGATGTTAACTAGCGCATAAGAAATGTTGTGCAGAAGCTGGAGGAGGAACATATGGTTTTCCTCCCAATCTCCAACTCATACCATCTTCCTGGTCCTTTTCACTGCTTCATAGCATCCTCTGCTACCTCCTGTGACACTGTGTCTCCTCACTTTGTTGATCTCAGGGGTTTGGATACAGTCCCTCGTGGATGGTCCATATCAATGTTCACCGGCAACAAATGGCAGGATTTAGCAGGCTGTGACTTTGTGTTGGATCTCCTTGGTGAAATGGAGGATGTAAATTGCCCTTCTCAGTCCTCCTCTAATTATCCTATTATCCCTGAGAGGGATGTGAGCTACTCTCAGAAAAACTCTCCAAATAGGTAAGTGACTGCCTCATTATCTCCTGTCCCCAGCAACCTCTCTCTTGTATCCCCAGAAATCTCTGCTTTTGAGACCCTCGCTTTTATTTCTTTTTTGATAGGATGTCCTTGGATATCCCTCCTGCACCAAACTTTAAGGCCCCTTCTTTCCCTCCACCTCCCCTGCCTCCCATGCTTGACAAGGCAGTCCATCCAGGTGAGTCTCCATCTCAGGTCAGGAGTTCAAAGACATCTGAGAATGATGGGGAGGGAATTTGACCTTTGCATCCTAAAGCCATAAAAGCTCCCCATATGGGTGGGATGGGGAGATACTCAACCAATGCATTGAGGATAGGTGGAGAAAAGAGCCTTTATAAAGAGCCTTGGTGGCGCAGCAGACTAAAGTGCAGTTAAGTAACACCAGTTGCCTGCAATTACTGCAAGTTCAAATCTCACCAGGCTGGTTGACTCAGCCTTCCATCCTTTCGAGGTAGGTAAAATGAGGACAAGGATTGTGGGGGCAATAAGCTGACTTTGAATTAAAAAAAAACAACACCACTTAGGGGGGGCCGAAAGCCCTACTAAGCAGGTATATACAAAAGTATGAAGGCTATTGCTTAACGCATTGTAAGCCGCCCTGAGTCTCCGGAGAAGGGCGGCATATAAATCGAACCAATAAATAAATAAATAAATAAAATGAGCAAGGGGTGGTAATGAAGAATGACAGGAGTTTTATTTCTTTGATTAACAATGATTTTATCCCTTACTCCTCCCCCTTTCCGAATTAGACATCATGGATAGTCCAACTCCCCATAGAGAATTGGATCACTATGTGGATGGCCTCTTTAAACCTCTGTTACATGCTGGCTCCAGACCTCATATGTCAGTAAGTCTAATCTTATCTAAGTTTTTTTGCTGTTCCTCATACATCACTTTCTGATACCGGTGGGTGGGCACAGGGGTGGTATTCACTTACCTTCGCTACCGGTTCACAAATGTGAGGGCATGTGTGCGTGTGCTCACTTCGCTCATGCGCAACACCTCTGCATGCGCAGGATGTTCTGAGCATCAGAACGCAGAGCATCAAAAACAGGACGTGATGACATCCGGGTGGGTGGGCGGAGCCTCCCACAGCCACCGCTACCAGTTTGCCCGAACTGGATAGAACCGGCTGAATGCCACCACTGGGTGGGCACTGAGAACAGAACTGTGATGGTGGTTATGATCACTGCCTCTTTGCCACGCATATATGATCTCCAGGAGTAGCTAGAGTTGAAACTAAGTGTTGATATCACTTTTTTCCCTGCCTCTCTGCAGGCTATGGAAAGTGAGGCAAACCTGACTGGTCGTATGAAAGGAGGTGGGAAAATTGGACCTATGAATCAAGGAGTCTATTCAGGTGAGAGTTTGAATGCGGGGAGGAGAGCAACAGGGACTTACTTGATACGATAGATCAAGGGTGTCAAACTCACATCATCACTGTGGCGTCACGTGATGTATTGGGACTTTCCCCCTCTACCCTAAACCGGGCATGGGGGTGGGCAGCACATGACGCATCCGGACCATGGGCCAAGTGTTTGACAGCTCTGGGATAGATGGTAGCTTCTGTGACTGTTCTTTTTTTTTTTTTTAAAGCAATTCTGGAATCGAGGCTTATTATTCACACTGCTGGGATGAGGATTATTGGCTTAAATATTTCTCCTTGCACCTAAGAAGGTTAAAAAAAAAAAAAAGGAAGGGGAGAAAAATCACTGTACAAGGACAGCATGAACAATCTCTAAAAAGTGTTGTATAGAATTCTGTATACTTCAGATACAGTAATTCCTTTATAGGGGGGAATGTAAAAAATGTTATAATGCTCATATTATTAAATGCATTTATAATTGCAGATATCTTTTACAAAGGTAAAACATATGTGCCCATACGTAACAATAAGGCCAAAGGGTGGGGGCCAGTGGGTGGGTGGGGCTACATTCGGTGTATAAGACGCACCTAAATTTTCACCCCCTTTTTGGGGGGGGGGAAAGATGCGTCTTATACTCTGAAAAATACGGTACTTGTATTTATGACGGTTGCAGTGTCCCAGGGTCATATGATCCCCTTTTGCGACCTTCTGACAAGCAAAGTCAATGGGGAAGCCAGATTCATTTAACAACTGTGTTACTAACTTAACAATCATTCACTTAACAACTGTGGCAGGGAAGGTCATAAAACAGGGCAAAATTCATTTAATAAATGTCTGACTTAGCAAAAGAAATTTTGAGCTCAATTGCATGCCCCTTACTACACTAGTTAAAATGTACCATTAATTGAAAACCGGAGGATTTTTCCAATCACGGATTTGAACAGAACCTCAAGTGAATTTTATTTAGGGCCATCATATCTGGGCTGCAAAACTCCAGACAAATGCAAGGATAGCATATTGTTGCAATCTAGCGGTCATCCAGGTTTGCGCAACCCAAAATAGGGAGCCATAACCGGTTGTTAGTTTCATGGGAATAAGCCAGGCTCTCTTCTCTCAATCCATCAGGTTACCCTGGAATGATGACCATGCCAACTTTTCCATCTATGCCAGTTATGGGAGGAATGATGCCAGCCACCATGCCAGGAATGCCAGGTAACAAGAACACAATGACTTGAGGGCTCAGATCAGTGGTGAAATCCTGTCGGTTCTGTCTGGCTCATGCGAGGCGGTAGCGCCAGTGGCATGTGGTTCAGCAAACTGGTAGCGGTGGCAGCGCGAGGCTCCACCCACCCGCCTGGACATCATTACTTCCTGGTTTTAATCCTCTCCGCATGCGCAAAACCTTCTGCATGTGCGCAGAGGGTCAAAAATCAGACGTGACAATGGCACTCGCACTTCCAAACCGGTAGGGAAGGTAAGTAGATTTCATCCCTGGCTCAGATGGGATGAAGCTTGTGTAGTTTACACAAAAATTGCTGTGCATTTAACAACGTGTGGGGACATATGCATTGTGATTCTATGTGACCTCCTCTCTCTTTTGCTTTTGCTTTCAGCTATGATGATGACTCAGCCCATGATGCCATCATTGGATCCTAACCAGGCAGCAGCACAGCAACAATCTGCCATCAACCAACAAGCCCTGTTTCTGGTATGTGACAGGGTTAGAGTGAAAGAGTACGCAAGACAGTGAATTGTCTTGGCTGGGAGTCTTGCCTAGTTTGTCAGTTCCCACAACAATCTGAAGAAATCATTTCTTGTGCAATGCGAGGCATCAAAGGGCCAAGTTATGATTGAGCATCTAATACAGGTAGTCCTCAACTTACGACCACAATTGAGCCCAAAATTTATGTTGCTAAACGAGAAATGTGTTAAGTGAGTTTTGTCTCATTTTACAACTTCCCATGCCACATTTGTTAAGTGCAGTTGTTAAATTAGTCACAGGGTTGTTAAGTGAATCTGGTTTCCCCCTTGACTTTGCTTGTCAGAAGGTCACAAAATGTGATCATGTGCCCACAGGACACTGCAACCCAAAAAAATGAGTCAATTGTCAAGCATCCGAAAGTAAGTCATCTGACAATGGGGATGCTGCAACAGTCATGAGTGTGAAAAATGGTTATAAGTCACTTTTTTCAGTGCCGTTGTAACTTCAATCGGTCACTAAGCGAATTCTTGTAAGTTGAAGTCTACCTGTACTAGGGAATGGGTTTAATAGAGGGGGAAATTGCCTCATGGGAAGGGGTTTTCTTTTGCCAAATTTGTGTATGATTGAAATATACAAATCAGTGAATTCCTGAATTAAAGATACACCAGTGGTACTATATTTACAGGTAGTCCTTGATTTACAACAGTTCATTTAGTGACCGATCAAAGTTACAATGGTACTGAAAAATGTGAGTTATGACTGTTTTTCAAAGTTATGACCTTTGCAGCATCCCCATGATCATGTGATCAACATTCAGATGCTTGGCAACTGGTCCATATTTATGACCTTTGCTGTGTCCCAAGATCGTGTGATCCCCCTTTGAGGCCTTCTGACAAGTAAAGTCAATGGGAAAGCCAGATTCACTTAACAACCGGGTTTCTAACGTATCATGTGCAATGATTCATTTAACAACTGTGACAAGAAAGGTCGTAAAATGGGGCAAAACTCACTTAACAAATGTCTCATTTAGCAACAGAAATTTTGGCCTCAATTGTGGTCATAAATCGAGGACTGCTGTATTGATTGTGTTTGTGTTAAGCTTTATTTAAGAGCAAGGCGGGAGATATTAGAGAATAATAGATGTAGAAGAGAAACATGAAGAGAACAAGAAAAAGAAAAATTTAAAACATGAAAAGTGAAATCATAGTTCAGTTATGATTAAAAGTAATCTGAGATCTGAATGTTGGTGGATATAAATCTGCAAAGTAAATAAGAAGCAACAAAATATGAATTTGATTTTGTAGGCTCAGCAGATGACACTTCAAGCCATGAAAATTTCAGAACAGGATCAGCAGCGGCAACAGAAGTATAGATCTCGTGAGCATTCACACCCAAACCAATTATCTTCACATAGATCACATGAATATTCAAGGCAAAGACAACCCTCACCATCCAGTTCACCTACATTGTCAAGGCCAAGACGAGCATCACCAAAGAGGAGGACATCTGAACATTTAAGACGAAGGCCATCATCATCAGAAAGCTCACCTGAATCTTTAAGATCAAGACGAGTATCACCAAGGAAGCGATCACCTGAAGCTTCGAGGCCAAGACAAGTATCACCAAGGAAGCGATCAACTGAACCTTCAAGCCCAAGACGAGTGTCACCAAAGAGCAGGTCACCTGAACCTTCAAGCCCAAAGGAAACATTACTCCTCAAGAGGTCTCCTGAACTTTCAAGATCAAAGAAGATGTCAGTAAAGGAAGAGCCTTCTGAATCTTCAAGACCAATACAAGATTCTTCTTCTCCTCCACCTCCACCACGATCACCGGTACTGAGTATTCCTTATAGAATTTTTTTTTTCTGGATAATACTCCACTGAGCCTGCATGATGGAACAGAGGGAGAGAATCCTATTACTTCATTTTATGGAGTATAGAACACGACATCCCCCAGATACATATTTGTTGTATCTGAATTCCAAAAAGCTCAGAATACATAGATAAGGTCATCTCATTTTAGTTATCTGCTAATATGTTTTATATCTGATCATGGATTTGAAAATTAGTGTGTTAATCCTACAGTTGACCCTGTAGGATCAACTATATTCAGCTATTTAAATTTCTGGCTGTTTATAGTTAGGCAGCTGATAAATTTAAATCAAATAAATAAAATGAAGTTCAAGCTTTCTGCCATTTTATTTGCTCTTAATTTAAAAGACTTGGCCCCAAATCTTACAAACGTCAGGTGACAAGGTAAATCCATTTTCTGTTGTAAAAAGAAGCCCGCATTAAGTTCTTCCATTTAATCTTTGAGCTAACGTAAGTACACTAAAATGTGCAAATAGATAAAATGTACCACAAAATGAACCGAGAAAAGGCTAGAATAGAATCATTTCCTCCAACATCTTGTTTTAATTCATATTGTTCTGAAGTGAATTGAAGGAAGAAGTTTCTTGGATGAGAAGCAAAAAAATATTCAAGGAAAAACAAAGTCCAGTTGCCTTTTGAAAAAGCACCTTCGGGTCAAGTGCTTGTCCCGAAGGTGCTTTGTTTTATGTTCTGAGGGATTTTACTTAATAGATCATTTTGTTACTTCTAATATTTTTTAAAAATATTAATATTTATATATTAATATTAATATTTGTAAAAAAAATAGGCTTGGTTTTTGGTAGGTGATAGAATTGCCACGAAAAGCATCCATCTGCTTGGAGAAAGTTGCTCAGGAATGTCTCCCTTGGAGTTTAAGATTCTTCTGAGGATGAAATGGTAGTAATGTGGAAAAACCGAGTCCTCAAAGATGGATTAATGAAATCTCTGTCAGGATTAGAACATATTAGGGAAGATAGCCTCTTTTTTTTTTCCTTCAAGGATGCTAATATGTTTTGATCAAATGCTTTCCATGAATATTTTTATTACTCATCTGGGATTGGGAAAAGTGGATCTAGAACAGGACTGTCAAACTCCCGGCCCACAGGCTGGATGCGTCATGCACTGACCACACCCACGCCCAGTTTAGCGAAGGGGGAAAAAGCCCTGATATGTTACATGACACCGCTGTGACGACGTGAGTTTGACACTCCTGATCTAGAAGTATATTTGAATTCTACAGTTTAGCAATATCACTAAAGAAGAAATCAAGGACATGATCCAAATTGTAACCCACCTTCTGGTATATATCCTAGATCCACATTTTGGAAGACGAGGTGCCTGTGGACATCAGGTTAGATTCCCTCTCTAGGGGGACTTTTCAAAAGAAAGTCGAGTTCTTCCAGAGAATGGGTGAGTTGTAAGCCAGTGTCCTTCCCAGATTGTCATATCTTCATTTTTTTAATACTAATGCAACAAGATCTTTATTGCAGCCTTCTCATACTTACTTCCAAGTAAAGTGCTTTTTGTAAGAATACGAATGAATTCTTGGGATGTGATTAGTCTTTTCGGTTCTCCAGATAAAAATTAATATTGATAACAGGAGTAGGATGAGGACTTCTAATGACAAACCAGCTTTATGCTTCCATTGTCCGACTATTAGGATTCCGGAGAAAAAAAAATATTTCCAGTCATATTCCCTGATACATTTACATGGTTTAGAATAATCAAAATCTTTGATTTGCTAAATTTGCCACCTCTGTCATAGCGGCATCTAAGTCTTAATGTAGTTCTTTCCCCCTATGTACAGGTAGTCCTACAACAATTCATTTAGTGACTATTTGAAGTTACAACGGCACTGAAAAAAGTGACTTGTGATCATTACCGCATCTCGGTTGCCACTTCTCCGTTGCAGCATTTCCATGGTCACATGATCAAAATTCAGAGTCACGTGATTTCCTTTTGCCACCTTCTGACAAGCAAAGTCAATGGCGGAAGCCAGATTCACTTAACGACCATGTTACTAACTGAACAACTGTAGTGATTCATTTAACAAATGTGGCAAGAAAGGTCATTAAATGGGGCAAAATTCACTTAACAAATGTCTCACTTAGCAACAGAAATTTTGGGCTCGATTGTGTTTGTATGTCAAGAACTAGCTGAGTAGTCTACTTCTCACTGTCCATAATCCATAAA
Source organism: Pantherophis guttatus (assembly GCF_059756535.1). Taxonomy (NCBI): domain Eukaryota; kingdom Metazoa; phylum Chordata; class Lepidosauria; order Squamata; family Colubridae; genus Pantherophis; species Pantherophis guttatus. The sequence continues at coordinate 162,717,079 of NC_142064.1, forward strand.
CTTTTAAAAAGTAAAATTTAGCTGTATCAGTCTCTAAGTCCTTTGCAACCCCTGTTAGTCTGGTTTCTTGAAGGTTTTGCTTACTCTGATGCCAGGGGTTCTATTCTATTTACCTTTACTACCAGTTTGCAATGGGATTGTGTGTGCACGTGCACGAGCGAAGCAAGCGTGCATGCCTTGCTTTTGCGCGTGTGCAGATCGCCAATGATTACATCCAGAACGGTGGGCAGAGCCTCCTGCCAGTTTTACTACCGGTTCTTGCGAACCGGTCCAAGCCGGGGGCAACCCACCACTGTCTGATGCTAGAACAAAACGTAGATCAATGCCTGAACCTCTTCTTTTATATAGGACTTGAAACAATTCCATTGAAGAAAGTCATTTCCTCTTCAAAAAGTCATAGAATAAAAGAAAAGTCAGAGGACCCAAGTGCCAACCAAGAATCAAATTCAGGTAAGCTGTGAACACTTCTGATCAGCATCTGAATACTGTAAAAAGCTCGTGCAAGAGGCTTGCAACAGCGTGATTCTTAATGGCGTTGCAAGAGGAGTCAAAGTGCTGCCATACCCGTTTTGGGAATGATCTGTTTGTTGCAGCAGATATTTTTGTAGATAATAGCTGATTTTGAAGGGGTCCTTAGTGCTCACTGAACTTGGTTGTTTTCTTGCAGACATTTCATTATCCAAGCTAGGTAACATCATCAGTGTTAGTGAGGAGTGGGGTTTGCCCTTAGTTTATATTTTAGTGGTTTGCCCTGTCAGTGTTGGTGGAAGGGGTCTTGGAGATTCATTGGTTGGACTGTTTACTATTAGCTTATTTGGCAGTTCCTTGGTTGGAGTATTGTTTACTTCTTGATTGTTGGTCTGATATTAATCTTGGAAATTTTATCAGATATGATAAAGTTTTAACTTGATATTATCAGATATAATAAAGAAATAATGCCAAAACATTAATGCATGGAACAAGAAATCAACTAAATGTTGGCCACTCTTCAATCTGAGCAAACTGCAGGACAGTCCATGAGTTTTTATATTAATCTTCTATAGATCAGTTTTTCTATTTGCCTTTCACATTACAGCATGTTCTTGAGAAGTTCCAAAACATGTTGTAATAGCATTTGTGGGTGAGAGTATGATTCAAATAGCTTCCTTCATATTAATCTCTGCAGAAGGATTATGATTTGGGCACAGAATAAAGAGACAGTGACATATTCATTCGTTCACTCACTCACTCACTCACCAAATCTGAGTTTGCTTTTCTATCCTGTTCCTTCAACTTTTCTATTCTGAAACAGTTGCTTTTGCTGTTTGTCTTACTGTCCATTCTTGTTTCTTAAATATGCACACAGGATGAAAACAGCAAGATATTTGTGTAAGAAATTGGAAAGTAGCTGTTTAAAAAGTATTGGAAAATACCAAAACAGTTTATGTGGGAGGGGGGAGGTTTAGGGTTGTAATTAAAAAAGAAAAAAAAAAGGAAAGGAAAATATACTCTTAATTCTTTACTTCAGATTTGCCACCTCCTATGCAACTGGGAAATTATCAGGAGAGGAAATTCCAGAATACGAATCCTGAACAGCCTGAACCAAGCCAGGAGATACGGAACATTATTAAAACCCATAAGACTCGTCCAGTCCCACCACCAAAACCCATCATGCCTGTTAGGTAAAGAAATATGCCAAGTTGATCAAAGATCTCCCTTGGTGGTTGAAGTTGCAGAAAGAAAAGATTCAGGCTACCCCTAGAACTTCTCAGTTTGAGGGAAGGAGGAAAGTCTGTTAATGTGTGAGTTGGTCATTGACAAAATATTTGTCTCCAAATACTGGACATTTCTTGCATAAATGACTAACCATCTTGTCACAGGATTCCCTTCCTACAGTAGGAACAGCCATGGATCTTTTGTATCTACATATGTAAGAGAACTTCTATAAACAAAGTCTCTAAGGTTAGGTCTTTTGTTGTGCACCATCCATGGCGGTCCACACAACAGGTCATCTTAGCTGGTTTTTGTTTAATTGCAGAGACATCTCTAAACCTCTTACAAAATGTGAGCCAAAGGAGGAAGCTCTAGCAAAACTGGAGGCTCTGGGGTTGGATCATTCATCGGTGAGTGTTTGACGAGCTAACTTCAATCTAGTCTGTAGAAGGAAATGTCCTATCAAAATCTGCAGGCTTAAATTTCCAGTCAGCTCATAGTACTCACTGGGAAGTTTTGAATAATTCTCCTTTTCTTTGCCCAGCCTGTGGATAAAAATCAGATAAACCTATATCTGCCCCTGAAGGGAAAATAGAGCTTATTTTCATAATGTATGAAAATAAGACATAACTATATGGCTGTTGTTATTACCACTCAGCCAATGTCTTTGGAAATATTCTGTCTGTTCTCTGGATGGAACTCAATCTTCTGAAAATAATTTTCATAGCCTGAACCAAGAGACACCATGATTTGACTTAGAGATAAGGCACCGCTAACTCTATTTAGATGCTGTTAAAAGCTACTACTAATAAACTGTTATAGCATTTATAATGTTTGCTCCATTTAAATCATCCTAATGGGTCCCATCTATAGAACTCTATCAAATGAAATGAACAAATTAAATGGCAATTGTTTTCAGTAACTTAACTTGCTAGCTGTGTGATGTGAATGAGTTGCTAATCATATGTGAGTAACATACGGCCATGGCTGAACTGAGCCCTTGCTCTTCCTTTCTGCTCCCAGGTCTCCCAGGTCTCCTCTGAAAAACTTAAGTCATCACCACCTTTACCACCCATCAAACCCTCCAATACCATCAAAGAAAAACAACTGGCACTCACAGGTGTTTTTGGTCCTGGCTGCTCGGTGCCTCCTCCTCCCCCTCCTGGCTCACCCCCTTCTTTTCCTCCAGATTCTGTCACAGATGAAACAACTGGCACGAAAGGTAAGCAAACCCTTTCTGATCCTGTAGATTTTGTTTGGCACCTCTGTTGTTGATTAAGTTAGGAAGCAGCCATCGTTACAGGTGGAGTGTTTCTGTTTCTTTCACACTTAGATTCGGCTAAGACACTGTTGGAAGACACTAATGTCAAAACCCAGCTCTTCAATCTTTCTGCTAGTGTCGGCTTCTCCTATGCTAACCCTACCTGGAAACTCTTCCTGCGGAAAGAGGTGTGTCATGATCCCACCTCCTTGCATTGTTTTTCTGGTCATGTTTAGCTACTAAAATTAGCATCTCTGACTTCATCATGTCTCTCTGTAGTGACAGCATCTCCCACAGTTTGGACACTTGGTGGCTAATCCTCTTGCAGCTCTCATTCTGCAAAATGTGTTTGGGTAATTTCAAGCCTACAATGTCCTGTATGCTTATTCTGGATGGTAGTCTTAGGGTTATTATGAACTCTGGGATGGTTGATGTGGGTTAAGAGCTGTGGTAGCGCAGTGGTTAGAATGCAGTACTACAGGCTACTTCTGCTGACTGCTGGCTGCCTGCAATTTGGCAGTTCGAATCTCACCAGGCTCAAGGTTGACTCAGCCTTTCATCCTTCCGAGGTGGATAAAGTGAGGACCCAGATGGTTGGGGGCAATATGCTGACTCTGTAAACCGCTTAGAGAAGGTTGTAAAGCAGGGGTGAAATGCTCCCGGTTCAGACCGGATTGCCTGATCTGGTAGCGATGGAGGCGGGTGGTTCGGAGAACTGGTAGCAAAAATCCCTGCCCCCCCCATTGCGCAGCTGAGCCGCGCAATCATCAGAGGCTTTTTTAATTATTTTTAAAAGCATTTTTTCTACAACCTCTTTAGCCGAAAAAATGCTTTTAAAAGTTTTTTTTAAAAGCCTCTGATGATTGCGTGGTTCAGCTGGGATTATCAGAGTCTTTTAAAAGCATTTTTTTTACAACCTCTTCGGCCGAAGAGGTTATAGAAAAAATGTTTTTAAAAGGAAAAAAAGCCTCTGCCGATCAGGCAAGTCAGCTGGGATCGTCAGAGGCTTTTCAGCCGAAGAGATTGTAGAAAAAATGGTTTTAAAAGTAAAAAAAAAAAAGTTGGCCATGCCTACTCAGTCATATTACCACCCCCCACCAAGCCACGCCCACAAAACCGGTAGTAACAAATTTTACATTTCACCACTGCTGTAAAGCACTGTGAAAGCGGTATATAAGTCTAAGTGCTATTGCTGTTGCTATTGTATCATTGGTAGTAATCAATTGTGCAGAGTTGGGATGGGCCTAGTGGTTAAGGCTCTGAGCTAAAAACCAGGAGACTCTGAGTTCTACTCCTACTTTGGGGGTAAAAGAGGGTTGGGTGACCTGGGGCCACTCACTCTCTCTCAGCCCAACTCATCTCAGAGGACTGTGGTTGTGAGGAAAATAGGAGGAGGAAGGAGTATTAGGTATGCTTGCCACCCTCAATTATTTATAACAACAATAAAAATGGGATTTTATAAAAAAGAAATCTTTAAAAATGGGGTCAGGACAATGGCTCTGTGGAAAGATGGGTGGCCAATAAACTTGGTAAATAAAAATAATAAATAATAAAAAGTGGTAAGCCTTTTTAATTACAGTGTGAAAGCATGTAATAATCCACTCACTGTGATGGAGATTAGTACAGACTGGTTAGAAGCAACATGTCTGATTGTATGACGGGCTGGAGAAGAATAGCATTCAAAAGAATAGGATGAGTTTAATTACTTTTCCTATGCCAGGATAGAGTTTTGTGTCAATAAGCCACTACTTCTCCTGCAAAATGAAATATATGTTATCTTCACTCAATGAATTGTGTTTGAATATATTAATGTACACAATCATTTGCTATTTTGAGTTATGATTTTATTTTGCATATGTGAAAACAACTTTGTGTTGGATCTCTTCCTCAATAGGTTTTTTATCCCAGGGAAAATTTCAGTCAACCTTACTGCTTGAATCTGTTATGTGACCAGGTAAGGATTTGTGTGTGTGTGTGTGTGTGTGTGTGTGTGTGTGTGTGTGTGTGTGTGAGAGAGAGAGAGAGAGAGAGAGAGAGAGAGAGAGAGAGAGAGAGAGAGAGAGAGAGAGAGAGAGAGAGGGGGACAGACAGAGTGACAGAGAGAGACAGACAGAGTGACAGAGAGAGACAGACAGAGAGAGATAGAGAGACAGAGAGACAGAGAGACAGAGAGAGAGAGAGAGAGACAGACAGAGACAGAAAGAAAGAGAGACAGAGAGACAGAGACAAAGAGAGACAGACAGAGACAGACAGAAACAGAGAGACAGAGAGAATGTGTGTCTAAAAGATAAGAGAGACTCACATTTCTTTTTGTCATCAGCCTCTCTATCACAAGACTCCATATTTTATTTACTTTTTGTACATTAAGTTTTGTCTCTTTCAAAGAATATACTTGTTTTATTCCATATGCTCTGTTTCAAAGCTTGACATTTGCAATATGAGTTGAATTTAAATCCATTTTTGTTCCTTCCCAGATCTTGAGAGATACTTACTCCAAGTCATGCATTCGAATTTCCAAAGAGGAGAGGCGCAAAATGAAAGACTTGTTAAGTAAGAAAGCCATGAGTCCTTCCTTGTCTTCAAGTACAGTAGAACCTCTGGTCATGACCATCATTCATTCCATAACTTTGGTCACAACCAGATTTGGACCTGAACCTAACCAAAATTAATGCAAAATTAATGCAGCGACCACATGAGGTCACTGTTATTTGGTGCTTACAAAAAACATGGCACAGAAGAGAAAATCGGCCACGGCTGTATTTGATCGCCACCCGAGTATGTGTTCGTGACCAGATTCAAAAATTTTGTGAATTTTTTGGTCGGAACCCGATTTGGTCATGGTCAGAAGCATTCGTGACCAGAGATTCTACTGTATCATGGAGGCATGAACTTTCCATCTAAAACTGAAGAATTGTTTTCCATTCTTTTATTCATTAGAGTTATGGGAACTGCTATATGTTTAACCATCTTCTGCCTTCATAATCTGTTACTGAACCCACTTAAGACTCTCCTGCTAAGACAAATAACCCACTTCTAAATGTTCCTCACTCAGTGATAAATGTATTTAGGGACTGAAATAATTAGCTGCATTGTGTCAGATGAATTTCTGCTCAGTCCCAAGGTCCAGATGTTCAGGGCTCTCAATCCATTCAATAACACGAGCCAACCCAGCTTCTCCCTTCCTTTGGAAGACAGAACTGCCAATGGCACATAGCTTATTCTCCACCCAGGAGCCAGCCTCTTGTTTTGGGTACCTTGGAGGGCATTATTGCTCTGCATCACTTCCATCAAAAGAAGATTCAGCTGCCAGTCTAGCTGCTTTCTGGGCATGGAATGGCAACATGGCATTATGTTTTTCTTCCATTTGGGCAGTAAAATCTCTTTCCTGGAAATCATTCTTCAGCTTCCCCACTCCAGAGAGGGTGGGAAGAGGTAGCACTGCTGTGCATAACCCAAAGAGATCCTGATCCAGAAGTATAAAAATCCAGGGTGCTTCCTGCTAGCCATTTTACATGCACATGTCCCAAATTTACTTGATCCATCCTAATCTCACTGCAGTTATATAAGATAAAGCAGTGGTGAAATCCGTGGCAGGGGCCAGCCAGAGGTGGTATTTGCCGATTCTCCAAACTACTCAAAATTTTCGCTACCAGTTCTCTAGACCCTGTCAGAACCTGCTGGATTTCAACCCTGAGATAAAGCCTTGTTATATATTCCTATTTTTTTCAAAAGAAAAAAAATGTCTCAAAGCAGTGCCATTGGGATTTGTTTCTTTGAGGTGAATTTGCATTAGTTTTGAAATGTCTGTTTGCTTTATTTGCAAAGATAAGAGGAAGCAAACAAGCACTTCTAAAAGGCAGGAAACAGTATGGGTAGCCCTCTGAAGTTGCACCCACAGTTTCACTTAGAAACTTGCATTTCTTTCTTCTCCCTTCGGCCACAAAATTGCTTTCTTTCACACACGCAAGTACTAGCATGTTTCCTTCTGCTAGCCCTATTCCAGATTCTGATTGTTTCTCATTCAAAAAGGAGGAGAGATTCTCAAACCCCATATAGAATCCCCAAAATCCCACAAATTCCCATTAATAAAATATAACCAAAAGCTTTAGATTATTAAAGCAACCTATTTAATGCAAATTAATGGTCTGTTACCAGCGCCAATAGAAGGCTCTCTAATGCTGGCTGCAGAACACCAGATCCCTGCTTGCAAACTGTCCTTGGAAACAGTGCACTCTTTGATGTGCTTCCTAAGTGTGCTAAAGTCATCTCTGTAGCTTGCTTCCATCAGGGGAACTGATCCATAAACTGAGCCTGCTGATTAAACTTTTCCTTTGTTTTGTTGCCTTCAGCCGAATTCCATGTGGGCATGGATGTCAGCTCCATCACAGAAGAAGGGATCAAGAAAAGAATTGTGGTGGCTGCTCGTGATAACTGGGCCAGCTATTTCTCTCGCCTTTTCCCAGTAAAAGTAAGTTTGCCTACCTCAGCCTTCCATAACGCGACAATCCTGTTATGTCTTTCCACTAAGATTCAGGGGCTACTTTCCCCTCAGGGCTTCAGCTATTATAGGCAAATCAATAACAGGGCAGCCCTCTGGACCAGGCTCTCTGCTACATAAAGGTTGCCTGTGCAATGAAGGCTGATATTGTTGAAAACTGACCATGAGTAGGTAGACTGTATGAGCAGATAGGTAGGTAGGTAGGTAGACCACACCAGGAGTACGTAGACCACACCAGGAAGATTTCAGCCATCATGTTTAAGTCAGTCTCCAGAACATATTACTGTTTGTTTGTTTGTTATCCTCTCTATTTTTTATCATCTCAAGGCAGCATTCATACCTAATAATCCCACCTCTTAATTTCCTCACAACTTTGTGAAGTGGGTCAGACTGAGAGAGAATGACTGGCCCAAAGGCACCCCACCTCCCTTCCTTGCTTAAGGGAGAACTAGATTTCAAGGTCTCTAACCCAGCACTTTAGCCACTACACCACACTGGCTGTCATTTTTATTATTTAATTGTATTTACTCCTTATGCTAAGCTCTACTTTATTTAAGTATACAGTAGTTTATAGACTAAAGGATTACTGGTTAGCGGTCTTCCAATATTTGAGGGCCCCCAGTATTGTCCCTCCCACATCTCTTGATTGAGTAGGGAGTTGGACGAGAAGACCTTCAAGGTGACCTGATAGCAGTGTTCCAATATTTGAGGGGCTGCCAAAAGGAAAAGGGGGCTCAACCTATTCTCCAAAGCACTTGAAGGCAAGACAAGAAGCAACAAGATGGAAACTAATCAACCTAGAACTAAGGAGAAATTTCCTGACAGTGAAAACAATCAACCAATGGAACAGAAGTTGCCTTCAGAAGTTGTGGGGGCTCCATCCCTGGAGGCTTTTAAGAAGAGATTGGACAGCCATTTGTCTGAGATGGTGTAGGGTCTCCTGCTTGAGCAGGGGGTTGGACTAGATGACCTACAAGGTCCCTTTCAACTCTGTTATTCTGACTTGTACTTGGGTTGGGTTTCCCTGTACTGCTGAGCCAAGCCAGATAGGCAATATTTTTTCTTCACCTAGAATTTTCTCTTGTCCCATCATCTCATTTAATCTGGATGGGTAAAATTGCAAAACTTAGAATGAAAATAGGTAAGGATTTTTGTTTGTGTGTGTGTGCTAAGGACAGTGTTCTCGGGAGAATAATTTGTCAAGGGTAGATCTGGCCTGCCTCTTTTGTGTTCCTCTTTCTTCTGGCCCAGGGGTCTTGAAACAGAGCCAAGAGGCTGCACTTTTCATCCATCAAACATTTAATCCAAAGACAATCGGCTCTTCCGATTGTCCACTAAAGTAACTGCTGTCCTTTTCACAAAAGTTTCCCAGCTGTCATGGAAACATTTTGTTAACTATTTTCTTCCTGCTGTCTGTTCCTTTCCTGATAGGGAGAAAATGGAAGTGATGTCCAGATACTGGGTATTTCTCACCGGGGTCTGCAGCTGTTGAAGAAATCCAAAGAAGCCAGTTTCAGTTCTGAATATCTGAAAATCCTTTGCAGCTTCAGGTGAGAGGCAACAAAATCCAGTATAGAACTGTTTTCTAAATTCATGAGGGAGGCCATTGCCTCCTTGGCAGTGGAATAAACTCGATCTAGCAAACCTGGCAAAGATATAGACAGACAAATGCTGAGTGTAGGTGCAGCAAATAATGCAGGTGAGTTGGCTGCATGTTGGAGAACATCAACTGACTCCACTTGATGAAAAACTCCGCTATAACCTGAGTTTGCACAGCAATTCCCAACAGACTTGCGAAAACATATGGCTTTTTATAGCTATACCGACGCATTTCATTTCTTCTTTTGACTTCTTTTTTTATTCCTTACCCTACTAGACTTCATGCTTGTGAGCAGGGCCTATTTTAGTCCTCTGCATTACTTAACTGTTTGATAAACTTTATATATTTTAGTTTGATAAACCAAAACAGCATACATACATAGAAATATATGTATTCAATTTTAAAAATTCAAATGTTCCCATATTCCCATTGAAACACAAATGCTTTGCTTTGATCTTCTCATTCAACTCATGTTTGATTCACTTGTCTGAATCATTTTGAGTTATTCAACCTACATTTTGTGTGTGTGCTTTAGAGCCACCTGGTCTAGACTGCATTGGGGCAAATTAGAGAGATCAGCAAGTACAGCAGGGGTGAAATGTAAAATTTGTTACTACCAGTTCTGTGGGCGTGGCTTGGTGGTGGTGGGGTAATGTGACTGGGTGGGCATGGCCAACTTTTTTTTTTTATTTTAACTTTTCAAAGCATTTTTTCTGCAAATGCAAAAAAATGCTTTGAAAAGCCTCTGCCAATCAGGAACACAGCTGGGATCGTCAGAGCCTTTTCAAAGCATTTTTTAAACTACCTCTTCCGCTGAAGAGGTTACAGAAAAAAATGCTTTAAAACTCTCTTTGACAATCCCAACTGAGTTGCCTGATCATTTTTAAAAATGCTTTGAAAAGTCTCTCTGACGATCAGGCAACTCAACTGGGATCGTCAGAGAGACTTTTAAAGCATTCTGCAACCTCTTCCGGGGAAGAGGTGGTTAAAAAAATGCTTTGAAAAGGCTCTGACGATCCCAGCTGTGTTGCCTGATCATCAGGGCCTTTTCAAAGCATTTTTTAACCACCTCTTCCCCGGAAGAGATTGTAGGAAAAAATGCTTTGAAAAGCCTCTGAGATCCCAGCTGAGCCGTGCGATCATCAGAAGCTTTTTTTTAACTTTTTCGGCAGAAGAAGTTGTAGAAAAAATGCTTTTCAAAGTAAAAGAAAAAAAGCCTCTGATGATCGCGCGGCTCAGCTGGGCATGTGGGGAGGGGGATTTTTGCTACCGGTTCTCCGAACCACCCGCCTCCATCGCTACCGGATCAGGCGATCCGGTCCAAACCGGGAGCATTTCTCCCCTGAAGTACAGGTTTCTAACTTGATAAAAGGGGAGAGCAGGAGACTTCTGCCTTGGTACTTTTTGTGCTAGTAGATTTCTTATAACTTCAGGTATATTTTTGAGAATTCAGAAGCCATGTCCTAACAAAAATTATCCCAATAGGCTTGGTAAAGTAGGTGGTAAAGAACTTAGTCAAGGATGAAAGCCAAACAAGTCAGAGAATTCATGTTCTTTGACTTTTTCAGTTATGCAGATGTCCTTTCTTTGGAGCTGATCAATCGGAATGTCCTTCAGTTCTCTCTGAAGAATGAGCAGCTCATCCTTCATTCTCAAAAAGCTCAGCAGATCAAGGCTACAGTGGAAATCTTCCTGAGAGAATTGAAACAGGTAAGAACAAGATCATGGTGCAAGCCATGAATCCTTATAGGTAGGCTGATTTTAGAAGTAACCCATCTAAGCACTGGGCGCAAAGGCAAACATTTAAACCTCAACCTATTTCCCCAAATACAGATAGTCTTCGACTTACGACCACAATTGAGCCCAACATTTCTGTTGTTAAATGAGACATTTGTTAAGTGAGTTTTGCCCCATTTTATGACCTTTATGACCATTCTTGCCACAGGTGTAAGTGAATCGTTGTAGTTGATAAGTTAGTAACATAGTTGTTAAGTGAATCTGGCCTCCCCATTGATTTTGCTTGTCAAAAGGTGGTAAAAGGTGATTGCATGACCTTGGGACACAGTAACGGTCATAAGTATGAACCAGTTGCCAAGCGTATGAATTTTGATCGCATGATCATAGGGATGCTGCAAAGGTTGTAAGTGTGAAAAATGGCTATGAGTCACTTTTTTCAGTGCCGTTGTAACTTTGAATGGTCGCTAAATGAACTGTTGTAAGTTGAGGACTACCTATAATTTCAAACCCTTACCTCTGATTTTCTTCTCCCGTCCTTCCAAAAGGATTCCAACTATGTCATTGCTATGCGTACCTATGTCACAGATGACAAGAGCCTTTTAAATTTCAAGAAAGGCGACTTCATTCGACTACTTCCCATGAAGGGACTGGAGCCAGGTGAGAAAAGTTCAATCCAATGTATCCTCTTTCAACCTCAAAATATTCCTTGTCGAGAGTGAAACAGCTGCTTCAAAGACTGCCAACTGCAGTACGTGGTTTTGCAGGGGTGGGTTCTACTTACCTTTACTACCGGTTCGCAATGGGATTGTGCGCACGCGCGAGCGAAGCACAGATCTGCAATGATGACATCTGGGCGGGGCCTCCCACCGTTTTTACTAGTGGTTCTTGCGAAATGGTCCAAACTGGGGGCAACCCACCATTGTGGTTTTGAGCATTTTAGAATTGTTTCATGCTCAAAACAGATCTCGTATCGCCTTCTGAGCTCACAAACACAATATATTCAAAAGACTGTCTCTTGCCCTGATGTCTCACATTCAAAACAAGACGTTTCAAACTCAAAACGGGATGTTTCAAATTCAAATATGGCTGCATTTGTTGAGAGTTCTTAAGACGTTACTGAATACTTAGTAATGTGTTTGTCTGTCAGGAACTCAATTCTGTGAAATCTGTGAAATCATCTGGCCACAAATAACTAAGAGTCTATAATGACAACATACACACACATACACTAATGCTTTCATCAGACAAGCACATCGATTAGCTAATTTTTGTGACACAGTCCTCAATAGCTATGCTGATTAAAGAATTCTGGGGAGTTTCAAACTCACAAATCAGTAGCCTATTCAGATTTCGAGAGGCTGCCCTGTGGCTAATACGTTGCAAAGACCATGTAAGTTAAAGTTGGCCAGCCTAATTTCAATCTTTTCTGTTCAGGTTGGCAGTTTGGCTCTATTGGTGGGCGCTCTGGCCTTTTCCCTGCTGGAATGGTGCAGGTGGTGGCAGCTCCCGATTACCTCAACCTCCATAGGAATCAACAGGAAGAAGTCCGAACAGGCTGGAAGAAAAACACAGAGGAGAAAATAGTTAACAAGGAGGTGAGGGCTCAAGCAGAGACCCAGGGGATTAGTCATGCAACAAAGTGAAGGGAGGAGACTACGGTGTTGCTGAAGAAATGCAAACCGTCCGCAGAGACTACAAAGTATGAAGACAATGCAAGAGATGGAATATGAATATCACAGGATAAATTTTTTTCAGTACCAAGAGTACCGGTTCTCTGATGACTGATTTTCTGTCTCTTCAGAACTCTGCCCCCAGCACTCTGACAGAGTCAGAAGTTACCAGGCCTAGCACACCTATAAATTCTCTTGATATTTGCCACTACCCTATGACGGAGTTTGCGATGGCACATTTCCGAGAAGCCCAATTCATGTAGGTATTCTGTAGCAAAAAGCCCTTTAAGCATACGCTATTGCAATCTACTGATTCAGTTTAATTGCTAGCTGTGGCCCGCTTTGTATTTCTTATGTTATGACTGGCATGGGAAAAGATTTTTTGTTTGATGGTTGTAACCTTGTTCATATGTGTTGTGTGAAAATATTCAGACATTATCTAGGTGATGTTAATTAATTTCTTGTGTTAATGAAAAAATGGTGTATAAATAGGTTAAACAAACCAGTAAATAATAGTCTGGGACTGTGTTTCCAATTCCTTTATCATTGCAGAGAGGATCTGCTCCTTGTGGAAAACCCTTTGTTTCCCACTGTCAAGTTTATTTGGGCATAGTTTTTTTTTCCTCCAAACTTTTTCCATGTATACACTTTTGAGGTCACTTATTTCTCCGAGTTTTAAGACGCATAGAAGTAGTTGAACCTTCAGTAATGCCTCAGACATTGACATTCCGAATTACATTTTCATTCATGATACACACTGTGGAAAAATAAAAAAGATATCAGACAGCTACGGTAAATAAAGAACATGTCAAAGAAAGAGTCCTTCTAGCAGCTTTATTCCTATCCAGATATCTTGAAGAAACTGAGTTGTTGTTATATTACTTGCAAATAAGGCATTTTTTTCATAACCAATTGGCAACTGAAATCTCACATCTTTTGGGACCTTCATGGGATCAACTACATTATCAACTACATAACCATATTATGAGCCTCGGTGGTGCAGTGGTTAGAGGGCAGTACTTCAGGCTACTTCTGCTGACTGCCAGCTGACTGCAATTTGGCAGATCGACTCTCACCAGGCTCAAGGTTGACTTAGCCTTCCATCCTTCTGAGGTGGGTAAAATGAGGACCCAAATTGTGGGGGGCAATATGCTGACACTGTAAACCACTTAGAGAGGGCTGTAAAAGCACTGTGAAGCGGTATATAAGTCTTAAGTGTTATTGGTATAGCTATCAAGGATAGATGTTCAGTCAGCCATATAAAAAAAGCCTTCTGATCCTCCTCCTGAAAAATATTTCTTATGTCAGAAATGGAGTGGGACCAGAGTTTTCAATGGCTCGTGATCTATTTGGAAGATATTGCTACGCTGTCAGTATGATCACAGAAGCTACATCGATTCTTAGCTACTCAGATATATTTCTCCCAAGACTCCTTCTGATTCATTAACTCTATTATACTATACAGGTTTAGGAGCATTGGAGCGCTAGATAAAAATCTTCTTTGCTTGACTTTTTGCTAATTTGCTGATTAGAAATAACTGGATGATTCTGGAAAATGTCCCAAAGAACTTCCATATTTTTACAACATATGGAAAATACTGGCTATGTACAAAATTGCTATCCATTACAGCCAGTAAGTAATTGTACTCCAAAGAAGCATCTCCTCCTCTCCTCTCCTCTCCTCTCCTCTCCTCTCCCCCATCATGATTTAATTATCTCCAAATAAATATTTTTATATTTCATTTATATGCACGCACCGACAGCAAACACACACCCATATGTATTCTCTGTAAATTATGATGCTTCATCCTGTTAAATTTCAACCAAATCCCAATCATTGTCTAAATTTAATTCTTTTCCCACCATTTTGTTTAGTGAAATCACTAAATTGATGTGTTGTAATCAATTCTTTTAGTGCATTTATTTAATCTGCAATGTTTAGTTTAATGTTTGATTTATTATAATCACCTTTGTATAATGGTCTTATACAGTATCTGCTTTTTATATATTTAAAATATGTGTCAATAAAGAATTAAATGTTGAAAAAAGTACGTGAACTTTTTAAATTAACAGTGCACTGAGGTTCATGGAGTTAAGAAACAGATTGCCAGTCTCAATTTGAGGAAACAGAATCACAATCTGGGGAAATACATGTGCTGATAAGAACAAATCCCAGACTATTGAGGAAAGCATATCTAAAGGGATGTCTTCATCTTTGATCCATGCAGAGATTTTGAATACCTATCATGATTAGTCACAGTATTTACTAGATATGATGCCCCTCAGAAGTGATCCTCAGTCTTTGAAATCTCGACGTGATATATCAAAGAGGATGTTTTAAGCCTTTTGGGATCTCAAAACACCCATGTTCCAATCAAAGCAGCTATTTTTGAATTTGAAGCAGGATGTTTCTTACTTGAAATGGGGCATTTTGAATTTCAGATGGCTTGATTCAACACATTTTGTGCATTCTTCTTCGCTTCCAGCACACCTGCTCTAGCTTTAAGGATGCTTTGAAGTCTTTTCTATTAATAGCTGCATCAATATCATAGCTTTCGACTTTGTTGCAGGTTTATAAAGTAAAAAATGATGCGATTTCCTCTGAAAGTGTACTTATTGCTCACTTCATTTTGTATTTTACTCCAGAAAGCTTAAGATACCTCACATAAAATGATCAAAATTGCATTTCCTCATTAACAGGTGGATAGAATTTCCCAAATTGGGACAAACCAAGATTTGATTTTCAGGTAAAAGAAACCATGTTTCCCGAGGCATGCTAAAGGATTTTAGATTGGTGTACCCCCTAGTTCACTTAACTTGTTTAGGGTTAGCTAATGCTGGTAGAACTATCACAGTTAAATAAGACCTGTTGTAGTATTTCTGAGTTCCAATTTAATTTAAATAATAAATAATTATTAATAATAATTAATTAATAATAATTAATTTAAGCGGCTCTTTACATTGGTCAGTAAGTTTGTGCTGTTAGAGAACAAGATGTTTCAGGGTCCCAAATTTTCATAAAAGTTCACAGAATTAGTCTTTTCGAGCATCTAGCAATATTAATAATTTTAGACTAGAGCCTTTTCATTCCACAAGGGTAGAATTAGGTGACTTGGATAAATGGAAAGATCGTGTGTCATAAAAGAAGTTGCACCTGAGAGACTTGTCAAGTAAATATTATTTAGCAAAGAAGGTTTGAGAATGATTGTACAATCTTAGTCATAAATCATACATTTATTTTGTCAAGCATATATAAGATAACAGGTAAAAGTATAAACATAATTTGAATACATGAAAAGAGTAAGTAAAAAGGAATATTAGGACAGGGACGGTAGGCACGCTGGTGCACTTATGCACACCCCTTACAGACCTCTTAGGAATGGGGTGAGGTCAACAGTAGACAGTTTAAGGTTAAAGTTTTGGGGGTTTGGGGAAGAAACTACAGAGTCAGGTAGTGCATTCCAGGCGTTGACCACTCTGTTACTGAAGTCATATTTTCTGCAATCGAGTTTGTAACAGTTTACCTTACGTTTGTATCTATTATTTGCTCATGTATTGTTGTGGTTGAAGCTGAAGTAGTCATTGACAGGAAGTACATTGTGGCAGATAATTTTATGTACTATGCTTAGGGGGTAGTTCTAAGTTGTCTAATCTTTTAATTTTAATCTCTTCTTAAAAACTTCTAGTGTTGGAGCATTCACAACTTCTGGAGGCAAGTTGTTCCACTGATAAATTATTCTGTCAGAAAATTTCTCCTTAGTTCTAGGTTGCTTCTCTCCTTGATTAGTTTCCACCCATTGTTTCTTGTCCAGGCCTTCAGGTGCTTTGCTTGACTCCTTCTTCTTTGTGGCAGCCCCTGAGATATTGGAACACTGCTGTCATGTCATCCCTAGTCCTTCTTTTCATCAGACTAGACATACCCAGTTCCAGCAACTGTTCTTTATATGTTTTAGCCTCCAGTCCCCTAATCATCTTTGTTGCTCTTCTCTGCACTCTTTCTAGAGTCTCAACATCTTTTTTACATCGTGGTGACCAAAACTGGATGCAGTGTGGCCTTACCAAAGTATTATAAAGTGGTACTGACACTTCACGTGATCTTGATTCTATCCCTCTGTTAATGATTGTGATTTAAACACTGAGCTTGCTCATAGATTCTTAATTGTTTAACAGTGAGCTTCATTTGCAAGAAGCTGAATGGGGTACAAAGTTTATTAAAACAATATGCAATATAATAAAAACACTGAAGCTGCATCATTAAAATAAAAATAGAGAAAGTAGCAAATACTGTACCTATGGTTACATAGGTACATGGCATAGATGGACTTCCATTGCCTCATTTTTTACATGCCCTATTTATTCTTTCAGCGTGGAGAAACACGTATTCAGCTGATCATTTCTATTGAGTATTTTAAACCAAATGTTAAAGTTTTTAATTTAAAGATCTTTGTGTCTTGAATCCAGTATTGGGAATTGCTTCAGTCCCTTAGCATAGATGTAAGTTATTGCCTTGCAAAATAGATGAGAGCTCATAAACCATAGTTTAAAAGTTATGAATACAGAAAACTGCTTTCCAGCATGTCAACTTACATATGATTGACACATATTCCTTATAAAGATATTTTTAGCATAGTTTGTTGTTTGAGTCTCTGCTAAGCAAAATGTGGCTAAGTGCAGTGTATGACTCCAGTTGTTATATTTGATTTTAGAAAGATCCCTCTTTTAATTTTAGAGTCTCTGCTAAAACCTGTTCACATTTGCTATCTGGTTGGGGTTGTTGTTTTGTTGTTGTTTTTTGGTAAAACACAAGTAACTAATCTGGAAAAGTGAGGGATAGATAGAACCTGAGACCTTCTGCAAATCATCGTACGCTTTCCCACTGAGCAAAGGTTGCATCTGGGACTGACCGCTTGCTAGAGATTGGAGCATCTCTTCTAGCTTCCCATGATTCATTTTGTAGGTAACCAAATCCCCATTTTGTGTTTCTGCTAGGCAAGGATGGCATGGCATGGGAGTTGAACAGATGGACCCCGCTCTCTTGGTTCAGCATACAAAGGTAAACCAGGAGGACTCCTTGTGTCTGGGTGCCTCCTCCTCTTTGTCATTTGGGATATGGAAAGAGGTCTTATTTTTTTTATACTTGTATTAAAAGTTCTAAAAAAGGAGATTAAAAACTAATACAAATTAATATAACATAAAAAAGTAAAAAGAAAATGAAATCAAAGAGAAAGTTAAAAATGCAAGAAAGGAAAAATCAAACTAGAAGAGAAAGAAAACAGACACAAAGAAGTAACCACGAATCTTCATTACAGCAGTTACAAGTACAATGATAAATTTAACCTCTTTCTCTAAAGTTACAGAAGTATTCTTTATATAATCTATCCTGTCTAATAATCAAAACTGTAAATCATCTTTTTCTGTGTTCTGCAAGAAGTCCATAAGGGGTTTGCAGTCGGCAATAAATGTAGACATTATCTTTTTTCTAATTGATAGAAGTTTTATTTTCAATACCTGAATATGCAACCTGACCCCAAGCCCTGGAAGCAACCCCTGGAGCTATAGCATGGCTCTGCCACCCCTCCAACAATTACTACTGAACTACACTTTGGCATGGGAAAGAGGAGGGAACATTATTCACATTACGTGGATTTTGTAATTACATGAAATAGGAACTAAAATGAAAGCTAGATTCAGTTGAATCAGGGGTGAAATCCAGCAGGTTCTGACAGGTTTTGGAGAACCGGTAGCGGAAATTTTGAGTAGTTCAGAGAGCCGGCAAATATCACCTCTGGCTGGCCCCAGAATGGGGTGGGAATGGAGATTTTGCAATATCCTTCCCCCAGGAGTGGGAGGGAATGGGGATTTGGCAGCATCCTTCCCCTGTCACGCCCACCAAGCCACGCCCACAGAACCGGTAGTAAAAAAAATTGGATTTCACCACTGAGTTGAATTTAGTTTTTGTTCTGATCTTACTCACAGAGACCTACTTTGTGTAGAATGTTCCAACGTGCCATGTAAGGACCAAGTTCCTCCCTCTTTCAATTAGGCATGACTACCCTAAAACCACATACTGCCCTTGACTAAATATGCAGATCTTTTCCAAGGAACCAATCCAAATGTTTTGTATGTGTGATCCTTCCACTATATGAGTCTGTTCTGTTTGGAAGAAAGGCGAAATAAAGGGAAGGTAAGATAGAGGAGGAAAATAGATGAGATGAAAAGAAAAGCAAGTTGGGGGCCTTTACCCATTTTTGGCTCTGCATTACAGCTTCATTACAGCATTAGCTGTAAAATGTGGCTTCCCAATGAATTATTCTTGTGCAAATTGACCAAAAACAGTGTTGCTTTGTCACATACTAAGTTTCATTGGGGAAAGAGGACATGCCCATCATTTTCTGCGCAACTTTTTAGAATCCACTGCCTTTGTTGAATCTCTGCCTTCTGCCTTTGTAGGTACCAATCCAGGAATCTCTCCTGTTTCATTCTGATGATGAGTTGAATGACTTGGCTACAAAAAATTTTTTGAGTATGTAATGGTCCGTTAATGAATCAATGAGAAGTGATGGGTAGTCTAAGAGTCGTGGTTAGGATGCTAATTCTGCTGACTGTCGGCTGCCGGCAATTTGATTCTCACCAGCTCAAGGCTGATTCAGCTTTCCATCAAGGGTGGGTTCTACTTACCTTACTACCGGTTCACAATGCATGCGCAGAAGCGTTCTGATAACATCAGGGTCGGTGGGCGGAGCCTCCCGCCGGTTTTACTACCGGTTCTATAAAACTGGTGCGAACCAGGGGCAACCCACCACTGCTTTCCATCCTTCCAAGGTCAGTAAAATGAGGACCCAGATTGTTGGGGAAAATATGCTGACCCTGTAAACCACTTAGAGAGGCCTGTAGAGCCCTGTGAAACAGTATATATGTCTAAGTGATATTGCTATGGCTAGTGCTATTGACACAGCACTGATTAAACTTTTATTTATTTAGCTATGGATTCAGGAAAGGTACTGAGAATATTTCTACTTTTACTAGTTCTCTGAAAATCAACTATCAGGACTATATTTTTGCTAGGACAACTCCATATTTGTTGCTTTTGAATTTTTCAAAACTTTTCCAGTTGACAATGTGATAAATAAAAGAAGAATGATGGGGACAGGAGCAGAGGTGGGTTTCAGCAGGTTCTGACCAGTTCTGGAGAACCGGTAGTGGACATTTTGAGTAGTTTGGAGAACCGGTAGTAAAAATTCTGACTGGCCCCGCCCCCATCTATTCTCTGCTTCCCAAATCCCAGCTGATCGGGAGGAAATGGGGATTTTGCAGTAACCTTCCCCTGGATTGGGGAGGGAATGGTGATTTTACAGTATCCTTCCCCTGCCATGCCCACCAAGCCACGCCCACCAAGCCACACCACACCCACCAAGCCATGCCCACAAAACCGGTAGTAAAATAATTTGAAACCCACCATTGGGCAGGAGAGAATGGATTAGTAGTTAGTCATCATCTTAAAATGAAATGTGAGAACCGGATGCAATCAAATACTTATTTTAGACACTCAACCTGTAAAAAAGGGTTTGGTTATGCATAGACATTTTAAACGCTGTTGGAATGAGAAACCTTTTTTAAATGCAATGCTTGATCCCCTCCCCACTTAAAAATATTTGCATATTCTTTAGCAAGAATCAGGAATATTTTAGACCCCAGGCAGCACTGCAAGTTCTTATGAGATGGTGCTTATGCAAGAACTTGTACAAGAACAGTAAAATCACACTGCATTTGGGTCGATAGTTTTATTGTATTGTATTGTATATAATTGGGGATCAACAGATGTTCACAAAAGTTATATTGCTAATTCTTATTCTGAATCATCCTCTTTAGAAAAATCACACAAATTCACTGGCAGTTTCTCTTTCCTAAGTGGAAGATAAATTTAGATATATTGTACTGTTTGTGTTTGAGGTGATGATAATACTGATCAAAACAGAGGCCCCTGAATCTTCTCTTAGGAATCAATGCCATAACTCTATATTTTACTTTTCCAGCTAAGATTAATGCTGATTTCTTATTTTGAAGCTCTGATGAGGTTCATGGGAGACCAGCCAGGCCTCAAAAAACAAGATAAAATGGATTATATCTATGATATCCTTCAGGTATGTAGCTCTTGTGGTGGATTTGTGTAGATAACAGTGACTTAATGAGACCTGGAAGGTCATCAGATTTCTACTGAAGGGGCATTGATGGCCTTGAAAGGAGATTGATTTTGAGATGCTTATTTTCCCTTTCTATTCCCCTTAGATAACTCTATGAACTCTTACCTTACCTTAAATTAAATTATGCACAGTTTGAGAATTTGCAAAATACCAGTCATAGATCAAAGATATCAAAAGGGAGCAAGACATTACAGCTGACAATCAAAATAAAGTAGGGAATGGGAAGAGGGAAAGGAAGCAAAAATGTTAGGAAAGGAAAGACCGCAAGTTCTCAGAGTCATTTCAAAATATGAGCTCTTATCACTAATGGGTTGATATATATTTTGCACTAATGGGTTGATATGTAGTTTGGTTTATTCCAAACTATGGTAAACTAATCCTGTTGCCTTGGGACCTTTTTGTTAAACTTTTGAGAAGATCTGAGTTCAGCAGTAAATTCATTCCTGATTTCTTTTCTGTGGTACACATAACTTGCCTTTTTGGCCTCCAAATTCTGCTTGCTAGAGCTGTAATGGCTAAGTGGAATAAGAAATCCCAGTTTCTGGGTTCTTCATCAGAATCAAATCTCATATACTCCTATCAACCACAATGCAGATTATCATGAGATACTGACCTCAATCTGACCTCAGAGTCCAATGAAAGTGTCAGATAACACTCCAACCTTGGGAGTTCAGGATCGCAAAGTACAATTGGGGATCATTGCAGAAAAATGTATATTCCAGTGTTTCTCAGATCAGAGGTAATCCTAGTGCCTCCCATGTGGCCTGCAAGAGAAGAGGAAAATAATTTTTTTTCCCCCTGGGTTTTTACAGCGGTGCAAAGATAAGAAGACTGTGCATGATGAGGTTTACTGCCAGGTTATCAAGCAGATCACCGGGAATCCTAATATGTAAGCACCAAAGAATATAACACTGATTCTTCACATCTTGCATGGGTTGCTGCTTGGTTCCTGACAAATGTTTAAAGTGTTGGTTTTAATTTATAAAAACCCTGTATCATGTGGCATATGGTCACTTGCAGGAGTATCTCCTCCTATTGCTATTAGCCAGGGGTGGGATTCTACCAGTTCGGACCGGTTCGGGTGAATAGGTAGCTCCAACAATCAGCTGGGAATGAACCTGTTCACTCTGACGTTCAGCTGGGCCCATCCACCCGCCCGTGCTATTTTCTGACCTTTATCTTCTCAGCTGATTCACGCGGTAGAGCAGATTACTGTGAGAATCAGCTGTGTTACTCTTCCGAAGAAACCAGAAGTGAAGATTTCTTGAAACTGTGCATGCACACGCAGCAATCACCAAACTGATTGTTAAACTGGGAGGATCCTACCACTGCTATCATCCCAAAGTACTGGTTCATTTAATAAGAAACTCCTCACTGCCCCACACTACCAAGTGGCCACGGGAACAAAAATCATGGTGGTACCAGTGCTCTCAGACTCCAAAGAGATGTCAGACTAGCCCTTCTTGTTGGCTCTGAAAAAAAAAGTTAAAAAGACAACAGTTATCAGAGAATGTATTAACTGAGTTTATGCACCAGGCCATTTTCTATTCCATGTATTTATTTTTGTGGTATTTTGTTTTGGCAATGTAGGGCCTTTGGGTTTGGGTTTGGTTTAGGTTTTAATTAGTGTGATTTTATTAGTACATTTTTAATCATAACATGGTATTTTTAATATGTTGTCTATACTGTAAGTGATGTAAGCTGTGGAGAGCTGTTGGATTCCAATGGGATATAAAGGCAATAAACAAACAAACAAACAAACAAGGAAAGGAAAAGAAAGAAAAAAAGCGAAGATAGGAGCAGTGACACATTGGTTTGATGGACTCTGTTTTGGGAATTGACAGATAATTTATTTTTCTGTTACGTTGTTATATTTTTAGTTCACATTTTCTTTTATTCTTACAAAGTTCTTACAAAGTTCTACAGAGGACACTAGGCTAAACAGTGATAGGATAAAAATGGATTAAATATGGGTTGTCCTAGTTTTAACTTCAAGAACACAATTAGGGTATATTATCTCATAGGTTTCTTTTTAAAGATACCACACCGGCCCTGATCTTGGGTTTATGTTTTTATTTAGTGCCACCAAAGATCATCAATCTTTTGATGATCATATTCTCATTTCATTATTTATTTATTTTTTTGGAGGGCAGGGTGTTATGTAGTGGTGGGGTTCATTGGTATTTTTAAAATTGTGATGTGGCTATTTGGAGACTTACACAGCTGTTTTCATATTTCCTACTTCAGAATTCCATTTTTGTACTTCTTCATTTCCCACCTTCTTCTCATTTATTTCTCCTCAGTGTTTTATCTTTTTTCTTTTCCCCTTTTAGTCAATAGGAAATCTTTTCATTTGTGATCTCTGAGACGTGCTCAAAGTCTGTCACAGTTCTTTCTTTGTTCCAGGGACAGTTGTCACCATGGCTGGCAGCTCCTCAGCCTTTTGACTGGATACTTCCTCCCATCCAGTACCTTGAGGCCTTACGTCACTGAGTTTTTGCAGCAGATCTGCTGTGATAGTAACCATCCCTGCTCAGGTACATGACCTGTCTCCTCCTATTCATTAGTTGTGAAGAATCTGTGGTGGGATTTTCCAGGCTCACAGTCTATCCACCATCACCTTCATTTCTGTATGTTCCTTAGAGTCCTTTTAATAGTCACAAGTCAACAGCCAACCCTCAGTCGTATGAGGGGAAGGTAGGTGGGGAACTCATGCATGAGTTCCACCACGTAATTCTATTTTAGCAGAAGTCTTTTTAAATGTCAGTCACACTTCCTACATCGCATGCTGAACCTTGTGTATGTTTTTTTAATCCCCAGAAATAGCCAAGGATTGCCAGAGCAACCTGAGGAAACTGATTGCGTATGGAGGTCGTCAACACTTGCCATTTTTGGCGGAGATGAGGGCATTTTTGGTAAATGAGAAGCAGATATGGGTCAGGGTGGGAGTGTCTCCCACTTGGGTGTTGAAACAAATCTTCCAGGCAGAAAAGCGCCTAGCTGAGGAAGACGGTAAAACAAAGTAAATACTGGAAATAGAACAGCTTTTTTATGTGCATCTTGAGGTTGAATCATCTGCATGAACATGATTTATGAAGGTCATGATTGAAGGCAAGTTGATGTGTGAGAAAAACAGGCTTTTTTTGAGCAAAGGTTTATTTGTGCTGCTTAGTATTACATCTTTAGGGAGCCCTGATGTCCAAAATTATGCCAAATCATTCAAATGTTTTAGAATTTAATATTTTGAACACCTTCATCTTCTGGCAGCATCACCTTAAAGAGCATAACTACCCCAAGGTTCATTATTCTTATGCACAATTTTCCTATATTTTTAAGTAACTATTTGAAAAAAGGAGACTTTGGGGTGGAAAATTTTTAGAAGCAAATTGTGGATTTATGTGATGACAAAACCTGTTTTGACAGGTCGCATCATTTGCACACATATTTATAGTAAATTTCGCGTATATCCTTGGTGTTCATTAAGAAGTTTTGAAGAAGTAAACCCGAAAAATACGTTGGTCAAACGAATTCTTTGAGATGATTACAAGCAGTTATAAGGGAAGACATCCAAGATAGAACATGTATTATGTGGAACAATGTATCTGGAATAATAGATGTTGTAATATTTGAAGGAAAACAAGATCCATACCTGCTATATTGTATCAATCATAGTCATATGTGTGATTACAATGACCCAGAAATCAATTTTTTTACTTATTAACTTATTACTTATTAATGCTAAGGACACAACCAGTAAGACTGGCTCAGGTAGCTCACATATATATTTGCTTTCATCAAAATTATCTTTTTAATCAAAAATTAAACTAAAACATAGCTTCCATTGATTTGAAGGATAAAAATACAGGTAGTCCTCCACTTATGATAACAATAGGGACCAGAATTTCTGTTGCTAAGCGAAGTGGTTGTTAATTGAACAATGCCAGATTTTACAGATTTTTTTTTTGCCATGGTTGTTAAGTGAATCACTACAGTTGCTAAGCAAACCACTGGTCATTAAGCGAAAATGGCTTCCCCATTGACTTTGCTTGATGAAAACTGGCTGGGAAAGTTGCAAATAGTGACTAGATGAATCCAGGATATTGCAACCATTGTAAACACATGCAAAGTAGCTGAATATTGATCCCCTGACTGTGGGGAAGCTGTGACCGTCGTCAGGTGAGGATCTGTTGTAAATCAGTTTTTTTTCAATGCCGTTGTTACTTTGAATAGTTGCTAAATGAATCAATGTAAGTTGAGGACTACCCGTACTCAAATGCTTACCATATTTTTTAGAATGTAAGACACACCGGAGTATAATGTTGTTACCCAAAAGTTGGGAATTTTGGCGATCAATTCTGACCTCTTCTGGAAAAATGGTTGGCGGAGTTTGTTGTATTTCCTTAGTCTTTGGGGAGGAAAATAGGAAAAAAAAATTCTGCCTACCAGGTATTCATCTGGCTTGTCCTTAGCCTGGTCAGCTTCAGCACATTAGTTCACTCACTGGTTTTGTGGTTGGGGCTGGTTGGGGCTAAAAAAACAGCTTCAAAACACAGCTGATTGTTGGAGGGAGCAGCAATTAGAAAAGCAGGCAAAGCACGGAAGATCTTCACTCACGTTGGGGCTGAAAAAGCTTCAAAAGCACAGCTGATCCTCGGAGGGTGCTCCAGTGACTAACGGCATGAGAAGGCAGCACTGTTCTGGGTAGCCATTTTGGGCACCACGTGTGGGGTTACATTCCAAGTATAAGACGCACCCAAATTTTCAGCCTCCTTTAGGAGGGAAAAAAGTGTGTCTTATAGTCTGAAAAATACAGTAATTCTATTTCTCAAGTGCTCAATTTTGCCAGGAATTAGCTTTCAATTAGAAACAAAAATGCCTATACTGTACTGATTCTTGCTTTCCCGTTGTCAGAAGGGCCACTGTTTGCGCCGGATATCAATCATCTTACCTGGAGGTCTGCAATATAACGCAAAGTTTAAGACTTTCACTGTAAGTTCCTGTTTAGTCCATTAAAAAGGATATTGTGGTGCTCCACATATCCATGATAATGAGTATTTTCTTTTCTTTTTTCAATTAATGTTAATGTTGCCTTACTGAGAGGACACTTGAAAAACAGTTTTGATGCAGACATCTAAGAGGCCAGTCTGCATTTTGGGTTACTCAGTTATGCTCTTTTCTTTTGAAGTTCTTGTGTCTTATTACCTGAACTATACCTGTAATACTTTTTTCTTGTCTTTTGCGGAGGGGGAAGGGAAGATTGAGGGAGCTTGGCAACAGCGTTTTGCATCCCTGGATTAAAAAGAAACAGATAACTATTGATGAGAACAACCTAAACTTGGAGTCACAACAGATAATAAATACTTGGACGGCCTGACTTAACTTCCTTCTGTTCCTTCCTTTGAAACATTAATGGGTACATTAGGAATCCCTCCAAATTTTTACCTTCATTTTTTTTTTAATTTGGGAAAAGCTTTGTAACCTGTTTGCTGAGAGGTGTAGACACTATCACACTCTGGATTAAAACCCATGATAAGAATGCTAAATTCTCTCTTGCTTGTTGTTAAAATCCAAAACGAACCAGATCATCTTTCTGAAAACTGAGAGGGCTTGTTTCTCAACTTGCCTTTTCTTCTTTGAATGTGTGATTGTTCCCATACCAACCTATTTTTTTTTAAAAAAAAGTACTGGAATTAAACAAATATTAAATCTCACTTGTCTATCTCTCTTACACCTTCTGATTTTTAAAATGAAAGACGCCGAGTTCAAGATTGCCTTTGAAGGCCTCATAGCTTCCAGACTGTTTTTGGCCGGCTACATTTGTCCAGATGAAGCAATTTGCACACACTTACATAAACTATTTTTTTCCCCTGATGGTAGGTTACAGCAGATGTGTTAAAGGAAATCTGTGAGCACATAGGAGTTACCGAGTTGGAGGAGATCAAAGAATTTGCCATCCTAGCCAACAAAGACAAAGGCAAGTGCACTGGGGCTAACGGTCAACTTCAATACAGTGAAATCTGCTAAATATGGCGACTCACTCTGGTGCAGCTTTCTCCTTCCCACTGACTTCTACTGCCAGGGTCCTAGTTTTTTGGGGTCACGTGAAAAAAGAAAGTAAACTTTCTTCGAGTTCAATGGTTTTACGTATCATTCAGGACAGACCAGTAGTAAAAATCATCTGGTCCTTAGCAGTTCTTAAAAGTAGGTAAATACAACCTTAGAGGAACAACAACAACATACGACATGGCTTTTCCATTTTGGTTTTCTTTTTGTAAAATAAATGATGACATGGTGTAATATGTCATGTCTTGTTCATCTGAGGGTGTATTCTAAGCACCGCTAAGGACCACCTGAGTTTTACTGATGCGTAAAATCATAGAACTCAAAGAGAGTATGTATTTTTTTTCCACATTTTCCCACACTGTAATTTCTCTAAGCTTATATGTGAAGAATGTATTTATAATGATAGCCTTGATATTGATTTTAGGGCCATATGCATGTGATAGAGCAGTGATGGCTAACCTTTTCCAGATTGAGTGCCCAAAGCACACGGTCGAACCCCCAAAATGCAATTGGCACACGGCCCCGCCGCACACCCCTGCTCCCCGCGCATGCTTGCGCCCCTCCCACACACACCACACCCCCACACATGCATGTGTACCCTCCACATGCACCCCACCCCCTGTGCCTGTGTGTGTGGTCCCCCTGCATGCTCCCCACCCCTGTGCATGCACAGCAGAGACCCGATGACCAGCTGGCCAGTGGGAGGCATGCGTGCATGCGTGGTGGAACTGAACTGGGGTGACAGCTCATGTGCGCATAGAGAGGGCATTGCGTGCCACCTGTGGCACCGCATGTCATAGGTTCGCCATCACAGTGATAGAGAATCTTGCCCTTATTTATTCAAATTGTGCCTTTGTGGTGGTTTGCTCCTGTTAAAGGAGAAGATTTGCCAGTACACCTGGATCTGGGGCAGTTTACATATTTTCAAGTAGCAACGGAGGATCTTTTTTCCTTTTTTGCATCAATAGCACGTTTATAATCCTTTCTAGAAATCACATCCTGTTAATTGCCATACTTGATCATGGCAATGTACAGTATTAAGAGAATATATTATAGGTGGTGCTGAGATTGGCTTGCCATCATGATCACCAACGTCCGATGACAGATATGGCACAAGAAGAAAAAGACTCAGGGTGCTCCCAGAGTAACTTTGTTTTTGTTGAGCAATCTTTTGTCTCATTCGTGAAATTTGATGGAGGGTCCAAATACCATCACCTTTCTCCCCCCCCTCCCACATTTGCCTCACCCATTGTTCTCTTTCTCTCTATAGAAAATTCATTGCGGTAGGGAATATGAAAAAGCTATCAATGCCTTTTGTTTGCTGATACTAAGAGGCATCTCTTTGAATGTAGTCATCACTGTATTAGCATTTCTAATGTTAAAATCTCATTGCTTGCTAAGGCCCATATCTTCGTTGGCAGCTCTTTTATTGCTTTTTTAAAAATAACATTTAAATTGCATCTGCTCCTTTTAAGTGTAGCTGTAGATGTCATGTTTTGCTTTCAAATCATGCCAAATATATATTTCTCCTTCTGTCATGACCATATTTTTTGGGGGGGCTTCTGTATGAAATAACTAAATTTGAAAGGAAGTTTAACTAAAAGTTTTATGAAGATAGAAAGATGTAGACCACGGGTGTCAAACTCGTGACGACACGTTGCCATCACATGACATATCGCAACATTTTTCTCAGCATGGAGCTGGGGTGTGCGTGGCCCGCGCATGAAGCATCCAGCCCGCAGGCCGCCAGGTTGACACCCCTGAAAGAGAAGAAAATGTTACCATCTTGGTGAAGCATGATAAGTGATAACATTGTTCAGTGAAAATTGACAGACAAGCTGGATGAGATTAATAGGTGGAACTGTATATATATTTGCTACATTTTGCTATCAGCTTGAAGACTGTAAAATTACCACATAGTAAAGTTAAAGTAAAGGGGATAAGGTTGCCTTATATTTGGGGAAATAGGTTGTCCTTAAAATATTTGCCTTTGAGCTCAGTATTTTGGATGGGGATGGTATGACCATCCTTCTTTATCCTATGCAGGCAAGATGATAAGGCCTTTGCACCAGGAGGAATATGTCCATGACTATTTATTAGAAGAAAGTTCAATAGGACTACATTTCTGCAGGATCACTTGGAAGATCCCATTGCACTTTGATAATGCGGGCTACATCAATGTCCATTATAACCAGGTATGAAAGGGAAAGTCTTGCACTGTTACCTATAAGACTGTAAAGAGCTCTTATGAGATTATGGTTAAGGCCAGAGGTGGGTTCTACTTACCTTTACTACCGGTTCGCAATGGGATCATGCGTGCGTGCTCGCTTCGCTTGGACACGCGCCTTGCTTCTGCGCATGTGCAGATCGCCAATGACGACATCCGTGGTGGTGGGTGGGGCCTCCCGCCAATTTTACTACCGGTTCTTGTGAACTGGTCTGAACCGGGGGCAACCCACCACTGGTTAAGGCCTGGACTATGACTTAGCCCTAAAAACACAGTGGGATTGAGTGTGTGACAGTGATAGTTGGTTGTTGTGGGGATAAAATTAAGACCGATCTCCATATATTTGCCTTCTTGAACTCCTGGAGAAGATGTGATATGATGATGATGATAATGATGCAAAGGATGGCTGTATAATTCTTATGGAATACATGACTCATGTATTGGCTAAGAATACACGATAAATTCCTATTCCCACTTTGCTGAATTTGCTGTATTTACTTATTTATTAAATATTTTTTGTTATCACAGGTTAATGTTAGGAGTTGCAATATCTGCCCAATTAAAATGTTCCTTCAATGATGCCCGCTTTAAAAATCTACTACGGAGAAGTACAAAGCAAACTCTCTTCTGGCTTATTTATTTCTAGGTCTTGCAGAATTATATGACAGGAACAATGCTGTTGCAGCACACCACCAAACTTGGGCAGCAGGTGGGCATCTTGGCTTTGCTTCAGCACTGGGCCGGGGGCTCTCCATCGGTCCCTACAAGGTGAGTCTTTCTGCAGTATTTGAATGGAGAAGTGGTGGGTTGCCCCCAGTTCTGTCCGGTTCTTGAGAACTGGTAGTAAAAATGGCAGGAGGCTTCGCCCACCCGCCCTAACGTCATATTTGGTGATCTGCGCATGTGCATTAGTGCACGTGCGAGCCAAGCAAGTGCGCATGCACCCTCCCATTGCAAACTAGTAGTAAAAGTAAGTAGAACCCACCCCTGGAATGGAGGTAGGCATATCAACTCAGAATAGGTTGTAGACTAGGTTATTTATTTATTTATACAATCTAAGAAGTGCTCCAAAAGAGAAAATTGTGTGCTTAGACTCCAAATATTTTAAGGAAATGAGTCACTGCCATGATCCTCTCTGTGTTTCCCATTAAAGCAATTCCTTACTGAAGATGAAACCTCTGTTAGCATACTCAACAGACACTTGCAACTCCCCAAATTTTGTTGCATAATTTATCTTTCCCTCCAAAACCTAGATAGCTTTCTATTAATCCATTTTCAAAAAAGTATACATAAAATGAACAATGTACAATACACAGAAACAAGAACTTCAGACACGAATAGGTGTATGTATAATTTAAAAACGGCCCATCTCCCTCAGAGTGACTCTAAACAGCAGCCAGTTAAACTTCCCTACCTCTGCGGAGGACTGGCACTACCGGATTGGGAATTATATTATAAAGCATCAACACTAATTTGGATCAAAGAATGGATGGAACTCAAAAATAAAAGATTACTGAATTTGGAAGGATTTGACCTAAAATGAGGATGGCATGCATTCCTATGGGAGGGCACTGATAGACGACATGGATATTTCCAGAGGCACATGATTAGACACGCACTATATCAGATTTGACAGGGCATCAAAAAAATACACTACAATAAAATTCCGGAATGGTTGTCAACCATGGAAGCTCAGATCTACCCAAACGCCATGGACAACACCAAAATGAAAACTTACAAAGACTTGCTAAACAATCAGGGGGAACTAAGAACGAGACAAGAATTGAAGGATATGGGTACAGACATTGACTGGTGGCCATACTTACAAATAAAATCGAGGTATAAGAAAGATTTGGCACAATTTGGATTCCAAAAAGGCCAATACGAATTAGATAAAATTTTACAAGGATCACAAGACAAATTGATTAAAAAAAGTTTATAATTATTTACGAGGATATAAATTAGAAGAAGAGGTGGTTAAGGAAAACATGATAATTTGGGCAAAGAATTTCGGCTACAACATTGAATTAGACAATTGGGAAAAATTATGGACAATAAATTATAAATTAACAATGTCTGTACCCTATAAAGAAAATCTATACAAAATGTTTTATAGGTGGTACCTTCCACCGGCCAGACTGGCAAGAATGTTCCCCAACACTCCCCCAACATGCTGGAAATGTAAACTTCATAAAGGAACTTATTACCATATGTGGTGGACCTGCCCAGTGGCAAAACAATATTGGCTAACGATCAGAAAACAAATAGAAGAAATAACCCAACAAAGAATAGAAATGAGGCCAGAAACCTTTCTATTAGGTATAATAAATGGACAATATGAAAAGGAAATCAAATACTTAATCATTCACATAACAACAGCAGCACGAATAATTTTTGCACAAAATTGGAAAAGTAGTGACATACCAATGAAGATAGAGTAATTAGCAAAATCATGGAATGTGCAGAAATGGACAGACTCACAAAGGAATTACAAAATAGAGAAGAACACGATTATTATCTAGTATGGGAAAAGTGGTACACCTGGTTGGAAGGCAGAAAAGGGAAAAATTAGGAAGTAAGTGGAGTGACCTAATACAGAAATAGGAATATAAACTACGAACACAGGTTAACAATGAACCACCAAGATAGACATAAGAGATAGACTAAATAATGAGGAGTCAAAAGCACAAATAAGAACATACAGTACAGTTACGATAAACTTGATATATATTTGAATTTTTGTTTATATGTTTACATGTTTTGTATGTTTTGTCGTGATTTGTTTTGTTTAATTTGTACTTTCAAAAAAAAAAAAAAAAAAAAAACCTTCCCTACCTCTGCATAGGATCCTGATTCTCCATCCAGATCAGTCCTCCCATACCTACCGTATTTACTCATAGAGTTGCAAATTGCACACTAACAGTTAGCATTCATGTCGTTGGCTGTGTGTTTTTCTTTCTAGCTCAACTTGACAGTAATGTCAAGAAGTCCTGTGTAATTTCTTCCCCACACATGGAAGGGTTTTTCTGAATACTGTCTAATTTCAGTTCATGGTCAAGTCCATATTTTTTATTTGTCTAAATAGAGAGGAACTGAAGAATTACATCCCTGTTTCAAACATCCACATCAGCCTAGACATTGTTGAAATTGCCATGGCTTATCAACTGGAGACAATAGAACCACTTCAGCCACTGCAGGCACAAATACGTTTTATTGGTGAGTTCAACAGCTGCATTTGATCGACATCTTAGCGTTGGTTCTGGTTTTATGCTGCTACCTGAAATATTTTGAATGTGGTAGCGTGGGATTTGAAGGGAATGTTTTTTTATACCTACGGTACTTTCCTCCAAAGTTGTATGAACATTTTATATCTACATGCATTTTATAATTATCCTCAATAGGCAAAATTTTGGCATGGCTTTATTGCTATATCCATCTTATTACTATATGCATATAAATTGTATATTGTTGCCAAAGCTGAGTATGCGTAGATGAACTCTAAGGATGATTTCAGTTTGCAAGTGCTGTGTTTCTCCCACTCATTACAGGTAGTCCTTGACTTATAACAGTTCATTTAGTGACCATTCAAAGTTACAACAGCACTGAAAAAAGTGATTTATGTCCATTTTTCACACTTATGACCATTGCAGCATCCCCATGGTCACAGGATCAAAATTCAGACGCTTAGCAACTGATTCCTATTTATGACGGTTGCAGTGTCCCATGGTCCTGTGATCCCCTTTTGTGACCTTTTGACAGGCAAAGTCAATGGAGAAGTCAGATTCATTTAACAACCTTGTTACTAACTTAACAATTGCAGTGATTCACTTAACAACTATGGCAAGAAAGGTCGTAAAATAGGGCAAAACTCACTTAAATGTTTCGCTTAGCAACAGAAATTTTGGGCTCAGTTGTGGTCATAAGTTGAGGACTTACCTCTATATGGGGCAAGTTGTGGGTAGTTCTCTATTTTAAATCTATTCAAGACATTATTACATAAGCTTTCCACATCTACTTGCACAGCCAACCAACGTGAGTAAACCCATTTTCTCCAAGCATATAGCAACAATTGTGGTCTGTTTAGTCTGTGAAGGGGCCCTTCACAATGTATAAATATTCATTTTTATATATAGGCCAGAGGCAAGGACTATGTGGATCAACAGGAGAGTAAGGAAAAATGCTTTGACAGAAATATGCAAGCTCCATTGCCATGGCAACAAGAGGGTAAAAAATGTTTTAAGTTCAGAACAGCCAGATAACATTTAGAAGCAGTTCACAGACCTCTTCCTAAGTCATTGAACTATAAGAAGAGAAGTGGTACATCACAGGCTTACAAGCTTCTGTTACAATCTCGAACAAAGTCATTTTGGCCCTTTGGTGGAGTCAATATCTTGATTTGGTACACCTAATGGAGCTAACAAAAGCACAGAAATGGTCCCTCAGAACGAAATGCAAACGTCCTTAGCATCATGAAAAACAGATGCGGTCTCTCCTGTTGCTCTCGTGTAAATAGAACCTTTCCCAACTGTGCTGTAATTACCCGGTTGGGATGATTTGCAGGCAGGGAATCGTATGGCAATAGCTGTCCAGCCGCAACTGCAAGCATTGTTGGGTATGCAAAGGGTTTGGGTCTGGAGGTTTGGGCAGCTTTGAGAGTGCCACGGCTTCAATGGCTTGGCTTCGAGCCACATTCTTGCTTTAGCAGAGGTGGCAACTTGCCCTGGAAAACATGCACAGCTGGTGTGGGTTTTGCCTATGAGTCTGACATATTACACTCCTATCTTGTTTCTCTTCTTGCAGAACATGTGATTCAGCTGCCGCTCTTTGGCTATAATGTTTTCTCTGTGGAGTGGATCAGTGCCCCAGATATCCCTTCACCTTGCATTGTAGGAGTGAACCAGAAGGAGATTGTTGCAACGAGCAGGGAAACCCAGGTAGAAATATCATTTATTTATTTATTTATTTATTATTCAAATTTGTATACCGCCCTTCTCCTTTCGGACTCAGGGCGGTGAACAGCCAAGATAAAAACATCGATACAAACATCACAATTAAAATAAAGTTAAAATAATTTATAAATTTGGCCCATAATTTAAAACTTGTCAATTAAAATCAATATTAAAATTTTAAAACTAACCCTAAAATCAAGACAGACCGGCTAACTGGAAAAAATAAGTTTTTAGGGCCCGACGAAAAATCCGAAGGTCGGAGATCACTCGTATCTCTGGGGGTAGATTGTTCCATAGGGTAGGTGCCACCACAGAGAAGGCTCTCCTCCTGGGGGTCGTCAGCCGGCATTGTCTGGCCGACGGCACCCTGAGGAGGCCCTCTCTGTGGGAGCGAACCGGCCGGTGGGAGGCTATTGGTGGCAGAAGGCGGTCCCGTAAGTACCCTGGCCCTAAGCCATGGAGCGCTTTAAAGGTGATCACCAACACCTTGAAGCGTACCCGGAAGTCCACCGGAAGCCAATGCAGCTCGCGCAGGAGAGGAGTCACATGGGAGCGCACCGTCGCTCCCATAACCCCCCGTGCAGCCGCATTCTGCACCAGTTGGAGCCTCCGGGTATACCCCAAGGGGAGCCCCATGTAGAGAGCGTTACAATAGTCCAGACGAGAAGTGACGAGTGCTTGAGTGACCGTGCGTAGGGAGTCCCGGTCCAGAAAGGGGCGCAACTGGCGTATCAGGCGAACCTGACAAAAAGCCCCCCTGGCCACGGCTGTCATATGCCCCTCTAAAGACAGCCGCGCATCCAGGAGGACACCCAAGTTGCGGGCCCTCTCCGTGGGGGCCAATGATTCGCCCCCAATAACCAGCGATGGCGTCAGCTGGCTATACCGGGACGCCGGCAGCCACAGCCACTCGGTCTTGGAAGGGTTGAGTCGAAGCCTGTTTCTCCCCATCCAGACCCGCACGGCCTCCAGACACTGGGACATCACTTCCAAGGCATCGTTGGGGTGGTCTGGGGTGGAAATGTACAGCTGAGTATCATCAGCGTACTGATGGAACTCCACCCCAAAACCACGGATGATCTCACCCAGCGGCTTCACATAAATGTTGAACAGGAGAGGCGAGAGGACCGACCCTTGCGGCACCCCACAAACAAGGCGCCTTGGGGTCGACCGCTGCCCCCCTGTCAACACGGATTGCGACCGGTCAGAGAGATAGGAGGAGAACCACCGCAAAACGGTGCCCCCCACTCCCAATCCCTCCAGCCGGCGCAACATGATACCATGGTCGATGGTATCAAAAGCCGCTGAGAGGTCTAATAGGACCAGAATAGAGGAAGAACCCCTATCCCGGGCCCTCCAGAGATCATCCACCAACGCGACAGAAATAACAGAAATATCACAATGGATGTCTATGGAGATTCTCAGTCATCCAGGTCATGGTTGTCCCAAAGGGGCTTTTTTTCAAGAGGCAACTGGGCTTTCTGGTTTTGCTTCTCATCCAAGAAGCTTCTTCAGCTCTTAGTGGATGGTTGGGAATGGAAGGATTTATACCGGGGTGAAATCCAGGAGGTTCTGACAGGTTCCGGAGAACCGGTAGCAGAATTTTTGAGTAGTTTGGAGAACCAGCAAATACCACCTCGGGCTGGCCCCAGAGTGGGGAGGGAATGGGGATTTTGCAGTATCCTTCCCCTGACATGCCCACCAAGCCACATCACATCCACCAAGCCACACCCACAGATTCGGTAGTAAAAAAAAATTGGATTTCACCACTGATTTATACTCCTTGCAGACAGCTGGTCATTTTCATTTTTTTATCGAGTCGTTAAAGTCACCTGGAGGTTTATCTGTGTCATGTCTGCAAGGAGTATAAATCCTTCCCTTCCCCACCATCCAGTCAGAGCTGAAGAAGCTTCTTGGATGAGAAGCGAAACGTCTTCAAAGAAAAACCAGAAAGTCCAATTGCCTCTTGAAAAAAAAAGCATCTTTGGGACTGTCACAATGGATGAAACACAGGAACTTAGATAAATAAGTTCCTGACCATTCAGGTCAGGACATGGCCTCCCAGCTCTTTCAAGGATACCAATCTTTCCTTGGCCTGTAATTTGTCAGAAGATAATTTTATTCTTTTGCTGAAACACATTCCCCACAAAATTTGGTTAGTACCCAGCCATGCTGAGATTTTGAAAGCCAATAGCTATTTCACGAAGTTTTGCTGGTTGACAAGGTGGATCTCTTTAAGGTGGATCTCTTTAATGTGGATCTCTTTTAAGTGTATGTTAATGCTGCCTGGTACGTGAAGAAGATACTGTATTGTTGGCATAATGGTTTGTTCTTTTTGTCTTAAACTTGTTTGTATGCTAGCCACTCAGGGCTGGTAACAACTGGAGCAGCTTATGAGCCTAATAAAACCACTTATAGTTTTAGAGCAAATCTTTCATACCAACATTGCCAAAACACAACTCTAATCTGTAGCATTCTGTGTTCACAGTATTTGAATGCTGTTGGTCACTTTCAATGGAACTTTATGCATTTTAATCCACACACATACAGAACTGGGCAACTAACATGCCTGGGATTTACTTTTAAAAATCATTCACAAAATTTCTTATTGACATGTAACGATGGCCTTTGTTGAGAACATTGCCCCTTAATGGGAGCCAATCGAAAGTGAAATGGAATACTAAAGTATGGAAAAGCTGACTGATTCTGCCATGTCCACCATACCTGTCTTTCCTCATGTGCAGAGCAATCAGATCATCATTCCACTGAACCAGATACTACGGATGAAATCCTTACGTCCAGCCAGTGCTGCTGGCCTTCCAGGCATAGAAATCAACTATGGCACAATAGAAAATCCCAAGACTATCTGCTTTGAATTAAAACAGGTATGTTACTGTGCCATGTCTTGATGGAAATATTCTGAATGTTTATTGCACTATCATCTTTTCTTGTTTTTAACCAAAGATAGCCAAAGCTATAGCCAAAGTTAGCAGAGCATTGATCAATACAGGTAGCAATTGTGGCTTTGCAGTGTAAAAATAAACCAACCTTGTGTCAGGTCTCCAAGTAACAGATCCAATGCAATCAAAACTCCGAGGCCAAGGTGCTCCTTGAAGTCTAAATTTATTAGGCATGTCATATTGGCACATTTGGTGGAAACCAGACTCTGAAGGCTCCGAGGTTTTCACTACCCAAATTAAAATCAAAGTTCTTTCTCTCAGTACACATGTCCATCACATGGTCCAACCAAGGGGTGAAATCCAGCTGGTTCTATCTGGCTGGGGCAAACTGGTAGTGGCGGCTGTGGGAGGCTCCGCCCATCCATGCGGATGTCATGACATCACTTTTTTGTGACATTTTAAGCCTCTGCACATGTGCAGAAGAGTTTTTGAATGCATAGAGGACGGCGCGCGTGAGTGCACATTGGCGAACCGGTAAGGAAGGCAAGTAAATTTCACCCCTGGTCCAACCAGGTCACAGTCCTAACTCCAGTTGGTTTCAGTCCACGCCTTCCCCCACCTAATGAGAACATCCTTGGTTCCAAGGAGAAAGAATTTTATTTTGGCTACAAGACCGCAGCTATCTCTATTCCCCCCTCCCATTCCCACAGCTCCAACTGGCTTTGGTGTGGCAGCCCTGAAGACGCTCCAAAATGGCTTCAGAGTTGACACCCTGGTTTGCAACATCAGCTTTCAGTGTATATGTTTGGGGGAAATGGGGTTATTCTAGCTTTAAGAAAAAGGGAGAATACCTTGCCTACCAATAGCCTTTTTTGTTTGTTTGTTTGCTTGTTTGCCTCAATGATTTGTGGCAGTGGTGAAATCCATTTTTTTTTACTACCGGTTCTGTGGGCGTGGCTTGGTGGGTGTGGTATGGCTTGGTGGGCGTGGCAGGGGAAGGATACTGCAAAATCCCCATTCCCACCCCATTCTGGGGCCAGCCAGAGGCGGTATTTGCCAGTTCTCCGAACTGCTCAAAATTTCCGCTACCAGTTCTCTGAACTGCTCAAAATTTCTGCTACCGGTTCTCCAGAACCTGTTAGAACCTAATGGATTTCACCCGATTTGTGGTCTAGACCAAGCAAAAAGCAGATGATGGACTTAGGAGAGTAGATAAACATATAGGATCCTGTTAAATTTAATTGACCATTTGTTCTCCTTTTTTGTACATGTTTTGTTGTTATAGTTGCTAGGTTTGATTGTATGTTTCTGTTTTGTTTCATTTTGTTTGTTTTCCTGTTTTATATTTTATTTTCTCTAATAAAACAATAAATCTCTCTTTAAAAAAAAGTAGATAAAATTATGGCTCTAAAGCACTCAAATGACTTCTTTATGAAGAAAGAACATTATGTTATCCTAAAAGTTATATGCTGTGTTTGTACTTGCACAAAGAGAGTTATATGGAAGGTTTGATAGGAGTTATTTTTGAGAGTTTCCTTTGGAAGGAGAAAGTGCACATCTGAAAGGGAAAAAAAACCATTTCACACTGCTTTCTCTTTTGACAGGCTAAAACATTATACCATTTAATTACAATCATCGGTGGGGAATCAGATACCCAGGCTTAGTGACGACCAAGAGAAGTTGGCTGCAATATCTTTTCCCGGTACTTGAAAAATACTCATACTCTTTTGATGTGTCTACTTGCCAAGTGTTTTCTCCCAAGTCAATGTGAGCTATGGAAACATTATTCTTTTGAACCACCGTTCACTATTCTATCATCGTTCCTGCATCACTTCCAGTCCTTAAACTTGCAGACAGCAAAAGGAGCTTCTTGACTTCAAGCCATACAAAAATATGCCATAGCTATTTTGGAGTATCTTTGGGTGGATCACCTTACACAGGGGTGTCAAACTCCAGGCCCGGGGACCGGATCCGGCCCATGGGGTGCTTAGATCTGGCCCGTAGGCCGGCCTGGAAACAGAGAAGGATCAGCCTGCGGTGCCTCTGCCAGCGAAAATGGAGCTTGGGAGGGCCACGTGCAGCCTGTTTTTGGCCTGGATGGCCTCCTGCAGCCTTCTGCCACCAAAAATGGAGTTTGGTGGGAGCCGTGCACAGCCTCCCTGGGCTCTGTTTTCACTGGCAGAGGGCTGCAGGAGACCATCTAGGTTGAAAATGGGGCCCAGGGGGGTGCATCTGCCCCCCCCAGCCCCATTTTTGCTGGCAGAGGTCTAGCAAAACAAACTAAAAGCAAAACAAAACAAAAGGAGAAATGTTTCGCCCTTTGCATTTGCGCATCCAAGAAGGGACAGGAAAGGAGAAAGGGAAAGACGAAAGGCAAAGAAAAAGAAAGGAAGATGGGAAGAGAGCAAGGAAGGAAAAAGAAGGAAAGAGGGTAAAGTAGGACGTAAAGTGAAATTTGGATAGAAGAGTGAAATGATACGGGGTTGGCTTGGATGATCTCTAAAGGTCCCTTGACTTGTTATTGTAAGAGACAGTTGCTGAGTTCAAAAAGTCAAACCGCAGACTTAGCTAACTTTCTCCTTCCATGTCAAAATGGGGAACTAAAAACCACATGGATCAGCATGAATCAACCTTTCTGCCCAGCAACAAGGGGCCTAGACATTAGGACTGATTTCACATATTTCCGTGTTTTGCTGCTTTAGGAGACTATAAGAATGTGTGTCTTAAACAGAACTTTGTTCAGATGTTAGATGATTATATTTCTGTCTGAACCTTTTGGCCAAAATAAAGCTTCTCTTGATTTCGAAATCCGAGTCCTTTGATTTTCTGCAACAAGGGGAAGGAAGAAGAAAGGAGGAAGAGGGAAGGAAAAAGATGAAGGAAGGGAGGAAGGAAGGAAGTCCTGTCTTAGCACTTGGCCACCAGCAGACGGCAAGGCTCCTTGGAGGACAAGGGTTTGGCATTCTCCCTGGTCTTGCCTTCCTCTGCTGGAGACAATGGATCTCCCCAGACCAGCCCGGGCCATCACAGGTGCCCCCAACACAAGTGATGTTGAGTTGGCCACTCCCACCTGGCCATGCCCGCTGCAGTCAAACATAATGTGGCTCTCATGTGACCCTCAATGAAATCAAATTTGATATCCCGGCTTAGTGAATGAC
The DNA here is from genome assembly GCF_059756535.1 of Pantherophis guttatus. Lineage (NCBI taxonomy): Eukaryota > Metazoa > Chordata > Lepidosauria > Squamata > Colubridae > Pantherophis > Pantherophis guttatus. The sequence goes on from NC_142064.1 coordinate 162,757,035, forward strand.
CAGGCAAGGTTTTCACCAAGTTCAACAGCTGTTTTGTGTAGCCAGGACAAATGGACATTAAACCTAGCCTCCCTATTTCTTAAACACTTTATTTAACTTATTAATTTTTAAGTCAAAGAGAGTCTTCCCTCAATTATGGAACTATACAATAGTTTGGTGACTTTCAATATTTCAGAGTCATTTTGGATTAAAAAAAATTGATCTGGGACTTGAATTTAGCTTATAGAACAAGACGACAAAATTTTGAATTGTAAAACTCTTTTTTGGGGGGGGGCTAAACTGCTTTTTAAAAAAGGATTAAAACTTAGATTTGAAGAATCTGTACTTGTGATATTTGAAGCTGCATTCTTTTCCTTTCTGATATTAGAATTTTCACTTAGCTCATTGCTGATTGGTTTGGATCTATCAATGAATGTAAATTGTATCTGTCCCCTCCCCTTTTCTCTGAGAAATCATAATCTGCAATTATTCTCTTGGACACTTGAGTGTGCTATTTAATATGATGGGGAAAAAAGAAACCACACCAAATTCTTAGAGATGTTAGTTCTTAGAAGCTATGTTTGAGTGAACTCAAAAATTACTGGATAATAAATTATATGATTCTTGTGGAACATGAACAAATAAAAGATAAAATAGAAATTAAAATTAAGGAAAGACACCTTATAAATACATTTTAAGCAATTGTTGTCTACAGAAAGAAAAAAATGCAGGAACAAGTTTCTTATGATCATTTTCATTTGATTTAAGATTAAAAGCTGGAAACTTAAATATAACTATTTTGAAAGAAACTGCTACATGGAGTTTGAGAAAAAGAGGGGAGGAAACATTTTATTTTACTTGATGTATACCAAACAGACTGTATTTCATAGATCAAATGGGAACTATATTTTGTCCAAGGGTTATTGATTTTCATACTAGAAATATACTATATTTTGATGAGAATTTAACAGAAACAGAAGGAAATGCATGTTCAACAAGAGTCTGGAGATTATAGATAAGGGATTGGAGAAAATAGGAGGTATATGAAAGGGAAAATATGTTACATATAGATTATAAGGGTTTTTTTTGGTCATATTATAATGAAGGTTGATTACAGATTTGTAACAAGATGGCCTACAATTTTTATTGATTATGCTGAGTAAATTATTTTTATTTGAAATTTTAAGTTAATAAAAGAACTATAAAAGGAAAATAAGGATGTGCATATATATATTTGATAGAGTTTATATGAGAAAATAGGTATTAGCAGAGAGCTGTGTATTAATGATGGCTATTTTATACTCACGGTATATTTTTTGTTAGTTAAGATTAAACTTCTAAAACTGGGGTATAATATTAATTTTGATTGTTGATGGGTATGTGAATTTAAGATATGAAGTTTATGGTGAAGTTGTTCTTTATATAAGAATGTAAAGATGGATGTGTGAGATTAGGAACTTTTGTTATGATGAATAGAATGGAGGAACTATGGGAATTTTTAAAGGATTATATTAGGTAACAGAATGCAGAGAGATGAAACAAAGGTAAAAATTGGTAATAAAAAAGTGGATTTGTAAAAATGAATTGAGGAGCGCTGCTAAAATTGAATATTTTGTTTATTTTAAGATTTTGTTTTGGTTTATTTTTAAACTAGAAGTTATATTTAAAATCTTATTTGATAATGATGAATAAGCATTTTTGAATTAGTGATTAGATAATTGGATTGATTGTAGATTGTACATGTTATTAAACTTAGATATTGGCTATGCTATGTTTAATTTATAATAAGAGATTATCTAGTTATATATTTGTATCTGTACTGAAGAAAACTAGAAGTCTTTTTAAATATATATTGCTTATCCCTCCACCCTCTCTTCCCTCCACTTAACTTTCCCCCTTTTGAATCCCTTCTCCCATTTTTTGTTATCTTGTATTTTATTTTCTCTTGAAATGTAATAAAGTTGTTTAAAAAAAAACCCCAAACCACTAGGGTGCTGGTTGTCTCTCACACATACATGTATGCGAACATAATTCTGCTTTGGATGATTTAAAAAATCTCCACATATTACTATTGCCACCCCTACGTTTCAAAGACAGTAATGGTCTTTGTCAAAATATCTTTTTAGTTTAGAAAATATGGGAAATGATAGAGGTATAAAATTGCACACACTTTATATAAAACAAGAAGAGACATTTTTTCTCTCCCTCATTCCAGAAGAAACCAGGATCCTGCAACTGAATGAGAGGAGATTTAAAATCAAAGATCTATGTCTCCCTATCTCTATTTAGGATCTTAATCTGGCTTTGAACTTTTGACATCTTTTTGTTGCTGTTTGGTAGTTTCATTTAATCAGAAAGTTTTTGCAAACAAACAAGAAAGGAATCTGCATTTCTTAAACTATGCATAACAATATTATTAATCTTTGGATAATCAAGGGCATCTTCACATCATTACAATTTTTACTCCTTGATTCTTCAAAAGCAGTTTAAAGTTAACTAATGGACTTCACTGCCACCAACTTCAAAAAATAGACTAGCACAAGCCACTCAGGTCTTCCATCCAGCTGTTCTACAGGAGGGCATGAAAAACAGTGCAGAGTTAGTGGTCCCGAATCCATATTTTCAGTTCCTGGTAGTTGCTCAGGGCTTACAGAACAGCCATTGCTGTGAGCAGATGCAAAGTTTCCAAGGCACCAGCTGTCAATTGTTTTAAGAACATTTGCTGAAATGATACCACCACTCTACAGCAGCTGAATCTCTGCAAAGGGGAAATGGGAGAAGCTGGCTTAAATTTAGAAGGGAGAGGAAAGCCAGTTCCCCAGTAATAGGCTACTTGTTTATGGAAACTGCAAAAGAACATAATTTTCAGTGGTTCTCAAGTGCACAGTTAAAAGAAAGGTTTAATATGGATAAAAAGAGTATCTGAACTGAAAAGCAAAAAACAATTTCAAATGGAATTATGTAAAATGGTGAACATGTAATAACAAAAATGTATAAACTTTTATTAAGATTTGAAACAGAAGAACAGATTAAAGACTGCAGGACAAAATGGACTATTAGCTTTGGATATAACTGAGATTAACACTTGGGAGAAACGGTGGGTAATTTATTACATTGTATAATTTAAGAGATTTTTTTAATAAAATGAAGTATTGCTGGTATATGACACCAGATAAATTTTTTAAAATGTATAAAGACATTTCAAACCAGTGCTGGAAATGTAAAACGTATGAGGGAACATTTTATCATGGTGGACTTGTGAAAAAGCTAAGAAATTTTGGATACAAATTCACACCTGATACAAAAGATTTAAAGACTAACATTGCAAAGAAACTATACTTTTTATTGAGACTTGAGGACAATGAATGAGAAAAGATTCACGATAAACTGATTTTGTATTTCTTTTTCATTTCTTGTACTTTTTTCTTTCTGTTCCTTTGTTTCCTTTTTTCCCTTTTTGATTAGCCTTTTATTCTATGTAAAAATTTGATATAAACAAATGATTAAATCATTCTTCCCACCTGCATATTTGGTCGGTATTCAGGGTTGCAAGTGGGAAAGTTTGTTTGTGTCATTTAAGATACACTGCAGTCAGAAATAAATCAGCTCAGCTGTTGAACACAAACAATTGTGCACTTTACATGGAATGCAGAATGGTTCCCATATGGAAATTCTTAGTTCACAGATTATGCTAAGTAGTCACCGATTAACTTTACCAGACACACAAAGTTTTGTTTTGAATAAATAAAAGCCACTAGAGTAACATGTTTAACATTAATTTTATTAGCAGCTTGCCATGTACCTTTAAAGTTACAAAGCCTATTTCTCCAGCAAAAGCTAATTTGAAGATCTCTTCCACAATTCTGCCTTTGTCTGTCAGCTCTCAACATCAGAAAGATCAGTGGCTTCTCCAGGGACAGATCTAAGGCACAGGTCAAAAAACCATAATGATAAAAACTACTATTTTTACCAAGAATCCCCAAATATATTCAGTTTCTCTTAAATATCAATAAAACAGCATTTTCCTTATAAGCTCTCTAGGGTTACTTTGCCATAATACTGAGTTACTAGTTAGATCCAGATTGGAGGCACAGTACAATAGTATGGCTTTTAAGTATGTGACATATGAAAAGAATTTGGTCATCTCTTTCAAATGCACATTTATTTCTCTACTTATGATAGGGAATGTGAGCTGTAAAATTTTTTTTCTTTCCTGAAAACAAAACTATTTGAAGCAACTCAACTTGAAGGTGGGAATTGGAGACTACTACAGTAGTTGATAAATTTCTCACATTTTTCATATTTTAAAGTGCTAATTTTACATTATTTACCTAAAAGCATTTTTTAATATAACACACCCATGTTTATAGTGCGCAAATCCAAGGGTCCTCCCAAATATTACAGCTCCTCACTGTACAAATAATCTGTGTAACAGCCTTGCAAGAACCCACTGAAAACGTTTGTGATTAATTATCTCCTGTAAGGGTCTATAATTTTCTCCATATGCAAAAAATAAAAATGCAATCTAAAATATTACTACTACATAATTTTAGAGCAATGTGCACTGATACTGCAATGGCAATTTTCCTTAAATATATCAGGCATTTCCATTCAATTAATATCGAAGAACAGAATCTTTGGGAAGGGAGGTATTGACCTTTATTCCTGAGGTTTTATTGCTCCTAACTAGACATTTCTAACCGTAATAGGTATGTAATAGTCCCTCTTGGATAAAGGAAGACATGCCAACTAGGAACAGAAGTAAGACACAATATTAATTCTCTCCTTAAAAATAATGTTTCAGAACTCTCTTCCCAAACCCAGTCTAAAGGCATAACTTCCATTGTTCCCAGCCAGGGGTGGGCTGTTGGGGGTTTGGGAGAACCTCTAGCTAAGATTCTGTGCAGTTCGGAGAACCCCCAAATTCCTGGCCAGGCTCCTCTCAGAAGTCCCCATCTGGCCTGTTTTGGATGCAGGTAAGTGCAGGGCATGCATGGAGGCTCGGGGAGGGCGAAAAATGGGCCTACTGGAAGTTCAGGAAGGCCAGAAGCAGGCCCGTTTCCGGCCTTCAGAGGGCCTCCAGAGCCTGAGGAGGCCGTTTTCGCCCTCCCGGAGGCTCAAGAAAAGCCTCCGGAGCCAGGGGAGGGCAACCCCCCCCCCCATGGTGCAGGAGGCCAACTAGGCGACACCTACCATGGCCATGCCCACCCAGCAACCGGGCAGAGAACCCCTTGCTAAAATTTTTGAAGCCCACCCCTGTTCCCAGCCAACAAAGACCGTGGTCATACTGGTGGGAGATGAAGGAAACTTACACCAACACCTATCTGGGCAGATGGCAGGGTGTCCCTGAAGTACACATAGCAAATACTGACAGATGATGTAGAAGGAGAGCAGGGTTACCGAAGCAGTAATTGGGAAAGGAAATAATGTAGGAAAGCTTAAGCATCAAAATAGTTCCTGTTGCCCACATTGGAAGACCCTCTCTAAACAGCACTTAAAAAAACAAAGTGCTGCATGTGTTTAATTAGTACTGGTTGCTATGCCCTTAATTTGCTGCATTTAATTTATTATATTACCAACTCAGGGAAAATTCTATCAATACACTGCCCAGTCAACTCAGCACATTTTGTTACAGCTTATGAGCTTTAATTTTTTTAAAATTATTGCAAGGGAACACTTTTGGAATAAAAGAAACATGTCAACACCATAAAAGAACAGAAATCTAAAGAGCTTTGGCCAAAATAACCCTTCTGGGTTTCCTTTTAATTATAAATTAACTGGTCTTTCCCAAAGTACTCTCTTACACCTTACTCTCACAGCAAAGAAATCCTGACTGAGGCAAATGCATTTCGTCTATTTAAGATAGCTGCCAGTAAAATCTGTATTAAAAGACTGGAGACTCTCCAGTCACAATCATATGCCTAGCCAAATAATAAAGTTGAGTTCACTCATACTTGCTAGAAGGAGGAAAGTGGGCTGCCCTCAAAACCTGACAGCGAGATGACTTATTTTTTTTTTCCAGAAAGAGAAAATCTATTGTGCAGATAAAATCCTTAACTCTGCGGCCTCTATCTCCTCAACTGCCCTCTCCCTCCGCTTCCCCATTGCATTGTTACAAAGCGTAGCTACAGCGAAACTTGGAAGGATAGTCCTATGTCATAACCACCAAAGCGAAGCAGGGCCTTTCATGAGTCATGTTTCCGAAGTGCTCAGCTCCTGCCAGTCTGTTTCGCTTTCACACTTGTCCCGGCTTTTGAAAAATGTCTTGATCAGCCTCTGCGCTTCTTCTTTCACTGCAAACAGAAAGAGTGGCACCTGAGATAGTGACATTCTCAGTCACAGTTTATTTATCACACCTCTCATTAATTACCAAATGCAAATTGTGCCTATTGGCTCAAACAGGATTTGCAAAATATGGTTAACAGAACATGGTAGGACATGGAATGTGGTGAGAATAAGATTAAGCATAGAATTCTTTATTGGCCAAGTGTGATTGGACACATAAGGGATTTGTCTTCAGTGCATAAGCTCACAGTGTACATACAGGCAATAACTAAGCATGATTATAGTCATCATAAAAATACATTCATCATAAATCATAAGATACAACATTTACTGATAGTCATAGGATACTAAATAAGCAAACAACATAAATCATACTAGGACACTAAAACAATATAAATCGTAAAGATACAAGCAACTAAGTTATAGTCATAAGTAGAAAAGGAGATAGGTAATAGGAAAGATGAGAAGAATAATAGTAATACAGCCTTACTAATTAGTTTGACAGTGTTGTAGGAATTAGTTGTTTAGCAGAGTGATGGCATGGGGGGAAAACTGTCCTTGTATCTAGTTGTTCTGGTGTGCAATGCCCTAGCGTTGTTTTAGTCTTGTTGTCCAGGATGTGAGGGGCTAATGAATGAATGAACGAATGAATAAAAGTGAGCTAATGGTGAGAAAGAAAAATGTGCAGAAAACAATCTCCAATTACTGAAAGTCATATACATGTCTAATACCTATACCTTATCGACAACAGATTTTCAAACATTTCCATCATATCATAAATACTAATCAAGCTTAACTATACCCTATCCCCCCCAAAAAAGAATTGAAAATTAGAGATCTCTACAGGTCAACAATTTTGCAAAATAAGAGGGACAAAGCACAAGATATTCCTTCATCCTGTCCTTTATTTGGCAACTCACCTGTTTTGCGGAAACTACTTTTGTCTGCAGCCAACAAATGTGAGAGGTGTCGAGCAAATCCCTTGAACAAATCCTGCCAGGTATGAGATAAGAAAGCAGAATAAGCGTAGTGGAATGCAATTCCCTCATTAACATCTAACTCTTGTGCTTCTATGACAGACAAAGTAATTGATGCCCAGCTGGGCAGACTCATAATTAGGTGCTCTGCTTATCATACAATAGGGAACACGCTATCTGTGATTCAAATAGAAGGTGCGTGTGCAAACAATTAGACATTACAAGGCAGTCAAGGTTGTGAAACTAAAATCAAATCCAAGTTCTGTTAGATCAGGGATGGGCAATTAATTTTAAGGGCCCACATGAGAAACTGGAACTGTGGTGAAGAGCCGAACTGATTTGATGTCCTCTAACTCCATCACCTCAACGCCTCAGATTCCTTCATTTAAGGGGCGAGTGCTATGCAGGAGTAGAAAAATGCTATCTCTCTCCCCACCCCCATCCTCCCCCCCCTGTAGTTGCTAACTGACTGAAGGAGCGCACTGTGACTGCACAGAGCTGGACCTGACTTGACTTTGTCTCCTGCTCCTCTGCGGCACACTTATTTACATTTGATTTCTAAGTTCAAACTGACCTCATGCGGGCTGGACAGGGACAGCCAAAAGCTGAATGTGGTCAGGGGCCATAAAATGCCCAGGCCTGAATTAGGTGCTTATATTATAATTATCAATATATGGGTATAATAGTATTGGATCCAGGGATCTACAACGAATTTGGATTTTTTAATTTTGAGAATCTATCTTACATAATGACTCCCCTTAATGAGGTAGCCAGAAGACACATTGGGAAGTTGCTCCCTGCCAACCACTCAAAACTTTCAGTGTTTTCTACCACTTGATTTATCTTTGCCTTTTTTTCTTGAGGAGTCAGATAGGCATATCTACAAAGCACAGGGTTAAGTCACCTGCCATTTTTTATTTTATAAGAATTATACTAGACCCCAAAAGCATTACTGGAAATAAAACAGATGCTTGATGTTGGTGCTTTGCTTTGATCCATGCTAGATAAGAGTCTGGTATGTGCTAAGGGAGGTATCACTGGATACATCAGCATTTTGCACATTTTAAATGAATAAGCAAGCAATAAATAGATTGCTAAATAAATAAATAAATCCAATAGATTGTGCTAAAGTAATCTGGGACAACTTCAACTCATAGAGGCCTTTACTGGGCATACTGCAGCTCTTTATCCTTGTGGTAGAGTAGCAAGTTTAGAATTCAACATTTTTGTCCTGGTAAGAAAGCAAAGTAGTTCTAGTGAAGTTACCATTCTGATTAAATTCACAATCACCCGTAAGTGGGATCAGAAGAACAGCTGAACTGAATGTAACAGAGGCTCATGCAGACATCAATGTCTTGAAGAGGAATAAACTGCTGACTTACATGCATGTTTCTCAAGGAATGAAAATTACAACCGAGAAGGCGCTTCCAGGCAGTGGGCTTCTAAGTGATGATGCGCAAAACATTATCTGGTGAAAGACTCTGGCCTTGAAGTGCGCTGTTCAACCATGGAATGGGAGTGTTCTGACGTTGCAACAAGGACACTCAATAGGGTTCCAATTTGTTAAACTGCTTGTGGAGTATTTGGAGAAGCCCATTTTGAGGTCAGATCAGTTCTGGATCACATGAAATGTTTTGTTCGAGGGTGGAACATTTTGTGTGATGTCACAATTCGCACGTCCCTACTTACTACTGTACTACTTACCTGCCCTGAAACACTGCTGCTATTTTACATTATTCCCCTTGAATGGGTTTTGTTAAAGTTGGGGAAAGACAGAAAAATTACAAATGGAGGACAGTTCTGTCTGCTCATAAATAAAGCAAGTTAAATACACACAATTATTGTTTGAAAGTACTGTGCTTATTTCACTGGAATACAATGGCAGGGGGGAAAAAAACCCAAGCTTAGCTCTGTCCAGCACTGTCCCATCCCCACCGTAAGAAGGACTAAGATGACACGACAGTGGAACATTTTATTCCCCACGCATTTCCTTAGATATCTTCTGCAACAGCATTTAATTTCATACCTAACTTTTGTGTCACCATGGAGGCTTTAACTGATAGGGACACATAAATCAAACGGAGGTGGAGGTGGAAAAGGAAGAGGAGGGAATTAAATAGTTCAGAACCCACCTTAGATGCAAATTTCCCACTTTTGTAGAAAGGAGTCAAATATTTTACAACAATATCTGCTGTTTCCTTAAGCGACAATGTTTTTGAACGTGGCTGGATGGCTCCTGTGGTCCCTTCTTTATCATCCTGTGATAAATTTGGGTCAAAAGTGACTTTCTTTTTTGCCAGCCTACCAGCTTTCCCCTCTGACTCTGACAAAATGGAGGACTTGTTCATCATCCGTAGCCTCTTTTCAGCAGGGCTCTCCAGGTCCTGGAAAGGCAGAAACAGAAACCTTTAAAGCAACTTTACATGGCTAAACCTAAGCAACCTTCCTGAAATACAAGAAACACCTATTTTTTGTTGGGATGATTTACAATTTAAACTCTCAACACTGCATGTGTCAAGAGATGATACCGTGTTTCCCCGAAAATAAGACCCTGTCTTAAATTTTTTTTGAACCCTGAAATAAGCGCTTGGCCTTATTTTTTGGGGGTCTTATTATTTTGGGGCGCGTGGAGCAAGACAGGGCTCCTCTTGCCGTCTTAACTGATTTCCACCTCTGTCTCCCTAACCTGAGGAAATGGCGGGGACCGGCTGCTCATGGTGCTTAAATATTTTCAGGGAGGGCTTATTTTCGGGGAGGGTTTATTTTAGTGCATGTGCTCAAAAGCCCAATTGAGCTTATTATCCAGGAGGTCTTATTTTCGGGGAAACAGGGTAATGTGATCTGGTTTCTTAATTCAAGAAGCAGAAGGAAAAAGCACCTTATTCCATTTTTGTATCTTTATTAAAGTTTAAAAGAAAAAAAGATGGAAAATAGCAAGAACTAATTCAGTATTTAAAATAAAGAGAGGGGGAAAAAGATGTGAAAAAGACAAAACCAAAAGTGCAAAAAAAAAAAAAAGAGTTATAAAAATGTTAAGTAATGCCATAATCACAGAGTAAAAGCTAAATTTTCATTTGTACTTATCACAGTCGTAAAAGAAAATAGGAAGTCACTTCTTCTCAAACAACTTATTCCCACATGAAACAAGGTGTCTCTCCATAACAATTCGCAACTCTAGCATTTAATAAGTATCTTTTTGTGTGCTTGTATATATGGATGTGCAACAGCTTTTTTTAGTTCTAGTTTCTTTTGGGAATAACTCAGTAATATCTTGTTAAATAACTTTTATAAATCAAAGGTACAATGGAAACCTCTCCGAGATAGTGAACACTTCTGGAGATAGAAATTTGGCAGGCCCAGCAAAACACTGTAAAAGAATATTCCTTTGTTATCTAGATTTTTCAATGAAGATGCATCAGCATCTCAAAGATATACACTCATCAAAGGAAATTATCATGACTTTTCTGAAGCCTGGTTCTATCATTAATAGACTGAAGCAAAGGATCAAACAGATATCCAGGAACACAAATTAACAAGCACAAAATCTTCAGTGCTCTTCATACCTCTTCCTCTACTCTTTTTGATCCTTCGCATTAATTTGAGCCAAACAAAAGCAACAAGACTAACAAAGACTTTTTTGTTTACATATCTTCTAAGGCAAGGTATGTCATATTAGTCATTGCCCACTTTCTGCTATTTGCATGATCAAAAGAGGATAGTCTTTGTTCGAGAAAAATAAATGAACAGTAATTACTCATTAAAAAAAGAAACAGTCAAAAATAACCAAAAGCATGTCAATTCCCAAGTGTGATGTTAACACTGATTTTTGCATCACTAAAATGCAATGCAATGAAACCAATATACTCTAGAAGCAACCCATTCAAGATCCTGTTTGTGTTGATGGCTACTTTTATTACTTTTCTGGCTGCTGTGTTTTATTTTCTGTATACATATATGCAGTCTCTCTTCTCTCTTTCCCCGCTCACAGTTATGTACTTCAGATGCATGGCCAATTAATTTAATTAGTTAAGCCAGCCAGCCTTAATTAGTGTCACTGTCATTTGGTGGTTAGCACTAGAGACAAATTCTATAAAGAAGAAACTGACTTCTCTTGGATGAAGCATCAATTTATTAAATTGCCACCTGAATCTTAGTTGGCCTCGCTGCAAATGTCATGTGGGAATTAGTTCAGGCAAACAGAAATAATCTCACTTGCTACTTTCTATTCCTTCACTCCTATATTCCTGTCATCAAATCTCAGGCCCATCTGTGGCACGAAAGCAACACAGGCAGAGAACAGGTCCAACTCCCCTCTATTGATCCAACTTTGCCCCCAAACATCCCCATGTTTACTACAAGTCCTGGCTGCGAGTAGTCCAGTAAGCAAGGTTAGCCAAACAGTAACCAGGGCCAGCAATCCAATAAGCCAGTTTTTAGCCAAAGAGTAATCTCCAGGTGTCGGCAAGTGCACACAAGGCGCCACAGATTCAACGCTTGTTCCCGCCAAATGCCCCTCCCACCAGCACCTCCTTAAATCTCAGTCCCCATCAGGGGCCTTGTGAAGGGAGGTGGGGCACTCTTCTCCCTCTTAGCCAGCTCAGTCTGCGTTGTTCTCGCCTTCTCTCTTCTCTGCGTACTCTAGGGTCAGGAGGGGGTGGTCCTTGCTCTTCCCCTGAGCTCTGTCTCTCCTGCTCCTCCCTGTCTGCAAGCCTTTCTAATCCTGAAAAGCCTTGCCCGGACTGACTCTGCCCTTCCCCAGTTTCTTCCTCCAAGGCCAACGGAGCCACCCTCTCGCTATTGTCAGTTCTTGTTCCAGCTCATCTTCTCCCACAGATTCAGACTCTGACGGGGGCATGACACCCATCCCTCCATATGCCCCCCCTCTCTGTGAGTGTGTATGGAGGGATGGACAGACAGTCAATTTTAATAAAATATAACTCACCTCAGCTGATCCTAGTCTTTTTCCGTTATGATTTTCACAATCATTGGTTATATCTTCTTTAACCAAAGATTCAGCCCTTCAAGAAAAAAAGTATAACAAATACATCTTGTAAGAATAATGTTAACATCTTTGTGGAGACAGAGGAAATACCTGAAATTAGCCTACACTTAGATCTCCAAATCTACATACTGAGCTATTCTTCTGCTCAATTTCAGTCCAAATACTAGGCTAAGGTTTAGCTTTTTCACCTTCAGTTGTACTCTTACAACCTGTGTCAACTCTCAGGATGAGCAACATGCTTAAATTCAATTGCTTCATCCAACCGAATATACTACAATCTCAAATTTGACTTGAGAAACTATAGTTGAATCATAGCTTCTATTCAAATGCCCATTGTCTATCCTAACTTCAAAACAGGTAATAACTGAGAGGCAAAGAAAAACATATCTCACTTTAGCTTTTCAAAACTTGATCCAGAGTACGAGTACTCTCTCCCTAATCTTTGACTGCTCAAAGGCATATCTTCTACACTCTTGAATTCCTGCTCTTTTTGGGGGGATGAACTTGTTAGTTCTTCTTTAAAGACAGTATCAGTTTCCTGAGGTTCAGCTTTCTCTTCACATGCTCTTCGGGAGAGAAACTGAGGCAGTTCATTGAGACAGTTGATTTTCTTTTCTGCCAAATCAATTTCTGAAGCCTTGGCTTTACAACCTGCTTTGGGGATGGAGAAGAATTTGGAGATATTCTGAGATTCTTTCCTAGCTGCTTCTGCCAACAGCAACTGCTTCTTAGTAGGTTTTCTCTTTTCATGACTAACTGCCAAGGAGGTGACAGCCTCAGCAGTGTCATGCTGTCCTTTTTTTTCAGAGGATTCAACATCGTTTTTGCATATTTTGTTGGTTGTTTCCTCCTTATCCTCAAGAATGTCACCCATATCCAAAGGCTTGGGACCACGGCTGCTGTCTTCCTTCCAGTTTGAGCCAATTTCCTCTTTTACAACATTAATGTCATCTCCTTCCTTAGCAGATAGAACCTCTGAAGCAGACTGGAACATGTCAGACATCCTTTGAAATCCAATCCCCATTCTCTTGGGTTTGAACTTGGGGAAAGAGATAAAAAATAGTTACATTTCTAAAACATTTGAATTTGCCTATGAAATTTTGAAATCAAGAACACAATCATTTGAGATATTTTTTATTTCTAATGTATGCAGAGCTTCTAACACACTGCCTTCACAGGAAACATTTTTAAAAATTCAGGGAAATATTCAGAGATGACTCTGCCTTGAAAATAGCCATGTTAAACTGTAAAGCCCAGTCAAATATCAGGACCACAGGAAATGTTTTATATTTTGTATTAGGCCATTAAACGTTTTAGAAAATGTGCCAAATTTCAATTTCAGGGGAGTCATGGGTTTTGGATTTTGGATGCATTCTGTAAGTTATCCCATTTGGGGTACTTTGGTTCAAAAATGGTTCCATATGATGCACAATTTTGGCCAGTTAACGTTACACACAGACAAAACAGGAGAATTTTAATATTAATATACTGGACAACATGTGATACCCTTGTGTCATCCTTGCAAAGTTATTTCCTTATTAGATTTCTCTAATAACGACAGAACTAATGTATTGCCTTTACTGGAAAAGTTGGGATACATTCAGAAATATGTATCTGCCTTGAAAATAGCCCATGTTGAAGTGTAGAGCACAGTCAAACAGGAAGCCCTGGAAACGGACGTTGTCTTGTCTGAACGTCCATTTTCTGAGCGCTGCGACCACAATCCATAGATGGGTTCCATTCCACTTGTCCTGACAGATACAGAGTGAAAAAAAAAAATTCTTTCTTCGTGCTGTGGCCACGCCCATCACTCCCATGGACCTTCAGTCTTTTTGTCACGAAGACACGGCCACCTGATAAGAAACTAGAACAATACAAACCAACGGTATAACGAGGAAACTACCCCCAACATTGAGCAGGAAGCCCAGGAAATCCAAGGGGGGGAATGGATTGTGGTCGCAGCGTTCAGACAAGACAACGTCCGTTTTCCAGATGCGCTGCTCCCACAATCCATAGATGGGATATACCCAAGCTCAATCTCACTGGGTGGGAGGCTGACTGCTCCCCTCTCCTGGATCCGCCACAACTCTTTGTAACACCCTCCTGCCAAACGAAGCCTCAGCCGAGGCATATGTATCAATTTTATAATGTCTGATAAAGGGTGAAACTGAAGTCCAAGTGGCAGCTCTGCATATATCTAGGACTGATGCTTGGGAAGCCCACGCCGCCGTCGTTGCAGCACTACGCGTGGAGTGTGGCAGAATCTTCCCGGGCAAAGGTTTGGCCTTTAGCTCATATGCAAGAGAAATACAGGCCTTAATCCAACGGCCCACAGTGGGTGCAGAAATTTTCAAACCCATGTAGGTCGGATGAAAAGACACCAACAAGGCCTCCGACCTACGAAAGGAGGCAGTCCGTCCGATGTAATGCTTCAAAGCCCTCCTGACATCTAGTCTATGCCAACGACGTTCGTGGTGGTTTCGAGGAGACGGACAGAAGTCTGGTATAACCAGTTCCTGAGTCCGATGGAACTGAGAATTCACCTTAGGGGTGAAAGCTGGGTCTAGTCTCAATACCACAGTGTTACTGTGGAAAATGCAAAGGTCCTTCCTAACGGATAAGGCCGATAATTCCGACACCCTCCTCGCAGATGTAACGGCGAGGAGGAAGGCCACCTTAAAAGATAGATGCTTGAGAGAGATAGAGCTCAAAGGTTCAAATGGAGGTTCCACTAGTGCTTGTAAAACAAAGGGGAGATCCCATGTGGGATAACGATGCACTGTCGGTGGACTCAAATTAGTTGCACCATGCAGGAAACCCCTAACCCGAGGATGATGCGATAGAGACGGATAGGGAGCGCAGGAGATGACAGTAGATAACGCGGCGACCTGTCTGCGCAGCGTGGAGGGTGCCAAACCTTTTCGTAGCCCTGCTCCAAGGAATTCTAGGACTGAAGGAACATCAGCTGAAGTCGGGTCAAGATGATGCTCACCACACCACTCACAGAACGCCTTCCAAGATGCCTCATAAATCCTGGATGTTGACGGTCGACGGGAAGCTTGAATGACTCCTATTACGTCGTCCGACAGGCGATCCCTCCTCATGATGGCCCTCTCAAGTGCCAGACGGTCAACCGGAGCCACTGGGGGTCCGGATGAGAGATTGCGCCCTGGCACAGGGAGAGCCGCTGAGGAGGAATCACCCATGGGCTGGAGACTGACAGAGCCACCAGATCTGCGTACCATTGCCTCCGTGGCCAGTTGGGAGCCACCAGAAGGAGTTCTGCGTTTTCGACCAAGAGTTTTCGTACTACTTTGGCGATGAGAGGAATCGGTGGAAACGCATATAGTAGGCCCTCCGGCCACGGGCATCTGAGGGCATCGCAACTCTCCGCTCTCGGGTGTGGATACCTCGATATGAACCGTGGAAGTTGCGAGTTCCGGTGGGTCGCAAACAAGTCTATCACCGGATTTCCAAATCGAGAGACCAGTTCCAGAAATAGGGCGGGGTGCAGTTGCCACTCTGCATGATCTATTTGCTCCCTGCTGAGCCAATCCGCTTGTACATTGGCCACCCCCGAGATGTGGTCCGCTTTGATGGACAATAGATGACGTTCTGCCCACTGGAACAACCTCTCCGACTCGACCATTAGCGCCTTTGACTTTGTTCCGCCTTGCCTGTTGACATGCGCCTTGGCAGAAACGTTGTCCGTTAAGACCAACACGTGGGCTCCCTCGAGGGTGGACTGGAAGTGCAGTAGAGCCAACCGAATCGCCCGCAACTCCAGGAGATTGATGTTCTTTTGCTTCTCCTCCGGTGACCAGCGACCCTGAGTCACAAGGTGCAAGAGGTGGGCGCCCCAACCCAGGAGGCTGGCGTCCGTCGTCAGGACCAGCCGGTCCGGTTCCAGGAAACAGCGGCCGCGAACGATCGCCGGTGAGGTCCACCACCGAAGTGAGAGTCGAATCTGCGGCGGCAAATAAACTCTGCGGATTGACGTGCTGTGTCCCGACCTCTGAAATGGAAGAAGGTGCCACTGAAGAGGTCGGTAGTGACTGCGGGCCCATGGAACAATGTCGAAGGCTGACACCATTTTCCCCAAAATCTGTGACAATAGGAGTAGAGGAACGTGATGACGACTTAAAACCTGGTTGATGGAGTCCCGGATACCTTGAATTCTGTCGGGGGACAGGAAGACCTGCCCCCGTGCAGAGTCGATCACCGCCCCCAGGTGTAAAATTCGCGTGGAAGGGACCAATTGACTCTTTGGTACGTTTATCGTGAAGCCATGTTGTTGGAACGATTCGATCACACAGGAAATGTCTCTGCGGGCTAACGTCGGTGTAGTGGACAGTACCAGGATATCGTCCAGGTAGCATAGGACGCGAACGGGGACAGTTCGTAGAGAGGCAGCCACCACTGCCACTAACTTTGTGAACGTCCTGGGGGCTGAAGATAGCCCGAAGGGCATTGCACAATACTGATAGTGGAATCCCGCATATTCGAACCGGAGGAAGCGTCGATGGGCCGGGTGGACCGGGACATGGAGGTACGCTTCTCTGAGGTCTACTGACTGCAACAGGTCCCCCTTTCTGACACAGTCCAGAATAGAACGAAGCGAATGCATCTTGAATCTGCGGTAACGTACCGACAGATTCAAGGTCTTTAGGTTGAGTATGCCCCTCCAACCCCCCGAGTTTTTGGGGACCAAAAAGAGGACCGAATAGAAACCGTGTCCCTGATGTTCCAATGGGACCGGTTCTATGGCCTTGATGGACAACAAGTGCCGAATTTCGTCGTCCATCAGAGTTCTCTTGTCCAGTGAGGATGGAATAGGGCAGCGTAGAAAGCGATGCGGTGGTTGTCCGTCGAATTCGATCAGTAGACCGTGAGCAATGGTCCGAAGCACCCAAGAGTCTGAAGTTGACACCTCCCACTGACGGGCAAAGTGTCGAAGCCGACCGCCGATGGGAGCGGGCGGTTGGGCGTCACTTGCCTCGGCGGAAAGGCCTGAACCCGGATCCCCGGGCAGGCTTTCTAGCAGACGGTTGGTATCTTCCGCGATCCCTGAATTGTTGTCGTTCCTGGAAGCGGTCGGCACCAAAGTTGGATGCACGTTGAGAAGCGGGCCCCCCTGGGCCGGAGTAGGCCCGAAAGGGCTGTCGTTGAGCGTAAGGGAGGTAACGACGCTCAGATCGCCTGAACGAGGAGGGGAGGACTTTCCTTTTGTCTTTATCCTCTATTAATAAAGGATCCAGAACCGTCCCGAACAGCTTCGAACTTTCATATGGAGCCGCCGCCAACTTCCACTTAGTCTTGGTCTCCGCCTTCCAATTGCGGAGCCAAAACATCGGTCGAGACGTAACTGTAGAAGCTAGCATACGGGATGCAAATTTCGCCGAGGACAAAGAAGCGTCCGCCGAATACTCGGTTGCAGCAACGATTTTGTTGATGTCTTGGTGCCATCTGGTTTCCTCTGGAGGAAGACGCTCTTGGAGCTGCCTCAGCCATATCAATGTCGCCCTGTTAAAAAATGATGTCGCCGTGGCTGTCTTGATCGCCCAGGCGGCCGCCTGGTGCGCTTTTCTGAAAGATAACTCCGACTTACGGTCTTCCGACTTGAGACCGTCTAAGGGGTCTGTAGATATGGCAGAAGATGTCGAGAGGCTAGCCACAGGTGTGTCCACGGTTGGTAAGGCGAGAATGTTCTCAAGCTCGGGAGCTGTGCAAAATAGCTTTTTGTCCAGGTTACTCGGGGCCGTGAGGGAACCAGGTTGAGTCCAAGGAGACCGAACCACTTCAGAAAATAATTGAGGGCAAGGGATAAAGTCCTTGTCCGGGGCCGCCAGACGGAACAAAGAGTCATGTGGGCCCGTCTTAGTCTGCGTCTCAGTGGTAGTGGTACCTGATCTCTCAAAATTAGTGGCCAAATGGGCCTTGTGTAGTAATGATTTAAACATCGATGGTTTAAACAGCCCTGTAAAGGCCGGGGTCTCCGGAGGCAGATCCTCGTCCTCGGACAGTTCCACGTCCTCCGGAAACTCCTCCTCCTTGTCAGACTCAACCGGAGACACGCTCTCAGTGCGAGGAGTGAGGTGGGTCTTCGCAGGTGGTTGGATTGGAGTTGACAGTGGGACGGGAAGCTGTTGTTGGCCAGGAATCATCGCCTGCTGCATACTCGCCGCCATCCAAGATGATAGGGCCGAAGAGAAGAATGCCTGAAAATCGATCTGGCCCCCCGCCAGGCTCCCATCCGCTGTACGAAGGCCAGCCGCCGTGGGCGTAAAGGTTGCCTCGGGCTGACGGCAAGGTGTGGCTGTAGCCGCAGACGCCCCCACCGAAGACACGTCTGGAAGGGACAGGGATAGGCCCTTGGACAAACCCCACGGCGTGCCCGCCCCGATCTGCTCGCCGCAAGGCTGGGGCTGGGATGTTGCAGTGTTAGGAGCATCTTGGTTATGTGGGGCCAGGTAAGGCGATTGATGACGGGGAGATTGGACCTCCCTAACTAGAGAAGCCTGGGCTGCCCTCATTGCCATATCACATCTTTTTTCCAATGCCCTATGGCGCCGCAAAGCGTCTTTTTCCTGGGCAGATGAGGGCTTCGATGAAGAGTGGCCAGCTGATGATGCCCGCTTGCCAGTCTGCCTCTTATGGGGTTAAGGAGGTCTGGGCTGGCTAACCTCGTCGTCTGAATCAGATGATAAAAGTGCGTCTGCCATCCTTATTGACTTTATTAGGTAAAGGGGCTTCAGGCCAAAACACTAGATGGCGCTGTGTCTGCAATACGCACCACGCAGGAATACCCAGCCACCCCACGCTGCAAGAGTCAATCTTAAAGGGGGGGGGGGCCGCCACAGTTCCGACCAGGAAAAAGACCCCACTTAGCTGAGGGACGATCTTGAGTCCCGCTGTGCAGGGATCTGTGCTCCGCTATCCAATCGCCGCCCTCCCAGATGAGGAGATGTCACTGGCGGTAAACTCACGCTCGGCGCCGATGACAAATGGCGCTCGCCGCGGATTCAAAATGGCGACCGCAACTGCTGGGCGGGGAAAAACGGCGGTCGCAAAGTCTTCGGCTAATGGCAATTAGCGGCCCACAGCTGAGGCGCCTCACTCCGAAGCTGTTCAAGAGACTAGCGGAGGTGGAAACGTCGGAGCCTGCACGATCCCATGCAGCAGCTCCGAAACCGCCCGCTAAATGAGAGCAATACAAATGAGGTGCGGGAAAGCAAGCCGGCTCACCAGCCGCTTTCCCTCGACACCGGCGGCTAAATGGGCCTCTCGGGTCCGCCCCGTGGGGTCAGAACACCGAACGCTGCAACCAGGATTGTATGAGGGAAGCGAGGGGCGGTTTGGAGCCCCAAAACCGCCACGCACGCCCGGCAGCGGCCCGAATCCTTCTGCTCTCTACCGATGAGAAAAAATTACTCAAAAATAAATAAAATGTCTAAATAGCAACTAAACGATATCAATAAAAACCAGCACGAAGAAACACTGAAGTCTTGTCAGGGACAGAGTGAAAAAAAGACTGGGGGTCCATGGGAGTGATGGGCGTGGCCACAGCACGAAGAAAGAATTTTTTTTTTTCACTCTGTATCTGTCAGGACAAGTGGAATGGAACCCATCTATGGATTGTGGGAGCAGCGCATCTGGAAAATGTTTTATGACATTTTGTATTATTTCATACACAGTTTGATGTTAATTTTTATGTCATAAAATGTTGTATAAAATTTGCCAAATTTCAGTTCTATGGAAATCATGGATCCCATATTTTGGAGGCATTCTAAAAGTTAGCCCATTTGAGGTATCTTGTTTCAAAAAGTTTTGCCCTATGGTGTACCATTTTGGCCAGTTCAAGGTTACAAGAAAGAGAATTGTAGTAGTATATGGATAGATATTTTTCCTATATGGCAAATGTCTACGGAGATTTTCAGTCATCCAGGTCCTGGTTGTCTCAAAGGTGCTTTTTTAAGAGGCAACTGGACTTTCTTGTTTTTCTTTGAAGAAGTTTTGCTTCTCATCTAAGAAGCTTCAAAAGAGCTGAAGAATTTTCTTGGATGAGAAACGATACGTCTTCAAACAAAAACCAGAAAGTCCAGTTGCCTCTTGAAAAAGCACCTTTGGGACTAAATGGCAAATATGAAAGAGATTTCTGAAAGCTCAAAAAAATTATGCATGGCAAAATCTGTTGCAAAACCACCTACCGAATAATGAATTATAAACAAAAGGTTCATAGCACTTACAGTATTCACTTTGGATGCTTGACAGAAGACGTCATCATGTGTAGCAGTTGGTTCACCTTTCATCTTGGGGTAGTCACTGATTCCCAAGTCCGGGATGGCATACAATTCCCCATTTTTGGAAGCTTTGTTAATTTCTGTGACCTTTATTGAAAAAAGAGATAGAGTAAAGAGGGCTATTCAGAGGATTCTCTGTCTCTGGTACTGTACCGTGTTTGTTTCACTATACTAGTCCTCATTTAGTATAAATAGTAACCAGCATTGGAATTTCCACTGCTAACTGACAATCATAAAATGCAATGTCATGTCACTGCAACGCTTTGGGACAGAAGGTTTGGCACTTCTGATTGCCATTATTAAGCAAATCACTGTGGGTGTTAAGCAAGGACTTCACGTGGTCACTACATGTGACCTCTTGCTGGCTTCCCCATTGACTTTGCTTGTAGGAAGCCAGGAAAGAATGGCACATGGTGATCCTGTTATTGTGGGATACTGCGGCTTACCTGAGTACAAGCATCAGTCATAACTATCACTTGTTCAGCACTGTCATAAATTCAAATGGTTGCTGAATGAGTGGATATTAAGCAAGGATTATCTGTAGTTGCAACAAGCAGGAAATCCATGCAAGGAAATGTTAAGGAATTAGGCTTTTCTTATACAAAGCAATTAATGTAGCATTACCATCATTCCTGAGCAGGTTCTTAACAATCTAAAATGGATTAACCTTCAACTATTCCTCCCTTGTCTGAATTCTCATTCAAATGTCTTGAGCACAGATAACATGGATTGGACTCCCCCCCCTCCCCATTTTGTCAAAAAATAAAGTTCTTACTTTACTATGATTCATTCAAAGTAGGTGCACCCCACTTTTAAATGCATATCCTGTCCAAAGCTTAAATATAGGAATGTGAGAAATTAACAAATAAAATAACAAAATCTTAAAAACAATAGTGATCAGTGAATAATGGGATAAATTTAAGTTTAAGTTGTACTTAAGATTCCACTGTAGTGCCAAACAATCAATGCAAGAAAGGGCAATCCACAATTGGGACAGCATCACCCTCTGAGAGTGGGGTAATTTCAAGAAGGCAGCAGACCTTTAGGTGCCTGTCTTTCAAGCCACTTATTTATACTTATCCGAAATGAAGCGAGACTCTGGAAATTACAGAGGAGCACTAGAAGTTGAGTGCACAATTGTTACTAATTTTTGTTCAAGGGTGTTTCTGCTCTACCTCTGAAAGGAAGATTTTGCCACTGAAACTGACACTTATTTACACATCAGATTCTTATAAAGCTACCCAGAGGGAGAGTCGTGCAAGTCTCCATTTCAATGTTAGAGAATAGCTTCCAAAGCATACAAAAGTGAGCAACACCTTCAGCTGCTGGAGCGATGCATTTTTCTAGATATCCCAAGCCACTTGTCTACTTTCATTTGACTAGAAGGCTCTGCCAACATTTATAGAAGAAGTATGTTTTTTTCCCCTTTAATCCTTTGTGAAGTTTTATTATGTTGCTGCAACCATATAGTTTTAAAGAAGGGTTGTTCAGAAATGAATGAGAGACAGCTGTACTGCTAACACAGACATTGCAGATTATTTTAAAGCATACATTCTTGAGAAGATATTCAACTGTGATGCAATAATTGATCTAAAAACTGCTACAAATCTGATTATTACTGAATCTGCATTCTGTTGAAGATCTACATATTGATAGGAATGATAACAGCATTTTCCAGTAAGTCAAAAATACATACACCACCTTTTTTCTTTATGACTACATGTTTCAAGAAATCCAACTATCAGAGAGAACACTGGCCCACAATGTTAATTTCCACAACTGTTTATTACCTTCTTTAGAACTGATGCCTTGTATAGGTTTGCCATCTTACTGGTCCGGAAAGCTTCATATTCCATCTCTACAGCACTTGCTAAAAGACCTGAACTAAAACAGACCCATAGTTTGAGCAGCAGTGGCCGAAGGCATTTCTCCAAATACAAAGGAAATGCTCCATGTTTTCTTAGGTGTCATTGTAGAATCCACATTGCGACAGTTGGCAGTTCCAAATTATTGCCTGAGTGCAAAAATACTGGTGGCAATTGACTATTCTTCCCCAAATAAGGAGACAAAAAACAGTAACCCAAAGTTATACTTTTCCTTTCAATATTTCTAGTTTATTGCACAAGTACTTTTAACCTGCCTGTTTCTTTTTGCAGTATGATGTATTTTTATAGTACATTGCTATCCTCTGGTGGAAACAAAGGAAATTGCACTATTTAGATCACAGAAGAAAAGATGCAAATATACTTGGGTCATTCAGATAATCACATTCGTGTAAGAAAAAAGTTTACCCAGTAATATAAGAATGACCTCGTAACTGCATACTTTGATTCCAACACTGACATTTGCTGGAGAACCAATATAGTCATCCCTGTGAATGTGCATATTTAGAGCTTTAACTTGAAGCATGATGACATTTTGTGTGATTTGTGCAAATACTCTTAAATTTTTCCATGGTCCAAAATATGGCAGTGGTATTCAAGTTTACTCATTTATAGACTGTCTTTCAAGAAGAAAAAACAAATCCCAGGGCAACTTTAGAACAAAAATAGCAATAGAAATAGAACAAAAAAAAACCCATCTAAAATCCCCACAGAAGTTACCGTATTTTTTGCACTATAAGATGCACCAGACCATAAGACGCACATTAGCTTTATAGGAGGAAAACAAGGGGAAAGAAAAACCTGCCTCTGTCTCCCAGCATCCATCCAGTATTCATCTGGCTAGCGTCCTTGCAGCAAACAGCCTGGTCAGCTTCAGCACGTTATCACAGCCCCAGCAAGTGATTCATCAGGGCTCCGCTCCAATGTGGCCACCACTGGTTGACTGAGCTGAGCTGTTGCTGCCACTGGGGAACGCTGGAGCATTCGCTGCCGAGCAGCTGATTGGCGGTTGGATCAGCCTCCTGGAATACTGCCGATCAGCTGTTCTAGGTGGTGGGGATCGCTGCTGCTGCCTATCACTGCTGCCTATCGCTGCTGCCTATTGAGGCCGTTCACTGCCGCCACTCACCACCACCGACAATCGACAGAGATCAACGGCAGCAATCCCTGCCACCTAGAACAGTTGATCGACGGTATTCCGGAAGGCCGATCCAACCACCAATCAGCTGCTCAGCAGTGAAGGCTCCAGCATTCCCCTGTGATGGCAAGCGGTGGCGGCGGTGACAGATGGCGGCAAACCAATCCCCCTCCCCCCGCAATATTCGCTCTATAAGACGCACAGACATTTCCACCCACTTTCTTGGGGGGGGTAGTGTGTTTGTGTGTGTGTGTGTGTGTGTGTGTGTGTGTATAAAACAGCAAAATAAGAATTTTAGAATAAATCAAAACATTTTGCCAATGGATCATATTTAAATATCAGTTAGATTCAATTCCATCTAATCCAGTACCAGTGCAGGACATACGTAGGTGAAAGCTCAATTTGGTCTGCATCTTTGCCCTTAATTTGTCTGAGTCGGGCAGGGAGGAAAAGGATCCAAAGGGAGTTCTGGGACTCTTCCACCAAATTGGATTAGATCTACCTATCTGTAACTGCTGCTGCTTGCCGGTTGGTGACCAATGCTTCTTCCAGCATCCTAAGGCAGTGTTCTCGAGCCTAAAATAAAAAGAGGACATATGGAAGTGTGTTCCTTGTCAAATGCGTAACTTGATGTATGTGCAGCAGGATAATTTCCAGGATAATATCCTTCCTTCTACCCTAATAATTGTTCCAGGAGTTGGGGTTACAGCATTACAACCCAGATCTACTTTTTTGCTTATTAAGCTTTTTCTTTAAAAATATTAACCCAGGCCTAAAATGAAGTAAGAAAGAGCCCAATACAATTGTTTGATGTATTCATCGAAATCAGGCTACTAATGACAAATTGCAATATCATTACTAACTGGTTTTTTAAAACATGTTTTAGGGCATAAATAAAAAGGTTTCACAGAGTTGGGATGATAAGGGCTGGAGAAGTCTATTCCATGATCTAAACAGCTGAGACAAGTTTTTTAAAAAATCAGAAAAAGAAATACAAATTTATTAAAGGAACTCTGAAGATACATTTAAAGCACTCCCTGGACATTTTTTTTTTGGGGGGGGGGAATTACAGAATGGTTTCTAGATCATTCATAAAATTCAAATAAAGCACAGGTACTAATTAAAAATAACAGTGAAGACATTTTAAAGCTATAAATCAATACCTGTATGCGAATGTTACATCATATTGTAGACAAGTAGTTCAGAATGAATTAAACTGCATATGAAAGCTGGGGCTAAGAGTTACTATGGTTCTTTAGGTCTGGATGTGGAAGAAGCAGTGAAAGAAAGGTGAAAGAGTTGCACTGAAGGGGTGGCTCCACCTAAATTTTGATTGATCTTGACTTTACCTAGGAAACATATCTGTGCTATATTTTTCTTCAGTTAGTCTTCAATTTGAGTATCACAATTTAACCAGTTGACAATGAATAATAAGTAGACTGTATTAAAAATTAAAATAACCTGTCTTGAAAAAAAATCCACTTACCTTTACTGTAATTCTGGCAATTTTCCTACTGGCTGCATCCTTCAAGGGACAATCACTATCTACCAAAAGGAGCAAATACACAAGCTAAGTTAACACATTCTAATATGTTGCCAAACTTTTCACAGATGAGAAGTATAACTGTACCAGACTGCAGAACAGAACTCTTTCTGTATATGTGTTTTGTTACTTCACCAACCATATCTAGATTTTTAAAATTTCCTTTCCCAGCATATACTATCCTTACACTGGAAGAATTCATGTGACTCTCTATGGCTCTGGGTGTTTCTTGCTTACATCCTGTTGGTTGATGCATGTGATGAGGATCCATCTTATTAGCGATCTGGAAATCTGCCAGTTATTTCATCTTTGGGGTACATCATAATGAAAGTGTATCATTTTACTGACATTTACCCACTATTTATTATGCTTCATTTTGCTTACATGCTTTTGATTATCTCTGAATTTTTCAATAGGTAGCATAAAAGCCAAAAGCTGAGGTCAATTAAGGAGAGGCAGGGTTTATTTTTTTCCTCCATGTCATTAAGTGCCACCTAAGTTACACAATCAATGATCTTGTCTTGTACTTCATCTTACTCATAATAAAACATCTGTATTTATCACAAATTTCCAGAATGGTATTTGGCACTGAACAAAGCAAAGTTCTAGTGAAAGTCTGATTTAGCTATTTTTGCCAGTGTAGGGCTTAAATCCAAATGTTTTAGCAAGGAGCTCTTCATAGGCAATTATACTATTTGTAGTTCAGTCCAACATGGAATCCTGGGGTCAGTAATGTCATATACAAAGAGCAAACAGCATACTAATATCCATTAAACAATCTTCTGGTGGTAGATATTAAATCTATAAATGTTGCAGGCCTACAATAAATGGAAAAACTAGGAAGAATTCCAGCAACTACTATGAATAAAATGCAAGCTCCGTTTATAATGAAATCAAAGTTCACATTTTTACACCTTTTTCTTTTATCTGTGTGATAAAGAGGCTGGAAGCATCTCTTTTGAGCAGGATGAACAGTTCCCACCTGTTCTTCGTTAATGTAAACTACCATCTAGTTTCAGGTTATTTGTTTCTAATTCTATCAAACTAGCCCTCATACTAGGGTTTATGCAGGCTAAAGCATTGATTGACTTATTATGTATCTCCATAGACAGATTTTCTCCTGGACACACTAACCCCGCCTGATCCTTCAGATCTTCCAATATAGCACCCATTGCTGCAGTAATTGAATCCCTCTATCTTACAGGCTAAACTATATATAGGCTGTAATTACTGTCAACTCCTCAAAAACACCCATGCAAACTTTATCCAAAACTGATATGTGAAATAATATTTACCCGGAAGAACAAAGTTATCATTTTCAGGTTCTCTGCCCTAAAGATATAAAAAAGATGGAAATTAAAGAGATTAAACAGAAACAACATATTTCAAATGACCATAGGAAATGTTTTTTAAAATGTTGAATGCTAAAACTTAACTAAGAAGCTGAAATTTGAACTCAAAAAATCAATGTATTTAAATAGTTTTAAAAATATTTTAAACCAAATTTGGTTACTTAGGTTAATTAACAGGATTAGGGTTAATAACAATAGTCCCCCAATGTAGGTGGCAATTACGATAATTTATCTTTAGCTGGTTAAAGTAGAGATCTGTTAAACTTATCATATACAGTATCTTCATCCTATATTTTCTGACCCGTACAAGTAAATTTTGGATTAATATTACTAGATAATATTCTAGTCATATAGAAAACACACAAGAAAGTGCTTAGAAGAAGAAATAATTTAAAATTGCAGTCTCACGTGTGAAGAAACTCTACTCTTCCTATCCTTGAGTTGAGATCTGTATTGGACCTATGGGTTAAGGTACCAGGCTAGAAATCAGGAGACTGTGAGTTTTAGTCCCCCATTAGGCACGAAAACCAGCTGAGTGGCTTTGGGCCAGTTACTTTCTCAGCTCAACCCACTTCACAGGTGTGTTGTTATGAGAAAAATAGGAGGAGGAAGGAGTATTATGTATGTTCACTGCTTTGAGTTATTCATAAAAATAAGAAAGGCAGGATATAAATGAATAAATAAAATTAAACAATTCTCACTATGCTGTCCAAATTCAGTGGCAAGGTTTCCCACTATTTTAAAATAGGAAATGCATGAAAATGTAGTTCAAGGCTAGCAATCTAAGAATGGTGGCTCCCCTAATAGGCTCTTAATTATATATTTACCAAAATTTAATTGATTTAACTTATCTTTAATCTATAGATACAGTACATTAGAAAAAAGTAAATAAAATAAATAAAAATAAATGAAGTATTTTCAAAGTGGGCAAATTCTTGTGAAATGGTCAGTCACAAAATCTCTGTGGTTGTATGTAATATTGTCCTAAATCTTGCCCACTTTAATGACTGATTTTTAAATAGAAACTACTGTCTTTGATGCCTGCTGTTTGTACTCTTAAAAGCCATGAAACAATTCTCAGCAATTTCAATTTAAAAACAAAACAAAATAAAGACAAAATCCCACTTTTGCTCAAGTACAGTACATGGTTTTACCAATTTTGAACACATCTTCACCAACACACTATGCAGCCTCCGGTCACCCAAAGGATGCATATATCTGTGATGAAGCACTAAAGGTGATTCTCCAAAATGTGATTCTCTTAGCCACAGAGGAAAGCCAGAATTATATCCAGTTTTTAAAGCAACTGAATGTCTTTCTTCCTATTAGTATTGTTACAAGGTTTAATCTTAATATTTAGCTCAATTCTGAAGTCTTACAGGTAGTCCTTGACTTACAACTGTTCATTTAGTGACCGTTCAAAGTTACAATGGCACTGAAAAAAGTGACTTATGACAGTTTTTCAGTTACAACCTTTGCAACATCCCCATGATCATGTGATAAAAATTCAGATGCTTGGCAACTGGTTCATACTTATGACTGTAGCAACATCCCAGGGTCATGGAATCACTTTTTGCAACCTTCTGACAAGCAACTCAATGAGGAAGCCAGATTCCCTTAATAACAAGGTTACTAACTTATTAACTGCAGTGATTCACTTCACAATTGTGGCAAGGAATGTCGTAAAATGGGGCAAAGTTTACTTAACAAATTCTGACTTAACAACATAAATTTTGGGCTCAATTGTATTTTTGTGGGAGTAAGTTCAGTTTAACTCAGTGTGACTTACTTCTTAGGAAACATATCAGGATTGCATGACATACTCAATCCAAATGTTTAATGTACAGGTAATCCTTGATTTATGACAGTTCATTTAGCGACTGTTCAAAGTTACAACATAACACCCCCCCCAAGTACTTACGACACAGTCCCAAAATTATGAATGTTGCGTCACCACAGCAGTCGTTCACACTTACAAATGATCGCAGAGCGTCTGCAACATTCACCTTGCCTATTCGCTGCCCCCACCCCCACATAAGCCGGGTCTCCACAGGCACTAGGCCTGTGGATACTCGCCTTACAAAGATCTAGCGAGCCTTCGGTTTCTTGGCCTGCTTCGGTGCTTTAGGCCTTCAGTGCGTTTGCAGAGAATGGTGGCCTAAAGTTCCACAAGATCACGTGATATCAGTAACACAAGATCTCATACTACTGATCTCGCATGATCTTCCAGTACATTAGGCTTCTGTTCTCTGCAAATGGAGGCCTGGATGAGATCTGCAGTAAAAGGCTTTGCAAATGGAGGGAAGGCCTGAAGCACCTAAGCCTTCCCTCCGTTTGCAAAGCCTTTTGCCGGCTTTGCAAAAAGCCTTTGCCGTCGAGAATGGAGGCCGGGAGGAGTGCGTGTATCCCTCCGGGCCTCCGTTCTTGTCAGCAAAAGCCTTTTCCTCAAGTCCTTTGCCGACAAGAATGGAGGCCTGGAGGAACATGAGCCTTTCCCAGGCTCTTGTTCTCATTGGCAAAGGCTTTTTGCAAAAATGACCTGAGCCTATAGGAACACAATCTTTCAACCTTAGGTCTCGCCAAGCCTTTGCTCACGAAAATGTATTAGAGAGGCTGGAGAGGAGATAGCTCCATTGATCATGAGATCTATGTAAGGTAAATGACCCGGTTGGGCAGGATGGAGGCGGGGGGGGGGGGGAGCATGAGATATCTCAGTGGGTCGAGGAAAGCATTAGGCCCCTCGTGGTCTTCTGCTCCCTGAAATACCTCATGCACTTAACGACCCGCACATTCCATTAGCGAATGTGTGGACAAAAGCAAGGTTATGATCACGTTCAAATTACATGATTCACTCATACAAATCCTCGGGTTACGAATGTAATTGGCAGGCTCCATTACATTCATAACTTGAAGATTACCTATATAGGTGAGCCTCTATCTTCTATAGAAAGCTCTTCCACTTACCCTGCGCAACTTCATCTGTTTGTTATAGAAACTGTTCCATTCCTTTTTCTGGCTGTCCTCATTAACTTCACCCACACTCCTGGTATCTTCATCATATCTGAATAATAACTCAGAAAGAGTTGAAAGTTGAACAGGAGAGTCATGTAAAATTATATCAAATCTTAAATTAGCATCAAAGGCCAATATTCTAGGCATTAGGATTAAGCACAGGATTATGGACCCTTGTATAAATAAGATTGTAGTTTTACTACAGAATAAAATGCCTTTTGTTCATGTAACTCAAAGTTACTAACTGCATTTGATGAATAAACTATGGAACCATGATGGGCAATGTGTTTCAAATTCAAATTCAAATTCAAATTCAAATTTCAAGCCCACTCAGAAGTTCACTAACTTAGCTTGCATGATAGCTGACGAAGGTTGAACAATAACATCTAGAAGATCACATACTACCTGCTCCAGCACAAATACAATGTAAACAATTTTGTATAACTATGTAATGTAAGAAAATGCCCATCTAGTATGCTGCAAAGATTAAAAATAAATATTAGAATAAGCTGTTAAAATAAACACTTGGATCTTATTCTCACTCACAGGAAGAAAGTGATGCCGAATGTATGCTTAATTTTCCAACAGAAATTATGAAAAAATCTTTTTACCAACAATAGTTGGCAGATTGTTCTAAGAAAACTGTCATTTTTTTCTGAACATTTTTAAGGGTTAACCCTAACCCTAACTCTAACTTAAAAGTCAATTTGGGAAGCAAGTGCAGGAGAGTATTATCCTACCACAGACATGTTGCATCTCCCTATTTGTTTTTAAGGCCTGCAGCCTTCCCTTAAGCAAGAAAACAGAAATAAGGCAGAAAAACTGTGCAGCCCCACAAGGGAGAACAGCAGCTTTTATTTGCAACAGGTTTACACAACTCAATGCATTCTGAGATCCAGTTTTACATTTGTATTAAGAGAATTGCATAACTACATTTAAACATGTAAAAGCATTTCTGTAACAATTTAAACCCACATATACTTCTTATCCTCCTTATTCTTGATGCTTTTGACTTCCAAACTGAGCTACAAATAGTAATTGTGCAATCTATTGTGGTGGCAGATTCATGAAGAAGCTGTGGTTTTTGAGATCATCACTTCAGTTCACTTACGCAGAAAAAATTCTCAACTTTTGTCCTCCTTAGTCAGGAGAATCATCAAAATCACCCCCCCCCAAAAAAAGGGGGTGGGGGGTGGGCGGGGAAGAAGAGCAGTTCTTATTTGGCCAAAAAAAAATGCCTCTTCCGAATTAGTTAATGCAGACCTACCTTTCAAAGCCACCACAGCCTCGCTTTCCTCCTCCATAAAGCTCAGGGTCACAGGCATTCCAAGATGAAGCAGAAGGTCCAATATAGGTTCTACTCCAACTTTTGGTGCTATGCTGTAATGCTTCTACTTGCTTCTTCACTGCTGCTGGATTCTTACAGTAATCACAGCTTTTGTTACATTGGGGAACATCATCTCCAAAGTAGTTGGCTATGGCAGCATGGCGACAACTAACAGCCAAAAAAGAAGCAATGTTAGATGGGGGAAAAGGAAAGAAAACAGAGAAAACACTTTTCTTATAGTGGTTTGGAAAGTTCAGAGACCGTCTGAAGGTGGCCAAATTAAAAATACTCACAGGATAAGGACACGGGGACACAAAGAGCATTATTTGCTTACCATGCTTTCTAGACTACTGAAAAGTGCTAGCCTTCTATTTTGAGATAATTTGAGTATACAGCTTGGTAACCTTAATGATCTGTTGACAACCTTTCCTACTAATCTCTAACCAGAAGTTATAAAGGCAGTTATAACACATCAAAACCACAGGCATTTAAAATTACAATGAGGTCTTGTTTTAGGGTTGATTCATATTAACCTTTCCCTTCATACATGTTTTTATGAATGTTATTGGGCAGAGTATCAAATGGAAAAATATGCTGTATGCTGTTCATGTTAGAGCAACTACCTAACTGGCTGGATGAATGGAACTCTGTGTACAGACCATAAAAGGTCAATAAAAAGCAGTCCTTGTTGACTGGGCTAAAAGATACCTTTGGGAGAAGGATAATCTATTTCTGTTGACAACATTAAAAAAAAATAGAATGAATGCCAATGAACCAACATTCTCCTTTCCATCCTTGCCATTTAGCACAGGCTCTTCATGAGATGGAATTACTATTTAATAGAGACTTTCAAAAACTTATTTTTTCCTACTGTATTAATCTCCAAGCATGCCACAATTGCAGTTATAAATATATAAACTGAATATATATTTTGTCTCATTCCGCATTACCAAAGGAATGTAGGCTTCAGTTTATTTCCAATGATAGGTACAATATCCTAAGGAGTTCATTTTTCCTTATTCCAAATAATACGAAAACCAAAACATCTTCCATTTGAAAGCAGGCTTATGCTGGAAAGATATGAACCACAGGTAGCAGAGTATTTTTATGGCATTTTAAAAAATGCCTTTTGAGGCATTTCCCCATTAAATTCTAGGAGGAAGGAGTAAAACTTTGCAAGAGTCAGGACTATTTCAGCAAATGTACAGATAAAACAATCACCTGTTTGTGCTAACACTAGTACCCATCCGGTTGAGAAAGCTGAATCTGTGTCAGATACTCAGCTGGTGGCTTAAAATCTCTGAATACAAAAAGTTAGGATGGAGAAGAGAAAAAAAAATGCTACAAAGCTACCCTTATCAGTTCTGCAAAGTGACACTGACTCACACTGCTCTTGGGCTAAAAGAAAGCCTCTTTTCACAACCAATGAAAGATTATCCGGTTGAATTTTTTTTCTTCATGCCCTTCTAGCAATTGCTAGCATTACCCAGCTGGAAATGCCAAGGGTCTTTGGCAGTCCCATTTTTTTTTTCTCTCCAGAAAAGGAAAAGAACAAAATATAATTTGGTTACGCCAGGAAGGAGACTTTGTTTTTTAATTATTAGCACTCCCGCAGGGCTTCCAAGGTAACAGAAAAGAACTCAGTATGTACAACTAAAGCCGTATTCTCATCTTTAAAATGATACTAGTAATAAAAATGCAGGCAATGTTTTTAATTAGTGGTTGAGGCAATGGAGTTACAGGTTCAAGTCAAAAGGTCAATCTCTGGCAGAGTTACAAGAACTGGCCAAGTTGCCAGTTGGTTTCTTGGCTGGAAGGGGCTGATGGTCTTTCTTAGAATAGTCAGAGCAGCTTTCTTTGGAATACTTTATTCATGACCTTAGAGCAGCCAACTCTCTGCAAAGTGCTAAATTGAGGCAGAGGATGTGGGGGAAGGGAGGAGGAGGAGGAAGAAAAAGAAGAAAAATGGAAATCAGAGAAGCTGCTCTCTTTCTTGCAAGGAATAGCATGGAATCAGAATATCTAACTATCTATCCATCCATCCATCCATCCATGTCTGTCTGTCCATCCATCCATCCATCTTCCTCCCTACCCTACCCTACCCTACCCTACCCTACCCTACCCTGCCCTGCCCTGCCCTGGGAGTGCACATGCTTCCACTTGTATCTTCCATGTATTAACAGTTCTTCTCAAAACCTCTCTTCCCATGGGGGGGAGGGGGGCACAGCCATTGTATAAACTGGGTCTTTTGATTCTTTTTCATGGAGTATTTCAAAGGAGAAAAATAAGCCTGCAAAGATCTTCTGGTATCTGTTGAGGAAGAGCCTTTCGGTTATCTCTTCCATTCTGTTGATTTTGCTAAGAGCAAACTATTCTTTTTCTAACACCCATCACGAAATTAGCAGTCTCCAGTGATGTGGAAAAGAACTCAAGAGTTGCCCAGACAGTGTGAGAAAAGAGCTGAAGAAATTTCTCAGATGCAATCAATAGTTGCACAAAAAGTTGTAACAACTCTTGATTGCCTTGTGGCAATAGTGAGACTTCAGTTGTGTTTTTTTCCCTTCTTGGTGAGTATGTAATATGAAACTTTACATCTCCAGGATACTAACAACAAAAAGAAAGAGTGCCAGCACGCATGTACGCACGCACACGCAGGCAGGCAGAGAAAGCAGCTGGCTGTCAGTAACAAGGATAAGAGAAACAGAGGAGGGAGATATGCGTTGAGAATCAAAAATGCAACGGGAGCTGACATGAAAGGGCAGTGACAGAAAAATACAAAGGACAGAGAAAACAAAGTTCTTCAACGCCACTGGAGAAAAGCTCTTCTCAAACAGAAGCACAGAGGAAGACTGATTTGTTCAACTTACAGTTCAACGTAAGTGTTTGTAAATGGAGAGGAAAGTGTGTAAAAAGGACACACCGGGGCAGGGGAGTGCAGGGTGTGGAGATAAAGGCTTTTTGCTGGGCTGGCAAAGTTGCACTGCAGGAAAAGTGTGTTAACAGATCTGTTTCTGCATGTTCCCTTGTATTCTTATTTCTTAGAAACTCAGCACCGAGAACTTAAATTGGTAACAGGAAAAATACTTGAGCACCCATAGTTATTGATGCAAGATAAAGTAACATAGATTCCTTGCTAGTTTGAAAGGTATGCATTATCCTACACAAATTAAATGCTATTATGAACAAGAATTTAAGAATATTTTCAGGAGTTTCCCAGTCTTGATCTGTAAGGCATTTTCTGACAATCAACTATAGATGTTGAAGGAATACTTTGGAACTTGCTAATCGTTATTACTGTAGCACTTTTTTCTGAGAGGGGGAAATTTTTGTCTTCAGGAAGAGGGCTCTATTGCTGTTGCACAATCGCTGAAATTTGACTCACAGAATTGGTCATTATACCAAGTAGTGGAAAAAATATCAAAATTTGTATGCTTTCACTTCACTCTCCAGCAGTGTCTGGAGGAAACAGCTGCATAAATACCTTTTAACAAAGTCAGTTATCAAGGCATTCTATGTGAATTTATGTTGATGTGTAATTTATTATTGTTATTGTGTTGACAATGTAAAGGGAAAAGTTTCAACTGCTCTAAGAGTTGCATTAAATTTAGTAATATTCTTTAAAACAGTGACATCTTTATCTTAGGTTTGGACTGCTCGAGAGGCTGTGCTTGTTTGAGGACGGAACACTTCTTTCAAATATCTTTTGAAGCATGAATAGCCTAAGCAGAGTATAATTTCAAAATAGATTGGTATTTTATGGAAATCTGAGCTTATTTATTAAGAAGCAATGACTAGATTAGTGTGGTGTTTGAATAATGCAGGTATTTTTTAAAAAAGCAACCGGATCAATTAGTGACATGGTCACAATGAGCTACATAAGGGAGTTACAATAAGGAACAAATTCAGTTCCAAAATGAACAGTAATATTAATGTTTTGCCTATCTGCATATTCAAAAGCATGACATATCTGCTGATACTCATCTGCCAATATGCCAATACTCCTGCCTCTAACTTGTCTGGATTGGCAAATTTCTGTGTAAGAAAAAAATGAAACTTGTAGGATGACATTCCAAACATTGTAGATAATTTGTAAGATTCCTCCAAAACTCTTCAAAAGACCAGCGTAAAGCTCTGTTAAATTCCACAGTAAATTTGACCTAAAGAAATCTTGGCACAGACCACTGTACAATAAAAAGTATGGTTGTTCTCTCATTTACTTTGTGCTAATAAATGAACATGGGTACTCACCTCACATTAACTAAATGTTCATTTTACTGTTCACGAAAGATCTGTATTTGGAAGCGGCCAAACATGCATTGATTGGCTTGATCTAATATTATAAATTAATTTTTTTCTTTATCCTATTTTTAGGATTATACATATTTATACTACATTTCTTTTTTTTTTTTTATTTATACTACATTTCTTAATGTAAAATATTTTTGAAGCTGATTTCATATTTTGTTTGTAACAAGTTTTGTTAGTATATGTTACTACTGCATCCTGTAAATTGGCCAAAGACATCAATCTAGTTGGCAGCATATACATTTTCTAAATATATACATATAGAGACCTCCAACCTACAAACGCATATGTTGCAATACATTTGTTACCCTTCAAGATACAATAACATACACAATTATTTTAACTGTAACAGGCTATCATCCTTAAAAGATTTAAAGAGAGCTTTAAATCTGAAGAGTTTTTGTCCAAGAAAACAAATTGTGAGAAAATTGGGGTGACTTGTGGAAAGGAAAAATGTTTTTATAAAGGAACATTGAAGTACAATTTGATATTTTCTTTCCGTTTCTATGCAAGCCTGACTTCACCAGCACATTATATTATCAGCTTCCAGCTAATACCAACAACTAGTACATGTTTCACCTTTCAACTATAGATTTTAAGCACCTACACAGAAGTTATTGTCTAAAAATTTAATAATCAGTTGTGGCAGAGGGCTAACTGTATATAATCTGAATCCTAGTTTGAGGACTTCCAAAACTGATTTTCAAAATGTAAAAACTAATTGAGAGATAGTAATTTTCTCCAAGATCTAAAGAGTTATAGGGAGATTAATTTTAAAAAATGAGAGGCCCAAGCAGCTAAACTGCAGAAATTAAAAAACAACAGGCCTTCTTAGGAATTTGGCATCAGATGCGGCTTCAAGACAATTTGTAACAGCAGTCCCAAACAAAACAAACAGATCCAGAAGTCTATAAAAACAGAGGCAACAGTTGCCACACTACATTTAGTTAGGAAGGGGCACTTCATATCAAATACACAACAGAACAAAGCAGTTCTTTATGTTATTTCTATTATATCTCATAATATATGAGATTTTTATGTTATTTATATTATATCTCATCCTTCCATTTAAAGATGTTAATGATAAATATAATAAAAGCAAAGCTAAAACTAACACATTATAATTGGAACAAGTGAAAACTTAAATATCTGAGCAGCTTATTAGGCCTACAAAACCAGGGTTTTTTTTCTCCATCAATACAAAACATTTCAGTGGCAAGCTCTCATATGAAGAAAAGACCGTATTTGTAGTTAATATTCCTTTCACTTCCAAAGGGATAGAGATCAATGGAAAACTCTTTGAGGAATATCTTAATCTTTAAACAGATTTGTGTGAGTAAAATTTGTCCTTAGAAATCCTTTTCTGTCAGCTAAATGTTCAATGTTGTTGTGGGGAAAATATGAAAATGG
Organism: Pantherophis guttatus; assembly: GCF_059756535.1. Classification (NCBI taxonomy): domain Eukaryota; kingdom Metazoa; phylum Chordata; class Lepidosauria; order Squamata; family Colubridae; genus Pantherophis; species Pantherophis guttatus. The sequence continues at coordinate 162,793,548 of NC_142064.1, forward strand.
TATGCTGGATATGATCACCATCTTGAATTATTTGCAAAAATATAGAGCGGGGTACAAAATAAATAATTCCATCTGCATAGGTTAGTTATTTAAGTTTCTTGCCATTATTGCTTCTACTTTTTCTGCATAAATTTTCCATTCGTTAATCGTTCTTCCATAACAATCTAGGACTAAAAATTAAAGTTTTTCTCATTTTGGGTGTTGGCAATATAGGTTTCCAAACTATCTTTTGTATTAGCTTTTTCTAAATATGCAACAACATAGAGAATAAATTGGAGGTTTAAAACTCTATGTCACCCTTGATCCTGCTTTAGAAAACTGTGTAATATGGGGTAACTCACAGTCTCAAATCTTCTGACTCTTGATCATAAGGTATGTGACAACATAAGAAATAATTGAATAATACTGTTACAGGACTCAGACATTGTGGAGAGGATCATTTTAACCATATAAGGTCTCTGTGCTTAAAAATAGACAATTTGCTCAAACACACCAGAAAGCAGGTTTGCTTCAGTAAGGATCTGTCTTACTGAAATACTTTAGTCACTTTTTGTTGGTGGAGATAAAAATTAACCAAATCCCACCCTTTTTTTTCTTTGTACATGAAGCTAATTAGATCAAACTACTGATATAATGGTTCTGCAATCACTTCTGGGTGGCAATACAGCATAAAGTTTCAAAGAAGTCTACAGTCTTGATGGAAAGAAAAGCCTCAAGCTAAATTCTCCACAATAGGAACTTTTCCAGAATTCCCTAATTCACCTTAAACTTTTGATACAAATTGAGGTTCAAAGTAGAGCCAACTGATCTTAGGTGTTTTTTTTTTTGTTTTTTTTTTGCTAATCTGTTTTGCAATGCATTTAGAACGTTCAGCAAGGAGATAATTAAATTACTATTAAATTATTAATTAAGTAGGAGAATTACTATTGTCTCTCTCTAGCTAGACCTCTTGCTATTAGCTGAAAACAGAGAATGGAAGGAAGGCTAAATAAAAAAGAAGATTCCAGAGAAGGCTAAAAGACAGGGAGGAAAAACAGTCCAACATTCTGTGGCCAAAAGAAAGAGAAAAGCATCCAACATTTGGCCACAAATGTATGCAGCAGCTAAAAGGAAACATGCAATTTAAAACACATGTCTTCCACATAAGAACCCTTGCTTGCATTGCCAGCTGTCATGTAATAAAGAGGCCTCTTGGTCTTCTAAAGCGGTATTTTTCAGGCTCAGCAACTTTTAAGACGTGTGGACTTCAACTCCCAGAATTCTGCTGCCAGCAAGCTGGAATCCCCACATTTTAAAGTTGCTGCTCTTAAACACAACTACCAAGTAGCTTTTATCAGTGCTAGGCACAACAACAGGCTAGCATAGTATGTCATTCACTTTACAAAAACTTTGAACAATACCTAGATGAAACATTAAGACAAAACAGAATTTTCCTTTATTTCTGTAAGTATTTGGACTTCATCCTTTTCATGAAAATCTTCTGGAATATCTGTATCACTGCATTCACTTTAAGAAACAGCACTTTAAAACAATGGGCTAAAGCACTCTCAGACCATTGTACAAACACCTCAATAAAGATCTGAATGTATGCACATGACCTTAACCTGCTGATTTGTTATCCAGTGCTGCTTCTTGAGGAGTCAAAAGCAAAAATAATAATCCCCTAATTCAGGTTATTAGGGCAGGACTGGCATTCTGGTATACGTGCATACAAAAACAGATACAAAAACATCTGTACAAATTTTTGCTAATCAAAAGAGCTTTCCTTATTTTCCCAAAGGGGACTCATTCTCAAACTACTCCCTACAACAGACAAGATTTGTTCAAAGGAGTACCCTTAAGAAAGGCTCTTTTAAGCTAGCTAGCCAGACTGTGTTAGGCTCTTGTACATAAGGTGAGAAAATGAACAATCCCGCATCCAATTGTTTAGTATAAGCAACTGGCAGTTTTAATAAAAGAATGTCATTCTTAGATTCCATCAGGAGCCACTAATTCTGTGGTTTAGAAAAAGACAGTCACCTTCCCCTAGGCTGTGTGATCCCTAGTAGTTTGTTTCCTCTCTCTTTAAATTTTTGGCAGCATAGAAAGGGGACCTGCATATGCATGAATGAAAAACTTGCCTTTTTTTGTGGAATAAATATCATAATAGAAAAGAAGCCATACTTCACCACACATGCAAGCTACTCAGTTCAATCAGAGGGGTTTGCAGTTCTCAGAGAGCTCAGCTAACAATCTGCATGTCATTGTACAAGTTAAAAGAAAATGGAGAGTGAAGGAGAATTTGAGAAAATCAGTTCTGTACAGGTAGTCTTCAACTTACAACCACAATTGAGCCCAAAATTTATGTTGCTAAGTGAGAAATTTGTTAAATGAGTTTTGCCCCATTTTAAGACTTTTCTTGCCATATTTGTTAAGTGAATCACTGCAGTTGTTAAATTAATAACATGGTTGTTAAGTGAATTTTGTTTCCCCATTGACTTTGCTTGACAGAAGGTCATAAAAGACAATTACATGACTCCTGGACACTGCAACTCTCATAAATGTGAGTCAGTTGTCAAGCATCCGAATGTAAATCACATGACCATGGGGATGTTACAACAATTGTAGGTGTGAAAAATGCTCATAAATCACTTTTTTCAGTGATGTTGTAACTTTGAACATCACTAAATAAATTATTGTAAGTCTAGGACTACCTGTATCATGTTCCATTGGTAGCTGTGGGAGTAGGTAAAATTATAAGCCAAAAAATTAAACATAAATATATACAGAGAGTTTGAAGTGATCATTTTCCTAGAAAAAACTATTTTTCCCCATGTAGTGGATTGACTATGCATACTTTACTGACAGAGGCAACCAAATGCCAGACTGAAGAACAACTGTCAATAAAAGCCAAATAAAATCCTGATTGGTCGGTAATGAAACCTGGTAAACTTTTGGGTGAAGAAACCACTACAATTATTCAGATCATTCAATTATTGTCTTTTGAAAAATTTCTTCTGCTCATTCTCATTTCACAGGTCACATATAGAAATTTCCATTTGGCAGGCAGGCAAAAATGCCAAAGCTAAAGCTTTAAATAATTTTTTAAAGTGTCAAATTAATCTTAATCACTTGTTCTAATCAGTGCTCTCAAAATATTGCATTCAGTGTGAAGGAGATTGTTTTACTCATGACTTGCTGATACTTGGGTAGAAGTGGGAATGCCAGCCAACCAACCATACTTTTTTTTCAACAAACACAAAAAGAGTACAAAAGTACTGGTGTCCTAATCCAGATAGCTATAAATGCACTATGCTTATCATTACAAGAACTTATTACAGCCTCCTTAACAAGTCATGTTCTTCTCATGCTGCAGGTTGAAGATTTTTCCCATAGTAATAAAATGGGAGGAGTGAAAAAATAACTACATCAGATCAGCAATCTAAGTGGAAGAACATAGGGATACAGTAGAGAGCATCTGGATAAAAATCAGTGATTGCATTAACAAAATCATATTATTATTGGTACCTCCATTGTTCGCCCTAACCAAGGAAACTGGATAATACTTTACAAAAGCAAATTGTACATCTTTCAAAAAGATACAAAACAATAGTGATGGCTGCCACAACTTCTGTTGGAAGAGCAAACCATATAAAGCATGGACCTTCCATGAAATTTATAACTTGCCATCCATTTTCTCCTTCAGAAAGTGGAGGAGAGTACAATATGTTATCCTTTACTTGATATTATCCACAAAGATATGAACAAATTGTGCAATGATGAAGTTTGGAGACAGAAAGATTTTAGGGAAGGGATCTGGTGCATGGCCATCCAATTTGATCTAGTGAGACAGGCGGACAGTCTTAGGAAAAGGCACTCCCGCAAATAACCAGGTCCCATGCCATATAAGGTTTTTAAGGGGTTAACCAGCAACTTGAACTGCACCCAAGGTTTTAATTCAGCCCCATCACTGCCACAAGTGCTATACCACAGAGTGCTATGGTAAGTCCTGAATGCTCACTGAACGAATGTCATAAAGCAAGGAGTACCTGTGCTCTCATAATAACCAACTGTATATCACCACCTCAGGTTGTGAGGGAGATGCTGTTGTCATTCTTTCCTGGTATCTGGAGGCAATCAAGGTCCGGATGGGAGTGAGCACATTGAAGCTGAATCCAAGTAAGTCAGAGTTGCTGTTATTGCCTCTTTAATGGGCAAGCAATATTTAGCAGAGAGCAGGCTCACCACTTGGGATCTTTCTGGATTTGCAGCTCTGGCTAGAACAGCAGGTGGAAGCTGTTGCCAGAAGGACATAGCTTGTGTGCCAGCTGTGACCTGACCCTGGGGTAGAAGAACCTGGCTACAGTACAGTAACTCATTATTACCTCATCACTACCCAGTTAGACTACTATGATGCACTCCAGTTGGGGCAATATTTAAAGGCTATTTAGAAATTACAATTAGTTCAAAATACAGTGACTCACATAACTTCTGGCCTCCTGAAGGTTAGAATATACAACATTTGGCTTTCCAGACCTTGTCTTGGTTGCCTATTGGTTTTCGAGTACCATTTAGGGCACTGTTTTCAACCTATAAAGCCCTTTATGATTTGGCATCTGGACACCTGCAGGACTGCCCACTCAAACCAGTAGTGCCTTTATGAAACAAAGCTGGAGCAGATGCCGACATTAAGTTGGTGAAGGGGCTCTGCACAAAACATAGTTATTTCACTTAGTAGAGTCTTAGGAACAATAATAACCTGCTACCAAGGACAGTGAACTTCTGAATATTCCTTGGAAGAATGTCTAAGAAATTCCTTCTACAGAGCATATTCTGTAGAAAGAAGTCTGCTCCATCATCAAGGTTTGGAGAAACAACCTAAAGGTTGAGGATACCTATATAACTATCTGCAATTCATTACCACCTGACAGGAAAGCATACAGGAAAAACAAGTTTAAAATCATTACTATCGCATACCCATAGGTGGTTTTTCAAGAAGCAACTGGACTTTCTAGTTTTTCTTTGAAGACGTTTCGCTTCTCATTCAAGAAGCTTCTTCAGCTCCGGCTGGATGGTGGGGAATGGAAGGATTTTATACTCCTTGCAGACAGCTGGTCATTTGCATTCTAGAGTTCTTTTGTCTTCAAAGAAAAACTAGAAAGTCCAGTTGCCTCTTGAAAAACCATATTTGGAACAACAATAACCTGGATGACTGAGAATCTCCATAAACATTTATTATAGCATACCATTATATAAACAAAATATCAAGATTGCTTCACACTGTAATGAATGTTTGCATGAGCTGAACTGCTATTGCATTTCAATTGGGAAAATAACATTCAAAGAGAAGAAAGCAAGCTTAAGGACAGTTCGTTTTTAAAGTGACTGGATTTTTCTATGAAGAATTGTTTATTAATGAAATGGTATACAATAATGCATTGCTTATTATGTATTTTGCTTGGAATAAGAAATAACTCCATAATTTTGGCTTTAAAAGCTGCATCCAAGTGGAGAGTGAGAGTAGTTCCCCAAATCCACAACCATAATTTATAAAAGGAAAAGCTAATGTAAAATATCCAACTTGTTAACAAATTATCCATTTCTGGAATATGCTTTATATTCAGTTCACTGTGTTAATCTAGTAATTTTTCATTGCTTTAATAGGTACTGCAATGGAAATCTACATCTAAAATAGACTTTGCAAAGGAAGTCTACATTTAAAAATATCAATATGTACAATTTAGGAAAAAATAAGTCTCCTTTACCTGCAATCCCACAAGCCACCATTATTTATTATCATATGCACCAAGTTTTTCCTAAGCCTTGCAATGACACACTTTTTACTTTCTCATACTAAATCCTAAACACTTAATTTTTTTGCCAATTCAAATCCTTAAGTTTGCAAAAGTATTTATACATGATTGAAGAATGGCTTAGAATTCAAGATTTGTATGAAGATAGTTAATTGCTGTTTTCAAATTTCAAATTTTCAAACCAAGTTGTTTCACAAGATCTTTGTGTCTTTGTATACTCAATGGCTTTGTCATGAAATCAGCTAAGTTGTTTTCTGATAGACAATAAATTAGATCTATCACATTTTCTTTCACTGCTTTTCTGACATATTTTATGTCAACATGCTTGCTTCTGGTTTTTACTCTCTCACCTGTTGCCATTTGTATATATATTGTGCTACTTCAAATATTGGTATAGCTCCTTTCACTTCAATATCCAAATCCTTTAACAATTGTATATACCATGTTAACTCTGAGCACAATTCTGGCAATGCTATGAACCTCCTCAGCTGTGAAAATGGCAACTGAGGTCTGTTTTCTAGATTTCCAACCAATAGTGTATTTGCAAACATTACAACAAATCTTGACATTGTCCATCTTGTACATCATTAGCCCAATCACTGGTTACAAAACATTTCAATTCCCAATTCATTTGATGGTTGAAAATGCAATCCAAAATCCATGTTTCCTTTTAAATGTAGTATTCTTTTAATTCTTAACCAGTGTTGTTATGTAGGCTTTGAGCAACTAACCTTGCTTTATATTATACTTCATCATTCATCAAAAGTTTCTTTTTGTATATCCATCTGCACCCAACAGCTTTTTCTCTCTCTGGTAACCCCATTGGAGTGAAAACTTTGTTTTTGCATAGGCAACATTTCTTTATCTATAACCTCTTTCCATTTCTTTTGTTCTGCCAGAGGTAAATTGAATACTTCCTGGTAATTTGGGGGCTCATAAAAGATGTCACATACTTTTTACCTCATCAACTGTGAATCTTTCTGGAGGGACATCTTTGTTTGCTCTCTCAGCCGTCCTTGGAATAAACTCTTCCTGTTTCACTGGAATTTCACTCTCCAAACATTCCCCTGAGCTATACACAAATCCTAAACTACTCTTGGATTCCTGTTTTACTTGCCTGTGTGAATGTTCATTCATTGGAGACCTCTGACTAACAGGCATTAAAATTTCAGTACTGGCATGAATCTTTTCCCAATTCTCATGTTCTGAAAAATTTGCAGAATGTGAGATAACAACATTTACAGATGGACACAAAAATGCCTTTGATCCTGATTGATAACCTATAAATTTCATTTAATCCCTTGCCTTTGGCTGTCCTTTCCTCCTCATTGTCTTGGGAATGTGCACCCATGCACTGTCACCAAAGATTCTTAAATGTGCCAAGGATAGTTGTCTTTTATATAACATGTAATATGGAGTTTCATTAATTGCTGAACTCCATAGTCTATTACCAAATAATTGGCAGTTAAAATTGCTTCACCAATACAGTTTACTCATTCCTGCATCTGCTAGTAATGTATCTTTCATAGTTTGTAACCCACCATTTCTGCATTCAACAATTCCATTCTTTGCCAGAGTGTAGAGATTCATTCTTCTATGGGTTATGCCTTTCTTTCTCAGCCACTGCTGAAACATGTTAGACATGAACTCTGTTCCTCTGTCTGTTTGTAGTTGACATACCCTCCTGTCTATGAACATTACCCACTGCTTAAATTGCTGAACAGTTCTGTTTTGCTTTTTAGTAAAAACAATACTCATATCTTGAGAAATCATCAACAATTACCTAAGCAAATTTGGCCTCTCCCATTGATAGAGATAGAGGGCCAATTAAATCAGTGTGTACTAACTGAAAAATGCTGTCAGATTTCCTATCACTTCTTTTGCTGACAGGGTTTATTTTCGATTTGGTCTCTTTGCACAATCCAAATAGTTGTCACAATCTTCTACATTCAAGTCAGGCATTTTCTGTAATACTTTAAAGTTTGCATGATCCAGTCTTCTGTGCAATAAATGTGCACAGCCATTATGCTTTGATTCATTAGAAATTGTTTGCATACTGCCACTAGTTTTCTTGTGGTTCAAAACATAAATTGTTCAGTTTCAAATCTTGTGCACACACTGATAGTCTTTATGACTTTGCATGTACCCTTTCTAAAAATTACCTCATATCCTTCATTCTTCAACTCCACTCTCCAAGACACACTCAGCAAATTGTGATCTAAATCTGGTACACAAAACCTTATCAAACGACTTACCAATACATGGTACATATACTGTTCCTTGCCCCTGTACAAAAGAACGATTACCATTTGCCAGGCTTACATATTTCTGGGCAGCTGGTCCCAGACTGGAAAAAGTTGTTTATAATATGCTCCTTTGCCCCACTGTCCAACAACCAAATGTCTTGAATGCCTTGGTTGTTTGCCTTCACCATAGAAATCTGTGTGTCTCCCTTCTTCTATTGTTGTGCTGTCTCTCTGTTTGTTTCTTTTAATCTTTTTACTGGGCAATTTCTCTGGATATGTTGAGTGGATCCACATGCAAAGCAGCGTTTTTAGTACACAGATTTTCTCTCCCATCTTGTTATCTCTCTGGAATGCAGATCTTTTTTGACTGAGCTGTAAATTACTATTGTTACTCTCAGGTGCAATGTTTCTCACTAATTTTTTCTGTTCTTCTTCCAAAAGCCTCCTGGTTATATAACTCAGTTAAATCATGCTTTTTCATGGACTCCAGGTTTGCTACTAACATGTCCCATGTATCATCAAGGGAACACAGCACCATACACTTTGTGCTGCTTCTGAAAACACCATTCCTTGCTCTTCTAGGAAGGTTTCCTCATGAACTGGAGGTGATTTGACAGACTTTCTCCAGACAATATAGCCTTGCTCTATAAAGTTTTCTGGTGAGAGTTACTTGCTGCTTGCCATCTTCCTTACATAAATTCTGGTTAATGCAAAGCAGTATTCCCTAGCAGTTGTGAGCCCACGCACATGTATTACCTGACTATCCTCCCAGCACAAAATTATGCTTTTGTTGTTCCTCATTAAGTTTTGCTGGAGGATTGCTTACAACAGTCTACAAATCCTCCTTTCCAGAAACATCTCCATCTTTATGCTCCATGAGAGATAATTCATCCTAAAGAAGAGCCAAAGGAAATCCTCCTCCCATTCCTATAACATAGCCTCTTGCTGTCTGTACAAGCCAATAATCCTCAACCTTTCTAGGACTCACAAAAATTTTTTTACATCAGAGAAATTTTCTACTGTCATGTCAGGGAACTTCTGGGCCCATAACCTGTTAGGGAATTGTGCAGCAGGTGTCCAAATGAAGTCAGAGATGCTTACACGAACTTGTAATTTTATATAAATAAATATATTTAACATATATTTACAACAAATAACATAACCAGGCACATCACAGGCACATCATGATGGTAAATCACAAAACAGCAAAAAGGCGGGAAAAAGGGAAAGTCCCCCTTTACATCCAGCAATCAATCATAATGTAGATTGCCTCATGCAGGAACTCATGCATTCTCCAACCAACCAACTACCACTGTGTATTTTGGCCCATTATCCACTTTACTATTCCAGCTATTAAATTAAATATCTTAGCACATTGCTTAGATAATAATTCTCTAATTCATAAGTTCTACCCTATATTTGATACTTAAGAAAAAATATCAGCTTTATTTTGACATAATGCTAGCAATTATTGATTCAAATGTGATAGATTTGAGGTATTTATAATTTTATTCCCATATTTCTGCCAACACACATAGAGTAAGACTACATACATTTACCATTTATAATTTAAAATAAAAATATATATTACAAGGTGTAAAATAATAAGAACCTCCCATAAATATAAAAGTAGGCTATGTGATGTCTATAGGCAATCTATTTTATGGACACCTGTTTTGACATTCACCAATCTTCCTTGAGTCTCATTTTAAAGCATTGGTGTTAAGCATTTTCTTTATTCAAAACTACATCTCTGTACCTCCACATAACCAACCATTTGTTTAGAAATATGCCCACATTTTCCCAGGTAAAAAACAAGTTGTTCTGAAGTGCGAGGGGAGGTAAGGATAAGCATTGTCCTTGATTTGTAAATGAACACTCTGTGAATCACCCTGCCCAAATGACAGGGTGATTTTCTCAAACAGCCTGATCCCCCCACCATCAGTAGCCAAAATCCATTTCCAAGTCCAATGCCATTAATACTATAATTGGAGCTAGTCTAATTCCTTAGGTTAAGGAGTTCCCTTGAGATTTTAACTATATTACATGCTATTACATTATCATTTTTTCAACAGCTTAAAGGCAATACAGAGCTCATAACAAATTGGTAGCTAGGTCAAAAAGAATGAACCTGTAACAGATGTTTTCTTTGTGGTTCCTTTCTTATTATTTTCTGGTATGTTATACCTTCATAATTTCTGTGCTATGTTTTAAAATATATCTAATCTGAGTTATGCTATAAAACACTGAACAGAACACTCAGAATGAAATAGTGATGCCACTCTTAGACTAGAGGTTTCAGAATGTACCATGTAGCAGATAGAACCCCAACAACTCTGGAACAGAAACAAATACTTCTTAGTAGATGGAACATAGAACTTAGAACATCATTTATTATGTGAAAGGCAAATGATGCACTTCATGTTGGATTTGCTCCAAGCCTGCTTTACTGTGAGATGGAATTATTTTCTCACTGGAAGATCAAGAAAAGCTAGCAAGTGAATTATAAACCCCCCTTAACTGTCAGTATGCTGTCAAAATAGAACAAATCATATCACCACTGATAATGTACTATGAAGATACAACACACATACTTTAAATAGATACATATACCCATGATTAATTGTTTGGGCTCTATACAAGGAGATGCTACACTCGTGCCACAACTCTAAAATGAGACAAATGCAAATTACAATTTGATTGCTTTCAATGTATTTTTATGTTTGGGCAACTTTGGAGAACCTTCATCCAAGCAGCTGTCTGAAAATCCTGGGGCACAGCCCGGATAAACTTGTTTTGTTAATGATCTTGCTTTTTGCTGGCTTCAAATAAAAGGCAGGTCTTTCTCCTAGCGCTCACAAGCTGAAACTAAAGCAAAACACATTGTCTTCTGCCTTCCTCTCTGTACCCCAGTGCTGCAAGCTGTGGACTGAGAACAGCAGAATGTCCTTCAAAGAATTTCAGAACGAGCTCAGTGCTATTGGTTACAAATTATGGCTTAAGCTCCAGAGACTACCCAAAGCTGACCCGCTGGAGATTGTCTGTTTTTTTATTATTATCTTATTCATTGGTAAGTATCCAGCTTCCTGATGCTTGCAACAGATCCAGGCTCAGCTAATATGTTTGATAGGAGCTCTAAATAGTGCTGTTTCATAAGCTTATTCTGTAATTTAAATCTTTTCTGATTTATAGAAGGCTATAAAGTTCAGAAGGAACTAAATGCTTTAATTTAGAATGGGATAGTCTGAAGTCTTTATGTATACTGCAATACACAAAGCTTTTCAATATGGTAACATATATACAATATTTAAATTAAGCTTCTCCAACTGAATGGCTTCAGATATGCAGGGCCACAATGCCTACTATTCCAAATCAGCATGGTCAATCAACAAAGTAAGAATGATGAGAATAAGGCTTTTGATTTAAGAACTGTGCTAGCATATTTTTCGTTCCAGGTTATGAACACTGTCTAAGCATAGATAGTCCTTGTTTAATGGCTATTACTAGTTACAACAGTGGCAAAAAAATAACTTTACAACCAATCATCACATCTATGATCTTTGCTGGGTTGTAAAGAAAAAGAAAGGTGAACTAACATCATAAGAATGATTTCCTTTAACAACCGCTTTGCTTAATGACCAGTTGCCAGTTCCAATTGTGGCTACTAAGCGAGGACTACCTATAATTGTAAACTCGCACATCTCAACATTATACTGAAGTATGCATGTTTTTAACTGGACATTTATCAGTGTAAAAAGAAGGGATACTTGAAGCACTAGAAAGCAGATTGTGTGGAGCAATATGAAATGTCTGTGATTATATTTCCATGGAACATATTTACTTCTGAAATATTCTAATAACATGGGCATATTTGAACCAGCTTCGAACTAGATCAGGAGTTCACAGGACGAATAAACATTTAATTAAGGCCCATTAATTTTTAGGAAGTTAACCATTGAATAAAAGCAGCTGAAGAATAAGTTAAAGTGTGAAAAGGAGAGGCTGGCAGACAAGCCTGAACAAATCTAAGCAAATTGCTGAGTCTATTCCACCCCTTCTCCTGTGTGGCCAGGAGAAGATTTATTACAGTGGCAAAAGAAAGAGAAAAAACCAGGGTTTGGGGGAGGTGAAGCTAAATCCTCTAAAATTTTCCTCATGTCTATGTAGGAGGAGACGGGTGGGATGTGCATAAACACAACACTTTGCTTATGCTTTTTCTGCACCAGGTATTCAGCTATACCTACCTTTCCCTCCACATCCCCTCACTGAGTGTGGCAGAAAGCATTACAACAATTTTAAGCCCAAGAAGCTCAACAATTAAAAACATTAAGCCACAATTTATAATTTGAATATCAAAAGTAATAATTCTTATCAGCTAGTATTTTGTTGGCATTATAAGCAATCTCAGAAATTACTTTCTAAAGCTACATCTGGACTACATCTGCTTACACTCACTGCGTAGTGGGCTGGACTGGTTCTAATTTCTGGTCCATTTCCAAAACCAATATTCTTTGTCTCCTTTCACCTTTCAGTTACGATGCTTTCAATGATGATTGTAGCTTGCAGCTTTTGCTGCAGCTGCTTCTATGATGGAAAACCAAAAGAGAAGGCCAAAAGGATTGAGGTTCAACCTGCAGATGATTTATAAAACTGAATTTAAAAAAGAATACAGAAGTTGGGGGAAGACTTGGAACGACTCCAACATGGCATACCAATCCATGGAACATAATGGTAAATGAGGAGATAAAGTAAGAGACAGACAGAGAGAGAGAAGGAAAAAAGAGATTGAACCTGAACATAGGACTCTATTTTATGACATGGCTTTTGACATGTTGAAAATGCACCGTTTGCAGTAGTTTTCTCTCCTCAACCTATCAAGACAATACAATTTTTAAAATTCCAAGTGTAAAATCTGGTCAAACATGCAGAAGAAAGTTACACCAGATTTCATTTCCACATTACAGCTGGGGAAGCCCCAGAGAGATCAAGATATGTGCAAGCATTCAGCAGAATGAAGTCTAACATAAGCATGGTTTCCCCTCTGCTCAACCATTTAAAGCTAAGTTAACCAGAGACATGATAGCTAAGCAAGTCAGGCATTCAGAAAATGATGCAGGCTTGAAGATGACAAACGAGTTCAGAGACAGCAAAGAAAAGCAGCAACAAATTCTCTAGTCTTCCTTCCCTCCTTAATAAAAGAATAAACAACTGTCAAAGAAAGTACATATGCTGTAGCTGCTGTATACCCAAGGAAAGCTGAAGGGATATGATAATGCTCACAATGCTGTATTGTTTCTCGCCTTTAAAAATTACTGCCTTTTTTTTTTAATGTTTTGATGTCTTCTGTTTAAACTTTGTATATGACAAATCCTTAACTCAAAGGAAAGGGAACAAAAGAATCACTTGACTTTATGTTGGGCTTAAGAATTATATATGTCCTCTATGAATACTCTTATGAATAATTTATAGTTGTGGTGGGTTCATGTTATATTTAAGGCAATTAAAATATACCAAAGGGAAAAAAAGGCAACAGGAGGTAACAGGAACTCTTCTAATCATTCAGTGAGGTTTACAGTTTAATCCTTTGCTCCCTTCATTAGGAGTCTGTGTTTTAAGGTGAATTTATACACAGAGAGATCAGACAGAGTACAAGCGAAAGGAGGTTTCACTCAGGAAATGAGTGCAACAGCTGGACAACAGCATTATGCTAAATGGTACAGCAAAAACATAACCAAGAATGAGCTACCCAGCTACAATTTACAACAGAGTATAAATCCCTTTCCAAAGAGACACTTTCTGCTTTAATCAATTTCAAAGAGGGTTACATGTGCACAAAAGAGAAACGATGGCACTTGACCTGTGTAAATCGAAATAGAAAAGTTGGTGGTAGATAACGGTATATCTGCTGTTCTTTAGAGGTATTGGACTATCTATATTTGTCATCACCCACAGTTAGACTGCTAAGACTCCTATTGTGGTAATAGATAACTATCTCATTTACCCCAAAGCGATTTGAATCTGAATTTAACATGAAATAGGGTTACCTTTTACCACAATACATAATCTCATAGTTACCTAGTTATATCCCATGAATCCACATTTCTGAATAATATAGATTAATAAACCCTTATTCTGGTTCAGCACTTTAAATATGCTGAATATATATGCCATACCTCAATTAAAACTGTATACCTTTTCAACTAAAACTTAGAGCAATGTACCAGTTATATATTGTGCCTGCAAATATTTAATTCTTCCAAATTTCTGCAATCCCAAATTGCAAAACCAGATTTGTCAAGCATCCAACCGAGTTGTCATGAAGTTTTGCTGCATTAAGGTACAACTGAGGTTGTTTTTCTTAGTGGAAGGATGAGAAACTTATGGCCCAGACATTTAGAACTATAATTGGGAAGAACCTCAGTCAACATAAGTAAAGATGAGAGATGCAAGGTGCTGCATTTCTGCAACATCTGCCAGCAAGTTCTATTTCTATATGCTATGAAGAGTGATGAAAAGCCTCCAGTATATTTATTCTGGGTGTGCACTGTTTCAGAAGTCACTCCCTTGTGCAAATGACAGGAATAAGAAAACAGCTTCAGCAACCACAGAGACACAGAGATTAACTTGATTTCAAACATGGCTGCTTTTTTATAATTGCACAGCTGCCAGACTGTGGAGAGAACAAGTTAGCCACACAAAATGATCCCATAGTCAAATCATTGTCCAGTATTTCCAACAATACAATGATAGTGCGCTACAGAAAAAAATTGTACAATATCCTGAATCCTGAATTTAATAAATATCCTGAATTTAATAAATTTAAACCAAGTATTACACTGGAAAAAAATGCTGGATTAAAAGAAACTGAAACTAATGGTAGGCTGAAATAATTGTTTTTAAGGTTTAGGGAGGAAGTCTTCCAGGAGAAAGTGTTCAACCTTTTATTGGACACATCTGCTTTCCTCACAAATCTGTTAAAGAGATTTTTTTGGGGGAGAAACAAAAGTATGTGTTGTATTGAGAAAGGCCTTGCAAGGAAAAAAAATAAGCACCTTTTTTGAAATATTAGTTCCACCAATCTTCAATGAAGGCATGTGAAACAATTAATTCTTTCTTTCTGAAAGAAAAGTCTAGTGTGTACTTATTTGTCATCATTCATACCTTCATTTTGGGGGGATTACTATGGCTTTAAACTTCCATAACATATTTATTGCTTTAACATGAAATTATAAAACACATTCAGCACCAAAAGCTAAATTACTGCCATATTCTTTATAGAATATAAACAACAATTACCTGCTCAAGAAGGAACCTATATATGAAAATTTATAATGATTTTAGATGAAAAATTAATAAAACAATCAACTTCTTTCTACCGTAGAAGTAAATAATATATGGGTCTCTCCATTCTCATTCAGAATCTTTACTGCAAATGCCACTTTTATTGTATGTTTATAATACATAAGAAAATAGATAGCCCAGAACCAACATTTATTTCCCAACAAATATAAAAATGGGGGTGGGGTGGGGAATTCCCAGCAAATTAGATTTTTTTCCAGAGTGCTTTTTCTTGTAATTATGACAAATTCTATTCAGTTTTGGAGGTAGATTAATCATGGCGAAAATAAGTTTACAGTAGTATTTATAACAACAGAACTGCAAATAAACCTGTCCCCTAGAAACTTCTATATTGGAGGAGAAATAATCTATTGGTGTATTAATGATTTACTAAAGAACAAATACCTATATTAGATATTCTGTATTTGCAATTCACGTAAGTGAAATAAGGTCTTTTAGCAGACAGGAGTGCATTTGGTAGACTTCCACAGAAACAAACCACATCTAGTATAGACAAAATCTATACAAAGGTAAGAAAAAAGTCATTCTTTCGCTTTTGTATTCTCCAAGTGTATTAAAATTATTACAACTAAATGGCTGTTTTATAAGGATTTGGGATTTGAAGCAATTGCTGTTGGCAAAGTTATCATCATTTTATAGAAAATGCTTCTGAGATTCCAAAAAGTCCTGAAAGCTCACAGATGAATTTTTAGAAAGGTTTTTTGTTGTTTCTATCTGTATCGGCTGAATGTAGTAATAAATAAAAAAGCCTTTTAAAATAAAATGTGTAGTACTATAAGGAAGCTTCAGGTAAATGGTGTCACTAATGTGCAGATAAATGACAACATTTCAAACATTCAAACTGAGTATGCCCCTATAATAGAGAAATTATTTACATTTTACTTAGCCCCTTCTCATTCCAAACCAGATTTAAGGCAAAATTTGGAAAGCAAGACTAGTTATAAACAGGCTGAATCCAGCTAATGTTTAATTTTCAGTCTTTAATCAGTTCACTTTACATTTGCTGATTCAATGCATAATTCATATGTTTTTTCAATGAAAACAAATCAGGGAAATTACTGTAAAAGTGAAAGTGGCTTTAAAATGTTGCCTTTTTTTTCACACTAAGATAATTAGCCATGCCCTTTCACTTAAAAATTGAAATGCTAAATATGTTTGAAAGTTAGAACATTAACATTTGTGAGACACAGGAAAAATTATGCCCAACAATATCAGCTGACAGCCTGAATTCACTATTGTTATTTGCAAGGAGGGTAAAAAAATAGCTGGATTGTTCACACATCCTAGTACACATCATAATGCCTGATTTATACTATGTCATAGTTGGTTTAAACATGTTTTTTTGAATAAACCAGAATTGGTTTATTCAAAAAACCAAAAACATTATTGCTTAGTGCAATGTGAAATACCAGTTAGCATGTGTTCACATTGTAAGTTCAAATAGTAGCAGAGTTTAGTTAGCAGCCAATCAACTTTTGGCAGTCTATATCAGACATGTCCACACTAGTAAGCAATCAGAACAGTACTTCAATTCATTTTTTCCTTAGTCTATCTTAAGTTACAAGTATGTTGTGATCACCACAATATTATGGGGCAACATGTTCTGCAGCTTAGCTCGGAATGTGACAAGTAACAAGATTAAATATCCTGGCTGTCAAAAGGAGAATGTTAGCAAAATATGACATGCCTTCAGAATGATGATATTTGCTAGCTTTCCTAGCCTGGCAAATGTGATAATTCTTGCAGTGGTTCATAAGGTCCTCCTCCAAATTATGTGATTTGCAGAAGGAGCCTTCCAAATCTTCGCGAGAATGGAGCCCACTTACAGAATGACATGAGGTGGTCCTGGTAGGGAGGTTGTGCTTTGCGTTGGCTGGGTACATCTGTCAGTAGCTGCAGAAGAATGCAAAGGTAAATGGACCCTAGTGTGGTGGGGCAGGGAGAGGACCTGGGCTTCCCAGATGTGGTGTGGTGGGAAGAAGGTGAGAGCCTCCCAGCCTGCAGCAAATTTTCATGAACTGTTAGGCAATATGGTTTCCCCACCACCTGAGGCACCACGCACTCCAGTAAACGACCCACAGAATCACTTATTGACTGCAACTGGGAGAGTCTAAAATGTGGCCATAGAGCGCGGTCGCATGGGTATCTTGCTTAATGACTGCTTGGTTCAACAAACAAAATTCCCATCCCAATCGTGGTCATAAAACAAGAATTACCTCTATTTAGTGACCTTATTCCTTTCTTTTCATACATTTTTATTAGTTTATCTAATTATAAAATACAAAAAGAAAAATTAAAAAATTCGCAAAAAACTGGGGGAAGGAGAAAGGAGAAAATATGGAGTAAAGAGGGACAAGAAAAAGGCACCAACTTCCAACTCTCTTTAGCACAGAAGATAACATTACAGCCTCAACTTTTTACTTTTACACAGCAGTATATACTCGCCGTTTCTATAGCAACAAACCTATCTAATCAGCAAAAACAAAATCAGTCCCCCCCCACCCCCCACCCCCCAATTGCAAGCACAAAATCCAGAAGCAATTTCCAAACAGAAACAAATTAAATATATTCTCTTCTTTGGATAAAATAATAAATTTAACCATCTGGGTTTCTCCTTGCTGTGGGGAATAATATCTAGAGACCTTACTCCTATAGCCATCTCTAAGCACTTCTACAGTTTGCCCTTGACACATAACCATAACAGAGCCTTACCATTATGGTTGCAAGTTGTAATGGTTGCAGTCACGTGACTGACTCAACTTTACAACATTTTTTTGCAGTGGTCGTTAAGTGAACAATGTGGCTATAAGTGCAAATTTTGCAGTCATTAAGCAAATCCATATTTTTTTTTGCTATGGCATGGTTTTGCCGAAAACTGAAAGTAAGTGCCTTTTTTTTTTTTTTTTGCAAAACTTTTGTAAAATGCAGTCATGTGACTGTGGGAACCTGTAACTTGCTGTAAATGCGGCCATGTTGCCAAGTGCCCAAAATTTGCTCGCATAACCAATGAGGGGCTTTGATTGTTGGACGTTAGAATCTGGATTATAAGTAGCCCGAAGGTAGGTTCATTGTAACTATGAACAGTCGCTAAGCAACTGGTCGTAAGTTAAGGACTACCTGTATTGTTTGAGAATTGCTAGCCTGGAAAGAACTGGAGAATTTTTTAAAACATTGTCAATTAAATAAGTGTACATATATGTTTTATTTCCTGCATTCTTCAGGGCCTGGAAACAATGCCAACTGCAAAGCAAGCAGCTTTTCAATTTCTAGAAGATATGAAAACAAGGATTCTGACGGATGATTGGGTTCTTGGGGGACTAGTGGTGATAGTTTCATTCTTCACTATCATCATTGTCCTCATTTTGTTTGCTGTGATCTTTGGCTGCTGTTCAACTGAAAGGAGAAACTAAGCTCTGGGTAAATCATGAGAGCACTTGCCTTTACGGTATTTTAACTACAGAGTGACTGAGCAGTGTAAAGAGCTGCTTCTTCTTGCTGTTTTATCTTTTGAATTTAGAAATGAATGTATCAAAGAAGAAACTGGTGTTGCTAAAGCATAACGCCAACTAGCATCTGAGGGCTGACTCCAAGTGAAGTTTGCAATAAGCCATGTTTCTGCTGTGTTTTTGATGCAAGGGTGGTGTCTAATTGCAATGGAAAACTGAACAATAAATGGCTATGGTCTCAGAAATCTTCATTCAATCTTTCAAAAGGCCTGTTTTATACTTCAGAATATGTCTAATTTTTCTGAAGATCATCTACTTAACTTTTTTCTCTAGCAAACTTTTTAAGTGTGAAAGGACCTGACAGTTGGTCTGTTTAAAACATCTGTTACATCTAAAATCAATGATATGAATAAAAAAAAAATCAAACTGTTATTTAAAATAAAGAATAGCCCTAATCTTTTATACAATCTATTTTGTTGTCCAAGTAAATAAACTGTAACATTTTTCATACAGCATATGTACAAATTCTTACATACACAAGATGGATTATCTTTCATGGGTACTTGGATGCTACATCTGAATATTACACAGGGCCGTGGTAAATGTTGATTTCATGAAAATTTTCACCAACAATTTGGAGGTATTATGGATAGTTAGGATTACTTCCATAAGAAACAATGAAAACATTCTTCTCATTCTAATGGGCCTCAATTGCCACTCATTCAATATGTAGCCAAATCTACATATTATCCCAGCCAATATGAAACCTAGAACCACTCAAGAATAGGAGGAAAGAAATGACCTAAAGCAGTCATAGAGATAAGAAAAAGCATGTTATAAGCGTAATCTCCATTCTCACCTGTACAGTATTCAGGCAACTGCCATAAAAACTAGGGTTGGGCAACAATTCAAAGGATATGCCATTTGAGCCACAGATGAACGTACCAACTGCCTGAAATACCTTAAGCCAAATGTGAATTTTCCTGGGTTTACATGCCAGCTGTAGAAGGCAGCTGGGTGGCCCCAGGAAAAGATGCAGTTGCTTCAAAGTGTTGCTAACAGGTGTGAAGTATACATACAGGAAGCTGCTGATTCAGATTTGCTCTTTAATTCAAATCACTGCCCTAATGAAAAGTACTTAGCTAAGGATCAGTCCAATTCCCTGAAGGACAATTTGCTTTATGTTGTCTTTTCTAAAGTATATGAAAAGTCTCTTTTTTTTTTTCAATTATCTTTTCTATGTGCGTATGAAAAATCTATTCCTTTCAAGCAGTGTGGCAGAGTAGGCATAACACCTGACTAAAACCGGGGACATCAAGTCTACAATTGGCCACAGAATACTGAGTAATGTTGCCCAGATATTGTATTTCCTATTTTTATTGTAACCTGCCTCAAAAAAAGGTAAGGTGAATACAGAATCATATTCTACCTTAAGCCCTGGGAAGAAAACGTACCAAATAATTGAAACACCAATAGCTTTACAAATAAACCCCTACTATTCCAAGATTTAGGTAGCAAGTCCCCCAAAATAATTGATTTCAGAATAGATCAACACATCTTACAAATCTTATTCAATCTTGGAATGGAAGTAAATCAAGTAAATATAT
Source organism: Pantherophis guttatus (assembly GCF_059756535.1). Classification (NCBI taxonomy): domain Eukaryota; kingdom Metazoa; phylum Chordata; class Lepidosauria; order Squamata; family Colubridae; genus Pantherophis; species Pantherophis guttatus. The sequence continues at coordinate 162,813,998 of NC_142064.1, forward strand.
GAAATATATTTACTTGATATATAATACTGTAGTACTTGATATATAGTACTATAGTACCAATGAGCAACAATTATTCAAGAATAATGTAAACAAAATTTTATTATCTTCTTGTAACCTTGTTCTACCACAACAGTTACCATCATGTAGGCAACTTGGGCTGACCTTGAAAAAGTTAAACAGTGTAATACTTGGTCAGCATTTGGATGGAAAGCCACCAGGAAATTAGAAGCTGTGGAGTCCTTGGTGATCTTCGAATTTGGTTCTTTGCTTGCAAACATGTCATTATCTAACTATTTGAGCACTGATTATGTTACCTATTTGGTAATGAAATATCTGCAAGCAAACAACCAAACTTACAGAGCACCTAGGACTCCATAGTTCAACTTCAAGCAACATATTCTTTTCTATTGAAATTTGAAGTTGTAGGCTAGATTGGAAAGTTGGAAAAAAATCCTGGAAGAAGCCAAAGGCAAGCTCAAACTATTGCCAAAATAACTATGCAAATACAACTATATAATCAAAAAGTCTTCAGCTTTTATTCTTATTCTCCCATAATATGGATGAAGCTAACAAATTAGTGCAATGCAATTTTGAACCTCTCAATTACAGCCCCAGTCTTCAATTATAGCCCCCAAAACTAAGTAAGAAAATATCTCTTCTCTATCCACATGTGAGCCTCAGTCCTGCCCACCATTATTGCCTGGCATCTCTGTAATACTACATTAAATGTCCTCTAGAAATCCAACAATGGCACACTAGACTACAGACAAACCTATATTTTCCTATATTTAGCACCTATACATTACTCTCTTACTGCAAAAGTAAGTTCCTCATGGCTCCAACAGCACAATCTATTTTAAATATAGAATTTATTTTTGGACAGGTTGTAATTTCTACACTAATTACTGAATATTGCAGGTTTCTCACAGATCTTCTGAAGAGAAAACTGATAGAACACAGGCCTCTTGTGCTACCAGCCCAACCTTAGTCCTGCCCATCTTATCAAATAATAAAATTACTTGATATTACATTATTATACACACACACACACACACACATACATACACACACACATATATAATATAGAAGAGAAAGCTTCCAACCCATCTGAGTATCCATCCATACTTACACAAGATTTTCAGAGAAGGCAACCATAACCTCAAAGTTTTTCATCACAGCTTTATCAGACTCCTTCAAGGAACCTCGTTTCCCCTGAGGAAACATAAAACTGAATAAACAAAGCTATGTCCCAAAGCACTGAATTCAGAAAACCATTTATTCACAACAATGTCACATTATCCTTAATTGCGTAATGATGCTACAAACAAATATGCATTTTATTTAAATCCTGTAAAAGTACTGCAGCAATTTGAAAGTATACTCTTTATGGACTCATATATTCATATATGAGTACACATTCATATACATTCATATAAGAATGTAGCAAATAAGTCTTCATTTTTTTCCTCAGTATTATTATCAATTACAACATATTACTTATGAATAAATAAGAGGAGCCAGATAAAAAGCTAGACCTACCTCCACACTGAATTTGTCTTTCTGTATATTTTCTATGTTTGTTGTGCTAAGGAACATAACGCATGTAAAAAATCAACAGAAAAAAATTTAGATGGTACCATGTAGCCATGAAACAGCAATAGCCTTCAAATATGTTTTTGGGAAATGTATAAAAAACATGAAGGAGATGGAAACAAAGCTGTATTTCAGCTGTACTATGTGGAAGTAGAACCAACAAAAAGAATGGGAAACCACAGGCAGCTTCATTATGCATGTTGCTAGAGAGGAAGTAACATAAGTTTTTAATTCATTCTAATCTGAAGATAAGCACTCTGTTAAGCAGAACATGCAAGTGTTGAGAAATCTAAAAATCACTGTGAATACTAACAAGGAAACAAAGGGGAGGCAAAGGTATTAATGCCCCCATAATAGAGATTTTTTAGGATATTCTTGCCAGATTGGGCAATTATATGACTAATTTAGTGGGAGACAAAATGTTTGTTGCCCTAGATCAAGCAATGAATTTTGCAAATTCAATTAGATTGGCTACTCTAAAAACTCGATTAAGGTAGCTGATGTTAGAAGACATGGAATTTCCCTGCATGCCAGTATATAAAATGTACTGAATAAATTGAAAGGATTATTGACAAGTGTACCTGTCCTATGACAAATGGGATGGTAGAAACAATTATACAGACTGCAAATAGAATGTTAGAGAAGCTGGATGTTTCTGATTTTTATTTGTGTCTTTGAGTTTATAGAAATAATCCTATTTGGACATAGTCACCAGCACAATTACTGATGGGAAATGTTTGCAAACTAGGTTACCGGCATCTACTATTTTGCTAAACTCACAAGATGATTGCAGAGATATGTATGAACAATTGAAGCATAGATAAGAAAAAGATTAATTTTCTTTTAAAAAGAAAAGAAAAAAGATTAAAAAGATTAATATTATAAGGGGGGTGGGATTAAGCCCTTCTCTCCTTTGAGTGTGTGAGATCATGTGAATCTTAGACATAATAAAATGTGGGGATTTGTCCAAGTTGTAAAAAAATACCAAATTCCTAGATCCTACTCTGTGCAAACAGCTGAAGAATTAGTTTATTGAAGAAATTGATAAAACTTAAAGAAAGTTGAAATATCTTATGCTGTCTCTATTCAAGTGCAGAATATGGAATAAACTGGTGAGATCATTGTTAAAAAAGGCAATCTGATTTTGGAGGAAACATGGACAATAGTGGTATTAAGGGGAGAAATGGAATGTAAGCCAGTACAGTATGGAAATTTTGTACCAAAAAAAAAAATCCATTATGAGTTTCAATGTATTACTTATGAGTAGAATAGACTACGTATATAAAAAGAGCCAACTATGTGTTGGCAAACCTGCCAGTTACTAGTAAGAAGCTGTCTGCATATTAACGAACATGACTGTTACCTTCACAAAGAGGAAGCAGTAAAATCTATATTGTATCTTGCCCGTTTTATTCAAATACAAAATTAAACTGTTTTTTGTGAGCATTGAAATGTGAGCTATAGTACACAGTACTATACATAGTAAATGAAGGATTCTTAGTTATGAGCAGTTGATTTGGCAAAGAAAGAATTCACTGAAGCCATACCACACAAGGCCCCTACCTGAAGTGTAGTAATTTCTTTCTTGATGAGAAAACAGATTTGTTCTCTGTCAGTATGAGAGTAATAAAGGCGACAATTTGATGGCTTCCCATCTCTCCCTGCCCTTCCCGATTCTTGGTAATATCCAGCCATCGATTTTGAAATATTCCAGTGTGCAACGAATCTGTGTGATGTAAACCAATAATAATTTTTACATGGGATACATCTAAAAGTTTTAAATACGTCCATATTAAAGGCCAACCTAACCACAACAATAAATGTAGGCCAGTTTATGATTCCTCCCCCCCCCCCCGCCCCTATCTTATTAAATGAAAAGGAGCAAAGACATATACTGATATTGAAAGCACAAACAGTTTGGCTACTTGGTGATCATTTTGCACACACCTGACATTGGGTTTGTCAACTCCCATTCCAAAACTGATAGTAGCAACAATAACTGGAAATTTTTCCTCCATCCATTCATTTTGAATGGAGGTTCGCTCTACCAGCTTCAGCCCTTAGGAAAAAACAAAGGACAATAGTATAATATCAGCTGACTTTGTCTTTATCCATCCATTTATCCTAAGAAACATTTTTTGGTATGCATTAAATAATTGCTTGGAGTAAAAAGAAACAGAGCTTTCATTACCTGCATGATACGCCTTGGCTTTTACTCCCCTATAGCTTAGTTCAATAGACACTTGCTCACAAGCATCTCTCATCCTGCAATAGATAATTCCACAGCCAGGATATCCCTGCATAGAGGAAAAGAGAATGAAGCTAACATTAGCATCATAAAGAAATGCAATAACACTTAAGCTAGAGATATGAGGTGCTAAAAGATAAGTTTTCATATGCTTGGCTTAGGGTTAACACTATATATATTTTATACAGAAGCCAACATATTCTCATGAACCTTTTGATTTTCCTTCATCCAAATAGAACTTGTACAAAAGTCTGAACAGTATCTGCTACACTGAACAATCAAGACAAAAAAGACTTATCAGTGGACAATATTTATGTTCTCTGACTCCAGCCATCCATATGGATCAGAGGTGGAGTATTATGGCCCCTTTATGACTTGTGGGCTTCAACTCCCAGCATGGCTGGTTCGGGAATTCTGGGAGTTGAAGTCCATAAGTCATCAAAGGGCCATAGATCCCCACCTGATTATAAAAGGTCAATTTCTCTGTGGCAATATTCTTTCGTCTCTATTACCTCACATAAGCCATTCTTCCCCCTTTCCTTCTTATGTTGACTTTAATAAAAAGCTTGGTAACCTTCAGTGATGCCAAGTGTGACAGAACAGGTTCTCGAAATAGCTAAGTTTTCTAAACTACAGATCTAAAGCGCCAAAGGAATTATTATACAAGCAGTCCTCACTTAACAATCATTCATTCAGTGACCATTCAAAGTTATAACAATGTTAAACAAATGGTACTTATCTTCAGTCCTTGGTGATAACCACTGCATACAAATATTTTAAATAAACAGACAAAAGTACTGCAGACTAAAGTGATATGTCCTTAAATTGATCTTGTAGTTTGAACTACAGATCTATAAATTTATACATATGCAGAGGAAATTGGAAATTGCAACTTCAAAATATTTTTAAATGTTTATTTCAAAAATTTATATGGCTGCCCAACTTTGGATGACTCTGAATTTTAATTTAGTATACTATAATTATTATTAATAATTATTATTATTAGATTCATATCCTGTTTTTTTTCTCGGAGCTCAAGGTAACATACATAGCATCCTTTTCTCTGATGTCTTCTGTAACAATCTGTGGGGTATACTGGGTTAAGAAACAGTGAATGGCCCAAGAATGTCTATGATTGATCCTCGATACGAACCTGGGATCAACAGCTTAACCACAATGCCTCACAGTCTCTTAAAAAATATTCAAAGCCTTCTTTTAAAAAAAATCAATGGACTATACAACTTGAATCACCTTATGGAAAAAAGAATAAAGTAATATTATATTTATTCTGTTTCCCATGAGGTGACACAGGTTATGTTTACTTCACAATAAGCTAGAATTCTGCAATACTTATATAAATTTATATAATCTTATATTCCTATACAATATTTATATAATCTGCATTTTCATGTACAGTCCTTTTGCTTCAATCTGACTCTGCTAAACTAATCAGGAATTCAAACTCCAATGTGCTGCTAAAAAGTTCATACTTGCTAAATAAAATCTGCAGAATTTGGATTCTTTCTTTTGAGCCTTTTGGATACATGTCACCTATGTACTTATTTATATCCCTCCTTTATTCCTGCAGATCTATAAATAATATTGTGAGAGTGGGATTATAGTTCTCCATATGCTGTGAAAGAAACTCTTCCAGTTGCCCAGGTTAATGTGGGCAATGGCTGAGGGCTGTTGAGATCTAGCTCTGAAGAAAATTTAGATGACCACAGGCAGTCTTTGACTTACAACCACAACTGAGCCACAATTGAACAGAAACACAAATTTCTGTTGCTAAGTGAGACAGCTGCTAAGTGAACTTTGCCCCATTTTATGATCTTTCTTGCCACTGTTAAGTTAATCACTGCAGCTGATAAGTTAGTAACTCAGCTGTTAAGTGAATCTGGCTTTGACTCTCCTTGTCAGAAGGCTGCAAAAGATGACCTTGGGACACAGCAATGGTCATAAGTATGAACCAGTTAACAAGCCACTTTTGATCACACTTTTGATCACATGAATTTTGATCACATGATCATGGGGATGCTACAAAGGTTGTAATTATGAGAAATGGTCATAAGTCACTTTTTTCAGTGCCGCTGTAAGTTTGAACGGTCACTAAATGAACTGTTGTAAGTCAATGACTATACATAATTATTCTTTCTGTAATACTACTCTTATCATTTACTTGTTTTTCTGAAAAAAGTCACTTCAACCGAATTATCCCACGCATGTCTACTCAGAAATAAATCTAGTATATAGATTTATATACTAGAACTATATACTTTTGAACCTATTACAGATTGATATTATCCATGAAGCTACAAGTATATTTCACAGCTGAGTTCCTAGTTATCTCTCAACAGATGCATGTGATGTCTTATGTATGTTATCAGGGAATTCCTCTCTCTGAACAAGTAGCAAAGGAAATATGATTCAATCCAAGTTTTGTCCTATCATGATAGTTGTAAGTTACCGAAGACCCATAAACCACAATCTTTTTTTGAGAGATTTCACTCACCCCTAATTCATTTTGCTGTCCAAGAGACTTCAGACAGAAATCCTTCAGATTTTCATAGGGATCTGCTAAAAGGTCTTTATACTGCACATCATAGTACAGATTGGGCCTGAAGCAAGGCGTCCTGAAAGTGGCAACAGGCTGCTTTAGCTTCAGCAGGGCTATAATATCTTCCTGAACTTGCTTAGTAGCTGTGGCTGTCAGGGCTATGCATGATATATTGGGCATGCGACAACGCAAGGAGCCAAGATGCAGATAGTCCGGTCGGAAGTCATGCCCCCACTGGGAAACACAGTGAGCTTCATCAACTATCAGGTAAGAGATAAGATTTTGAGATATTAGACGCTCCAAGGAGGGCTGAAAAGAAACAGAAGCTGCCATCTCTGGAGTGATGTACAGCAGCTTTATCTTAGGATGGTCACTTGTCAAGTCAGCAAGAATGGCTTTTCTCTCCTGAACGGACATCTTGGAATTGAAAGAGCTCACTCTGACTTTGAGAGAGAGCAAATGATCCACTTGGTCCTATGGGAAAAGAGAAAGATAACTTTACAAAAAGAATCTGACCAGCAAACTGCTGCAATTTGAAGACATTTATAATCATCTAACTATATTTAGAATTTTCAAACACATTTACTATACATGCAATTTTTTATTTTAGGTCCTTAAGAGTATTCTTTAAACTACAATGGTTGAAATTACCTACAGTATTTGATTTGCCTCTATTTAAACAAGTTGATTAAAGAAAGATGACAATGAGCAATATCCAATATACAGGTGAAACTCGAAAAATTAGAAGATCATGCAAAAGTTCATTTATTTCAGTAATGCAACTTAAAAGGTGAAACTAATATATGAGATAGACTCATTACATGCAAAGCGAGATAGTTCAAGCCTTGATTTGTCATAATTTTGATAATTATGGCGTACAGCTCATGAAAACCCCAAATTCACAATCTCAGAAAATTAGATTACATGAAATCAATAAAACAAGGATTGTACATAGAACAATATCGGACCTCTGAAAAGTATAAGCATGCATATGTTCTAAGTACTTGGTTTGGGCCCCTTTTGCATCAATTACTGCCTTAATGCGGTGTGGCATGGGTGCTATCAGCCTGTGGCACTGCTGAGGTGTTATGGAAGACCAGGATGCTTCAATAGCGGCCTTCAGCTCTTCTGCATTGTTCGGTCGCATACCTCTCATCTTTCTCTTGGCAGTGCCCCATAGATTCTCTATGGGTTCAGGTCAGGCGAGTTTGTTGGCCAATCAAGCACAGTAATCTCATGGTCATTGAACCAGGTTTTCGTACTTTTGGCAATGTGGACAGGTGCCAAGTCCTGCTGGAAAATGAAGTCAGAATCCCCATAAAGCTTGTCTGCAGAAGGAAGCATGAAGTGCTCCAAAATCTCCTGGTACATGGCTGCGTTGACCCTGGACTTAATGAAGCACAGTGGACCAACACCAGCAGATGACATGGCTCCCCAAATCAACACAGACTGTGGAAACTTCACACTGGACTTCAAGCATCTTGCAGTGTGTGCCTCTCCATTCTTCCTCCAGACTCTGGGTCCTTGGTTTCCAAATGAGATGCAAAAGTTGCTCTCATTAGAAAAGAGGACTTTGGACCACTGAGCAACAGACCAGTTCTTTTTTTCTTTAGCCCAGGTAAGACGCTTCTGATGTTCTTTGTTGTTCAGGAGCGGCTTGACAAGAAGAATACGACATTTGAAGCCCATGTCCAGGATCCGTCTGTGTGTGGTGGCTGTTGATGCACTGACTCCAGCCTCAGTCCACTCCTTGTGAAAGTCCCCAACACTTTTGAATGGCCTTTTCCTGACAATCGTCTCCAGGCTGCGGTCATCCCTGCTGCTTGTGTACCTTTTCCTTCCACACTTTTCCCTTCCACATAACTTTCTATTAATGTGCTTTGATACAGCACTTTGGGAACATCCAACTTCTTTTGCAATTACCTTTTGAGGCTTTCCCTCCTTATGGAGGGTGTCAATGATGGTTTTCTGCACAACTGTCAGGTCAGCAGTCTTTCCCATGATTGTGATTCCTACTGAACCAGACCGAGAGACCATTTAAAGGCTCAGGAACCCTTTGCAGGTGTTATGGCTTAATTAACTGATTAGAGTGGGACACTTTGAGCCTAGAATATGGAACCTTTTCACAATATTCTAATTTTCTGAGATTGTGAATTTGGGGTTTTCATGAGCTGTAAACCATAATCATCAAAAGTATGACAAATCAAGGCTTGAACTATCTCGCTTTGCATGTAATGAGTCTATCTCATATATTAGTTTCACCTTTTAAGTTGCATTACTGAAATAAATGAACTTTTGCACGATATCCTAATTTTTCAACTTTCACCTGTAGTACCAAAGATGAAAAACAATGGATTAATTCCTTGAATTTTTATTTACGTGAAACTTCTAAACACCTCTAAAGTTTGATACAGAAAGATAATTCAGAACAATTACATATATAATCTCACTGTGGTAATACCTGAAGGCCCCCAAAAAAATGCTAATTCCAGAACTTCCAATTACTTTCAGTTATGAAATTGAATTATACAATAACCTGTAATTATTGATCTGAATTAAGCTAACAAGCTCTTCAGAAAACGTAGATTCTAAGGCATTTTTCTATTTAAAGAAATGTATTTCTTCTTTCAAATAATTGTAGAAGATACCTGAATAAGTGAAATTAATGGTGAAATCACTATCGTGATGCCCTTTGCCAAAACTGCTGGAAGCTGGTAACACAGGGATTTCCCTGCTCCTGTTGGCATACATACAAATACATCCTTTTCCCCTGCAAAAGCAAGAACAAAATGTACAAAGATCTTTTTTTCAATTACAAGTATCTCCAGATTCTGTTTTGAAGACCAGCACAATTTTTTTTCTAGGATATGCATAGGATATCAAACCTTACATATATCCATATAAGCACAACACTACCGAGACAATATATTGTAGTAAAACATATTAGAGCTACGTACTCTATGAAAATGATTTAAAAGAAATGCTTTAGCTCAGAGTGAGCTTTCTGCTATTCAGTGACAGAACCTTTTTTTTCAGGCTGAATCCAGAAAAAAGATACCACAGATCAAGTTTAATGAGTGGATTCCGGTATCATATACCCAGATATTATTTAAATGAGGCTCTACATTGGCCATCAAAAGGCCACAAAGCCCCGTAGCAATGACCATGTCATTGATGTTGCTGAAATGTGTCCATGAGTTTCACTCTTACATGGGATGTCTATGAAATCATTCAAATGTAACTGAAACTATGAAATTTGCACTTCTGAATGCCATATAATAAATTATCTTTGTAAGAAAACAACTCCTTGTTCAAAAAGTCCTGCATGTATGCACACTATCAGCTCTCAGATTTTTGCCACAGCATGCTCTTTTGGTATAGCAACTGCAGGGCAAAGATGGAGCAGAGTGCCATGGTGAGGAGAACAAGCTCTTTGCAGCTGTTCTTTTTCTGGGTGATGGATGGGACTGGATTTCTATTTGCTTTAATTCCAGATAGGCTGGGAGAACTAGAGGTGCTGGGTTTCCCAGCTAATAGAACAGGAGTAATATTGGTTTAATGTTATGGATTAAATTAAGGTGAAATGGTTCATTTTTGTGGGTCAGAAAAATAGTCATGACTTACAGTTAGTCCTCAATTTACAACAGTTCATTTAGTGACCATTTGAAGTTACAATAGTATTTTTAAAAAGTGATTTATGACTATTTTTTACACTTATGAACATTGCAGCATCCCCAAGGTCAAGCTATTTATATTTGGATGCTTGACAGATGGTTCATATTTATGATGGTTGCAGTGTCCTGGGATCATATGCTCATCTTTTGCAACCTTCTGACAAAGACAATGGGGAAGCCAGATTCACTTAACAACCTGTTACTAATTTAACAAACTTCAATGATTAACAAATGTGGCAAGAAAAGTCGTAAAATGCGGCAAAACTCACTTAGAAAATTTCTCACTTAACAACATAAATTTGGGGCTCAATTGTGGTCATAAGTTGAGGACTACCTGACCAGTTTTATTTGAATTCCATTCTATGAATGACGAAATCTGACTCCAGTCCATAGCTCTTCAGTTTGGATGTTTTAGGAAATTACTGTTAACTGAAAACTTTCAGAATAAATTGTAGTTTCACATTTTAGTTTATGAAGCTAAACCAGCGTCATCCAAATTGATGTAAAATCCATCACCAGCCAAGTATTCTCTATATGTATTAGGATTGTAATACATTTACATGATTTCTCAGCTAACATAACCTTTGGAACTGACAATTCATTTCCTTAGAAAACAGTCTGTTTAATTGGGTTTATTTCCCAGATAAATCAATTGTTACTACAGAGTTGGCCAAGTTCAATTACTCATTTTAAGAGAGTCTAGGAAAATCTGCAATTGAAATAATGAAATAATGAATCTAAAAGAGTTTCTGTAATTTCAGCAGTAGAAAAATGGTCTTTTATAATATTCAGAGCTTTTTCACTATATGTTTTTATCTTATTGTTGCAGAGAATAGAATTTAATACTTGCCATGTTTTGGAAAGCTGGGAATCTTTGAATGACATGTTAAAAATATTTTATACTGTCATAAAAAGTACTTGCGATTTACCTTTTACCACAGTCATAGTTGCACTTCCTTGCAATGAAGTCTTGAAAGAGTTAAATCCAAAAACTTTTGTCAGAGTTTGCAGAACTCTATCTTCCAATCTTGAGGAAGAGATGTTACTCATTTTAAAAGCCAATACTAGGAATAATTCAAACTAGAGGTAAGGAGAGGGCCTTCATGCAATTATTTTCTTTTCTTGCAAACCATCACCTGTATAGGCATAACAGACGTATTTCAATAATACCATCTTCTTTAAAATGAAGTATAATTTATTTTTATACAACCATCACCATGGCAGTTATATTCTCTGATTTAGTAAAATACAAAAGGGTTCTTGCTATTTATTAGCCTATAGAAAAAGCAAAACTATTTTGGTATTATAATCCAGAGACCACAAAAAGCTAGGCACAAGAAATTTAACTATTTTCTTGCTTTTTCGGAACGCAGATTACTATTTTATATGTACTACTTTTTCTATTGCCTTGCAAGCTCCTGTGTCCCAACCTTCGTTTTCTTCAAATGGAGCTCAATTCCATGCGATTTTCTAAACAATAGGGAAGCAGCTGCCTTTTCAGGATGTTTTTCTTCTTCCCAGTTTAGGCTATAGTTTTGGGATCCTTCAAAATTGGCGTTCGCGCAAAAGTACTAAGCCAAATTTTAGCTTTTCTGAAGGTCAGCCTTCAGAAAATGCTCCACAAAATGCAGCTTTTAAATTCGCACGAAATAATATTTAACCCTTCAAGGAGGGAGGGAGTGGGCTTGGAGAACAAATCGCTATTTAACCGACCCCTAACTCTGAGACCAATTTGAATTTCCTGACCTTTTTATTATTGGTATCACTTTTCTCACATTATTTCCTAACGCAGATCCGCCAGAGAAAAACCTAGCAGGTTAAAAGAGGTACGATGAAAAATTCAGGCCTTTGTCCGGGGATTGGGATTAAAAAAAATAATCTCCAGGTATTGACCACTCCAACCTTTTCCATCTGAGGGAAGCCGAGACCGAAACTCGAGATCGAGGCCCCGCGGGGAAGCGTTTTAGTGCCTCCATAAACTAGCTGTATTAAACTCCCTTCCTTCCCAGTTCTCCGAAACTACATCCTTGCGCCATAAGGCCCCGGTGAGGGCGCAGCCGTTGCCAGAATCCCGGTTAGCAATTCAGACGGCTTCATTTTCCAGCAGCCTCTGAGACTTCGGCATCGCTTCAGCGCGCGTTGATGACGTAAGAGGCCGTTGAAGAGCCGAGACTTTGGAGACAAAATGCTCTTCTTTTCCTCTGCTTTGAACGACACCCGGCAGTACACGGATTCCTCCTTGGGAGGGAGATACTTTTGAGGTGAAAATTAGTCCGCGGCTTATCGCGGTCCCGAACAGAAAGACGGTAGTTCCGGCGATCGCTTCGCTGACGCCATTTTCCTGCGCCGGAAGAGAATTCAACGGAGTTCGGAAAGGAAGATGGCGGCGGCGGCGAAAAAAAGCGTTCTATCTTCCTTGGCGGTTTATGCCGAAGATTCCGAGCCCGAGTCTGATAGCGAGGCCGGCGGGGCCGGTAGCGATCGAGGAGGAGGGACTGGTGAGGCCTTTGGGGCGAAGGCGGCGGTTTGGTTGGGTTTAATAAGACGCCATGCCTCGTTTCTTCTTCTTTGGAAGCTGATCGGGATGGCTCGCAATCAGCTTCGGGGTCTTTGCTGGGTGTGCTGATGCATCATAGGGTTGGTTGGCTTTGGCTTCGTGTTCAGGGAGGTATGATAAATGGCTTTACTCCCCGTTGAAGCTTTCTCTCTCTCTCTCTCTCCCTCCATCCTCCCGTTTCCTGGATTCTTGGCTGATGGGTGTTGTGGCGGTATATTCCTCTCGAATGATCTTGGGCGGATAATTTGGTTATTGGAGAAGGTGCCTTTCTGAAAATATGAAGCACCTTTTTATTTGGCTACGGCTGTTAATTAATTTCAACCCCCACAGTTACTCACAGCGGCTGCTTTCTTCAAGCCTCTTCAGTGCGAGTTCTACCATACTAGTTGTTAGAGAAAATATCAGACGTTTGACTTGGTATTGTTTGGCATATACAGTGGTGCTTAAAAAAAATTATGGACTGTGCAGAAATGAATAGATCGACTTTAAGGATTAAAGATAGGGAAGAGATAAGAGTATTATAGAATATGGAACTGTTTCTATTATTGGTTGGAAAAGAGATATAAAAGATAAAAGCTTTATGATTATATATATAAAAAATTTATAGGCAGAATTTTGTTTTAGTAAGGAGATATTAAAATGGTTTGTATAAAGATCAAGATAGAAAAAAGTTCCTTTTTTGGAAGAAGAAGAATGACTGAAGATAACACCGAGATGTCACAGGGAGTGGGCGACAGATGTACTAAATGTCTGTTTTTATAAAAAATAATAAATAAAATATATATATATAAAATGTTTTTATATATATAAAAAACAGTGGTGCTTAAAATACCTAAAATGTGATCTGTTCTTCCCACCAATCCTAAAGCTAGATAAAGAGAATAATTAGATTATTATTGTAATTATAATCTGTGTGAGCCAAAACATCATATTTAATTATTTATTGGGGAAAATGATCCAGAACTGCATACCTGTGTGTGGCAAATGTATGTGAACCTTTGCTTCCAGTAACTGATACTGCCACCACCATGTCTCACAAATGGGATAAAATTCTTAGCTGAAATGCAGTGTTTGCCTTTCACCAAACATGTTTTTCATTCAAGTCAGAAATTTCTATTTTGGTCTTATCTGTGCACAGAACATTCTTCCAGTTGCCTTCTGGTTTATCTGCATGGTCTTTCGCAAATGGTAGATGGACAACAATTTTCTTCGTTTGGAGAGTAATGGCTTTCTCCTTGCAACCCTGCCAGGTACACCATTGTTGTTCAGTGTTTTTCTGATGATAGTTTCACAAACACTGATATTCACCAGTGGAAAAAAGCCTTTAGTTCCTTAGATGTTACTCTGGGCCTCTTTGACACCTCCTGAAGTATTACACACTTTGCCTTTTGTATGATCGTGGTTGGTCAACCACTTCTGCTAAGAGTAACGGTGATGTTGAATTATCTCTATTTGCACACAGTCTGCCTGAGAGTGGACTGACAGAATTCAAACTCTGGAAATAATTTTATAACATTTTCTAGCCTGGTAAGGATCAACAATGTTTTTGGGAGATGCTTAAAAACCTCCTTTGTTTGAGCCATAACACACTTCTCTTTACCTGTGTTGCAAAGATCAGACTTTGAAAGTGAATATTCAGAATTCCATTATTTAAATAAGGCAAACCTTTTACACTCACACCTGATTATCTTCAATCATTGATTGAAACCCCTGAATTTCCCCTTCAAATGAATTGATAATCTGGGTATCAAACTCACGGCATCACGTTGCCATCACGTGATGTTTCACAACATTTTTCCCATTTGTGGAGCTGGTGTGTTTGTGGCCTGCATGTGTTGCATCCAGCCCGCAGACCACCAGTTTGACACCACTGCCCTAGGAGGTCATTTATTTAGCCACTACAAGTTTGTAGCTTTCCTCAGTAAATAAATGAATTATAATGTTTTGATTCCTTTCTTTATTTGGCTTCTCTTTAACTAGTTTTAGTATCTGTATGGAGGACAGATTATGTTTTAGGTTATATTTCTGAAGAAACATTGTAAATTTAAACACGTTCACACACTTTTAAGTGCCATGGTATATGCAAAACATAGTAAGACTAATGTATTTTATTGGACAGTTAGCAAGAAAGAACTTACACTAGAGGGGCTGAAGAAAAGTTACTTAAGTAAAAGATCATAGTTCTTGTTTAGCAGGGTAATTTTATTTCAGCAGGTGTATTTATGTGATTTTGTACAATAGTATCAATCTGTGTGTATTTTCACTGGGTTGCAAAGTGACTATTAATCATTTTCTTCGTTTGGATGGTCTAGAAGAAAAAGCTGGTTTGGTGTCAGAAAGCTATGGAGAAGATGACTTCAGTAAAATGGAAGGAGAAGAGGATGGTTATGATGAAGATGATGATGAAAACAGCAGACAGTCAGTAGGTATTTTGTTATACAGCAATCAGACTTGGATTGCAGGTTTCACTAAAGCATAATAAGAATATTAACTTTTTGTATCTTCTTTGTTGCTTTTGTTTACATATATTGTATTTGAAGTTATCACAGAATTGCTAAAGGAATGCTTATATAAAATGGAAAAGTGAAAATACCTTTTTGTTTGCAAGATCAAATCTTAATGTAAAAATAAAATGATCAATTCTATGAACATTTGATTAGTCTGAGATGTGTTATTTTTATTACACTTGGGTATGGCATATTTTTGTTTTCTTGCTTTTAATCTAATGCTGAGCGCCCAGAGTTGCAATTGTGAGTTGGGTAGCTCTCTAAATTGATAATTAAAAAGAGTCTTCAAATAGTATTTTAAAATTGCCAGAGTTTCAAATGATAATTTATACCAAGATACTGTGGCATTTCCCAAACGTATTTTCCTCTTTTATCCCTTCAGTTGGGGTTGTAACTGAAAATTCCTACATATTTTACTAGTTTGAAGTAAGTAAAATTTTTCTGTAACTTTTCCATTCTTATGTGCATCTCTATTCAATTCTGTATTATCTCCAAATACCTACTATTTAGATATATAACTGTTTTTTATAAATAAGTGGCATTCTGATTCCTGCTTAAAATGAAATTTAATATGACATGTATGGATGACCTCTTGAGAAGATAAAAGGACTCTAATCTGAGTAGTAGGATAAGTATATTGCTCATATACTTTGACCAACTACTAGTTTTTATTTCAAGAACCATCCTTCCATGTGAATAAATCCCAAGGATATTTAAAGCAGGAGAAATCCATTTTTCAAAAAAAATAAATAACTTGCTTTATAGCTGATATCCAACATTCAGGCTGATGCTATTGCATGAACACCTCAGAATAAATTCATAAATGTAGCACATTTCATCTAAGTGAGATTCTATATCTCTATATTGATTGGCAGAACCTATTAGTGCTACTGAAAGCATCTGCAAATGGCAGTTTATTTGAACATCATAACACAAATATTTGAATATCACAATGCAAATCCCACTTATTATGTGCATATATCAATACACTTGCTCAAAAGCAGCAATGCCACACCTTGTCTACCATCTTGCTTATTTTGATATCCTCCACAGATGGTTATTACTGTATACTATTGTCTAAATTAAGTTTTTTTTCTATCTGTGTCAAGACATATCCGGGACACCTGTTCAGGATTCCTGCCACTTCTTTTAGATCAGTTAATAGCAGTAAGAGGAAGAACTGTGTATTAATAATATTGATACTTCATCTCAGACCTCTACCACATATGCTCACAATATTGATGTTTCATGCAGCTATAAGTTAAAATTAAATTACAGAATTACGATGTGATATTTTTTATAAATTCTTTCAAACTTAATCTTAAATAATGGTATCCATAATTCCATTCTTCATATAGAAGAAAACATTTGCAATTTTAAAAATTTCTTCATAATGTTAAATGATCCTTTTTATTGTGGACATCCCTATAACTGTGATTATTCAGTATTTAATCTTGTGTTGAGTTTGAAATAAGTACCTAAAGTAGAATCTGGGTAGCAAATCTGGATAACAACTTCAGTTTCAGAAAGACACAGTGGATGTGATAATAAATGTGGAGTCTGTAACCTACAGTATTGTTGAACCCTAAAGTAGACGTGTTACAGAATTTCAGGGCCATTGTTTAGCAATGAAAAACCTGGGGCATGGTATTGATTGATAATACAGTTCTATGGTAGTAGTTATATGCTAGTCTTAGAAAAGTGTTCTATCTCATTTTCCATTCATTCCATTGTTTAAGAAAACCTTTAAGCTCAGAGGGCACCAAGGACCCCACATTCCATTGTATCCAATATTTGCAATTGTTTTCTTACAAATGCACATTATACCATCTTGAAACTGTTTTGGAGGCTCTAGAATCAGAGATACTGTATGTTCTTAAGTGGGTACATGACTAGTTCTCCTCATGTTTGCCTAGTGGGACCTGCTTTATTTATTAGAATAAAATTGGCAAAAAAATAATTATCTACTGATAAAATTTATCCTATCTGTTGACTTGTAGTGCTTTTTTTTTTTTTTTTTTAAGAAATCCAGTATTGTGTGAGTTTCTAGTATCTACCCTACCATCTTAGAAATAAACTTAACTCATTTATACTTTTTTTCCCTTGAATGGCTGTTTGGAGTTCGGGAAAGTCGAGAGAACAGCCCAGCTGAATTAAAAAGCCAAATTAGGCTATTTAATGCAAGTCCCTAGCCAAATATGCAAGGACTTGCTGACAATTTAAAGCTTAATTCTGTACATTCTTTGTCTTATAGGAAGATGACGATTCAGAGACTGAAAAACCTGAGGCTGATGATCTGAAGGTATTTGGAGGAGTATTATGATGGGATGGGAATACACTGCAAAGCGTATAATAGTGTGATTTAGTTAGTCATCCGTATCTTCTATTCTTGGCAAGCTAACTCTTGTTTGGGGAGTGGGAGGATGTTTCCTGAGATGTATAAAAAGTCAGGAGGACTCGGATAACAACTTTTCATATTTTTATTAAAAGATACAAGTTTTTGTGAACTACAGCACAGTTCATTAGGCACAACTACGGTTAGTCAGAAAAAGTGCTACCAGACTCCTAATTTTGATCCTACTGTAGACTCATCACAGTTCTCCTTCTACAAAGTATATATGAGTTTGAGTAACTAAATTAATCTTCTGTATCAGAGATTGACTAATGATTAGGAAATGCAATATTATGCTTTATATGGGCTCTTAACACAAATGGTTAGAAATAATGCAGATGTCTAAAAAGGAGTTACATGTTTCAAGGAATTGTATTAAGAACCAGTTTCCAAATTTTCGTCTTTAGTGTGATTTGTGAAGTTCATGCAGTGCTTGAGACTGCAACCCCTTAATTTGGGGTTGTAAAAAAATAAATAAATAAGACCAGGCATGTATTCTTCAATTTACAATGACAGAATTTCGGTCAATAAAGTGATGCATGACCACATTGCAACAGCAATCTCTGCAGTCCCAATTGCCATTGTCAACTAAATATCACAGTCATTAGGTGAGACAACTTCCTATTGGCTTCCTATAACCAAAGTTAGTGGGGAGACCGGTAGGAAATTGCAACTACCAGGCCCATAGGAAGGTGGGAAAAGAAGCAAAGGGGTAATAGGGAAGACTGGAGAAGATATGTACAATGGGGGGGCGGGGGGGTTGTGAAGTTGTGAGAGAGAGCCAGGGAGAGTGTGAGGGTTGCAAGAGAAGTACCACATAGGTCAGAAGGATGCAAGAGGCGTGTGAGAGGTGCTGTGCAGGTGTTGATTTATACCAGACTGGGCAGGTGTATTTGCCCTGCTGAATAGCAAAGAACTAGAGCTGTTGTCCTAAGGACCCTTGGTTTGGCTCTCCAGGTAGAGCTCATTAATTTCCTGAGGATATTATTTCATCCATTGATCTTCAGTTTAGTGTTGGTACAGTGCTGCTTATGGTATATGTTAGAGCCCTAGCTAGCTTAGGGCTGTGGCAATGCTGCAATAATGTCCCTTTCCACATAATAGTGCATGGGGTTGTGGATTGGGTTATATGTAAGGGGGTGTTTGAGAGTATGAGGGAGGCACAGCGAGGGTTGGGGTGGATGCTTTGGTGTGCAAGTGACCATTGCAGTGTGGGCACAGAGAGGGTGGCGGAGACTTACCCCAGCAACCTGCAACCTTCCCTGCTGTCTTCCCCATTGACTTTCTGTGGAAACCACTGCAGAATATTGCTCATAAAGAATGTGATCATGGGGCGCTTGGCAACTGGTCATAAGTGCAAACGGCTTGATAAGCACCCAGATTGTGATCACGTGAACATGGGAGTGCCGAGATGTCTGGAACTCAAGAACCAGTCATAACCACCATTTGTTCACCTATTAAATGATAAATAGGATTATACATTGCTTTATATGTAAATATAAAATGTATATGTAAATTTATATGTATATGTAAAATGACAAGCAGATTTTTCTCTTGCAGTCAGAGTCTGTTAAAATAGTTTAAGAGAAGCTGAAAGGTTCATAGAGAGAGAGGGAGATTGCTAGTCCCGTGAAACTGTAGATGCTGCTATTTAGTGGCCACTTGTATTAATATATGGCCACCTCCATCAACCAAAGTAATAGGTACATAATCTTCTGCATTAAGCAGTCCCCATCTCCCTACCCCAATCCGTTTGAATAATTGGTAGAACTGATTTGAAATATAAAGCAGTGAAGCCCAACTAGGGGATGTCAGTGCTACAATGTCTGCAGACATTTCTCTTGCCAGTTTGCCACATGAAACAATTTTGGTAAGGCAAAAAGCTGCTTCTCTTTCCCATTTCCATTTGATCACTGTGTTTGTGCGTATGTTTCATACTTTCTATATTTTACAATCTTCCCAGCCCAAGATCAAGATTCAACTAGCTATTCTCCTGGGAGCTTTATATTGCTAGTTTTTGGATCAATTTTTAGTTTCTCAGCACATATATAACTTTTAAATGTATATCTACCTATCAACCCTGCTGGAGTGATCTGTAAATATACCTTCTGAAAGCGATATAAATGTGGAATATAAAGTGTTGTCCAGCCACATATATTGTATATGTTACAAATCAGAGGCATGTATAGACCTGCTGTAAGAAGGCATTGTAATCTATTTTGGACAAATTTCCTTTATTGTCTTACTACCACTTGGTTGAAGTTAAAATATTGGTTCACGTACTCAAGTATTTTAAACTGAATCCTGAACAATCACATATATCCCAAAATATGTCCATTATAATTTGATACCACAGAGAACCAGTGTGATAACAGTTGTTAAGATGTTGGACTTTGAGGCTCCAGTTTAAGTTCACTTTTAGCTTTGGAAGTTCTCTGGATGACTTGGATCAGTCACTCTTTTACACGTTTTTTTTGTTGTGGGGCAAAATGGGAGGAAGAACTACTGAGCTTCAGATTCAGGATTTAAATGTAATAAGTAAGAAATAGATGTCTTATTGTGATGTTGATTAGATGCTTTCTCTCTCTGTCTATATATGAGATATTTATTTATTTGGTTTATTTGTTTACTTAGGAAAATACTGTTGGAGTATTTTAAAGCATCCTAAAGTTATATTTCTTTCCAAATGTATGCCTCTCAATATCTAAAACATCTGAGACTTAAAAGTTAATTAAAAACTTGTGTTGTTAATTAACTGTGTTGTCCATGTAGTGGCAGTATTTCTTCACTAATTTTTCTAACCCTCTGATTTCATTATATCAAGCTGCATCAATTAGATGACTCAACTGGCAAACCCAGGTTGATAATTTGACCAGCCTGATTAATGTCCCAAATATAATAGTACAAAGAAGCCTAGTAGATGAGGGTATATAGAAGATCTGAACTGAATGTTTTGAAATATAAACTTAGCAATTATCTCTATTCAGATGGGCATACATTTCTGTTTTTCAAAAACATTTTAAAAGTTATAAAGATCCTTCTTTTTCTAATTTCTGCAATTTATATTGAATCAATTAACATCCAAACCCAGACTTTCTTTATATGGATGCTTTGTTTTTAAAACTACTTTTTCTGTTCCTGGAGACTTTTTCTTTTCTTTTCTTTTTTTTATAAAAGGCTGCTTTTTAAAGCTTTTTAGTCATGCTGAATAACAGAACAGCATGTCCAAGTCAGCTTTATAAGTTCAGACGTGGATGTCAAGTAGCAGTTTTCTCCTTAGCTCCAGGGCTAGGCTAGCTGCAACTGAGGACAGCCTTTAAAAGAAAGGCTTTTATTTTACAACACTGATATAAAAATAATCATGTAAATACAGTTGTTTTTAACAATCCCAAATCCTTGTAGCTTTGATGTTATACCAGTCTGGAAAGAATTTTGAATAGTAATCACAGATTTATGAACATAGAGTAGTACAATAGGTAATAAACACTGTATGACTAACTCTTCTGCTTAAGCTTTTCAAGGAGTGTTCTCAGGGGAATGATTAACTATATCCATGAGGACTAGTCTGATGTGACTGACATAAACACATTCATCAGTAGAGTCATGCCATGGACACATTTCAGTACCCACCTTTAACACTTAATTCATAAGAAGTGCCTGCAATAGAATCCCCGCTACTTCCCTTTTAATTTTTTTGAGAATAGTGTCAGGTTGGAAATCTGGTTTAAAAGAGCACATATTTACAGAGCAATATATGAGTCTCTAGCCATAATTTTCAGCTTTTAATCTTAGGAGTTAGATTTATTTATTATTACAACCTTGATCCAATGGTGTTAGCACTCTATGTGAATTGTAAAGATCTGCAGTGTAGATATAATATTTTTCTTACATATGATTTACAAACAATAGACATGCAAAACAGTCAACGTTTTTAGCTGCCTTGTGTCCAAAAGCAACATGGTGCTTATGACCATGTTGAATCCATATGAAAAAGTTTGGAATTACTCTAGCCATCCAGTCTAATTTAAATATAGGCTAATAGTTAAATATTTACCTGTTTGACTAATGACTGCCAAATTTTGAAGAGATGGATATAGTCTCTGACACTAAAATTCCTTGCCTCTTCCTTTTGTCATGGATTCTCAGTAATTTCATATATAAAATGTTGCAGGATGTTACATTTGTTATACAGTAGCATCTTGTTTGATGAAGCCATGTTTTCATTAGAAGTTCCTAATTCCAGCTCCAAGTACTTTCTTTAAAGTAACCATCAAATAACTCCAATAGAAATATTAGTTAAGGGAAATTGTAGGCTTCATAGAAGAGATTATAAGAGCCTTCAGTTCACAATGGAATGTGTGTGGTTCCAAGAGTGACTGTTAGCATTTCCTCTTTGTACGTGTTAATGATTGCTTTATGAGTGGCAAAGTCCAAATGTTTGATTACTAAATACCAACAATTGTATCATGAATTCTATTTTTTTTCCGGTTAGGTGATTGATTGTGAGTCTATTGAAAATCTTTGGTCTTTGAATTATGAACTAATTCTAAGGCAATCTATCCCTAACATGTATCTTGTATTTTACATAAAAAATAAGGAATCCAATTAAGGGTCTGTGCTAATTATTTGTCCTTTTTCCATTTCCATACATAGCCACACACAATTCCTTTGTCAAATTCATGAAGTATAATGTTTCATTATACAGAATCATGCCATTGGCGCATTTCATCTGGTTTGTATGAAATAATAGTGGCAGCTTTCAGGGTCCTTATTAGGACTGCTTCCTATCTTTGTCTAGAGATGCTAGGAAATAATCCAAGGACCTCTTGTATACAGAGTTTATGCTCTATCAAAGGTACAGCCTCTCTTTAATTGACATTAAATCCACAAATTTAGGATATTTAATCCAGCTTATGGTTTACAGTAGGTTTTTTTTCCATATGCAAAATCTAATTGATAGTTTTCTCCTTTTTTTATATAGCTAAACCACTCTACCCAGTGAAATTTAAGCATGAAATAATGCTTAGCATCAGAAGTAGGAAATTAAAATAAATTTGTTCTAGCTGGACAAATTTATAGAAAAGATGAACAGTGGTATATTTTAAAACTCATCCCTAAGAATTTCACTGAGAAGGAGATTGATTCAGACTTTCTGTAGGAACTGAGATATAAACATCCCCAAAATTGGTGCTCAATGAGTGTTGCTTAAGACTGGTCCTCATACTTCTGTCAGTTGCTGTGCCCCCATGGTCATGTGATCAGCATTTGCAATTTATTTATTTATTTTGTCGCATTTCTATGCCGCCCAACTCCCAAGGGACTCTGGGCGGCTTACAACAGAGAATAAAATAATGCAACAATATCCCATACAAAAGTTAAAAGAAAACATTAAAACATTAAAATGTTAAAACACATACACTCCAATTTGTGGCAATTTTCACTGCTGACAAGCAAAATCAATAGGGAGAGAGACATGGCAATAATCTTCCAACTACAGGTAATCTTTGACTTACAACAGTTCATTTAGTGACTTTCAAAGTTACAAGAGTGCTGAAAAAAGTGACTGATGACCATTTTTCACACTTACGACCATTGCAGCATTCCCATGGTCATGTGATCAAAATTTAGACATAGGGCATCTCGTTCATATTTATGACAATTGCAGTATCCTGAGGTTAAGTGATCCACCTTTTGTGACCTTCTTATAAGCAACGTCAGTGGGGAAGCCATATTCACTTAACAACCATGTTACTAACTGAACAACTGCAGTGATTCACTTAATGACTGTGGTAAGAAAAATGGGGCAAAATTAACTTAGCAACAGCAATTTTGGGCTCTGTTGTGGTTGTAAGTTAAGGACTATCTGCACCTTAGTAGGCGCGATGTAATCACCTACCACCGATAGTATAACTTCATCCAGTTTAAGGCATTAATCATAAAAAGAGGTTCTCCAGTGTCCCTTCAATATAATTGTCCTTTCTCCCTAATTCTTTCTACTATAAAAGGAAATAAGGAAATGTTTTTCCTGGGGCTTTGTAGGTTCTTTTCTTTAAACTGTTTTTTCTGTACTTTTTAGAGAATAAGGCATGTCTCTTACATGCCTGCTTGGTCCTTCCTTAGCAGCAGTACAAGCTAGAACAACCTCCTGACTCCTTCAGTTCTGAATACCACAAATTGCTGACATGGGTGTGGTGTGGCTTCCAAATGAGAAATTGTATTTTTGTTTGCATTGGCTTACATTATTACATTACATTATTATCCTCCCCATGTGCCCCTTCCTGACAAATCTAACAACTCAGATGGGCAAACTGATGCTTCATTACTGCTCCTTGACTGTTGACTATCTTTAGTAAAAATAATAATAATAAAATCTGCCTAAGTCTGTCAAACAAAACCAGAGCAAATGTGAATGGTTCCACATCTCTGGTCATTTAGACAATGTTCCAGCTAATTTTCTGAATTATTTGGAAATTATCAGACTGAGGGTATTCTCTCAATCTATTCCTTAGTAAACAGCTTTTAAGTTTACTGGTGCAAAATGAAATCTACGGTACCTACTTGGTTGACCTGAGTGTTTACAGTATTTTAAGTATTTGTGGAGGGGAGGGAATTCTCACATTCAAGCTAATAATAGACTTCCTTTCTTCCACAAGAATCTCTAGTGTTTGTTAAACTTGTTCAGAAAAGTGCCTTTTTCCTGTTTTTTTCAGTGAGAAATAGTAGTTTTAAATAAATAGTACCTATCCAAATATAGCTGCAGATTAGGGAATGGGTATTCATTCTGGAGAGTGTGTAGTGCATCCGTAGCATCTTACTAAAGCTAGCAGATGCTGGAAAACTGTAAAGAATTTTGGCCCTGTAACTAATCAGGAACAGTTGAAGTCTACCATTCTTAACTGGTTTTGTTCCTAACAGTTATTCACAAAATAGAACTAATGTGTTAATGATAGCATTCGTCCTGGGTTCAGATAAACATTATAAAATATTGAGCAATTAAACACAATATTGAGCTACTGTTGACAGCACCCTTCCCCAAATTTTATGCTCTACAAAACAAAAGGTGGGCCAAGAAGAAACCAAGGAAAAACTTTACCAAGTAAAAAAGGTATAAAAGACACCTTGCCTCGAGTATATAGCAGTCTTAAACATTCAGGACTTCTTATCACTTGTTCTGAACTATTAGTCAGGGTTAGGGGTTATCCCACAAGCTTTGCTGATTTGGCTTGTTTATGCTCGGTGCAAATATTTCAGGCTGCATACTAAAATAAAGATGCAACTCTTGTTTTGAAAAGGTAGAATGTGTGTGTAAGTAGTCCTCGACTTACAATCACAATTGAGCTCCACACCTCTATTGTTAAGCGAATCAGTTAAGTGAGTTTTGCCCTATTTTACGACTTTTCTTGCCACAGTTGTTAAGTGAAACACTGCAGTTGTAGCACAGTTGTTAAGCGAATCTGGCTTCCCCATTGACTTTGCTTATCAGAAGGTGATCACCTGACACTGCAACTGTCAGAAATATGAGTCATTTGTCAAGTGTCTGAATTTGGATCACATGACCACAAGGATGCTGCAACAGTCATAAGTATGAAAAATGGTCATAAGCCCCTTTTGTCAGTGCTGTTGTAATTTCAAACAGTCACTAAATGAACTGTTGTAAGTCAAAGACAACATGTATTTATGATGTTGGCCTATATAAAATTTGAAGATACTGCACTGAGTTGTTGAAACATTTGCCATAATCTGTGAAAAGATTTTCTATCATACCTTCTTGACTAGTGAACTTCATTGTAGTAAAATGTATTGATGACAGGACTGGATTTATCATTCATTATTGCTGACTTAGTATTAGGAATCCCTGTTTTTAAAATATTTCAATAACCAATCATTTTTTGCCAAATCTTGTTGGCTTGATTGGGAGTCTACTATTTCAGTGCTCTGGATCTGTACTGTATTGATAGTATATATTAAAAATAAAAGCTATTGTACTATGATGCTGTTAAACGTTAGCATTTAAGGAATAAAATGTTCCTTGATGGTTGCTCCTTCCCATTTGCAAATTAATTACTGCTATCTTTTGTAGAATAAACTTGATTGTCCTGCAGAAACCTAGAAAACTGGATTTCTAGATAGAGGCATATGTAAATTTCTTCACAGTATAGCCTGTTCTGTTTCCATTGAGCTATAATCTTTCAAACAAATTTTAACTATCTTTAATTTTGGCATTTGGCCTGGAGCCTTGTCACAAAGCTGGCAAACAGGAAACACCCATAGGAAATAGTTTAAGGATTCCATTTCCCTAGCATTCCACTTCCCCACCACCACCATTGTTGGGCAAGGGGGAAAAAAATACAGAATTCTCCCACTGTAGCTTCATATACACTGAAATCTATATAAAGTGTTGGAAGCTTCTGTATACCAAGAAGTTTCATAAAATGAATCTGCCATGTAACTTAAATCTCCAAAGTGATTTTCCCACCTTGAATTCAGATAGATTTTTAGGTTTGGAATGTGCAGGAAAAACTTGATTAAAAGTTCCTTTCATATTAAGTGTAATCATTGATGGGTTTGTGGACACATCAGTGTTGTTTTCTGACAACAGTATAAAACTGGTTTGCGGTTGCATTCTTCTGTAATACCTTTTGATTTCCCACACTAACCTTGGCATTTTCTAGCAGTAATTAATGCAAATCCTAATCAGGTCCAACCTGCCTTTACTTTTTAAAATCAACCATGATTGATAAGGTGCTGCCACCTAACTGGGCCATTCCTAAAATGCTTCTAGACTTTTGTAATATGCACTGTTTTTAAGATGTTTGATGACTGTGTGCCAGTATATCTTCTTTTTTAACAATCTTACTACCTGGATAGCTTTACAGATAGCTGCTTATCAGTGGCAACCAAGTGAAGAGCTGCTTAAGCATGAGGTACTACCATCAAGACCATATTGTATATGGAATTTCTTAGTCTATTTCTCCATGGTATAGGCTGTGAGTTCTTAACCTGAGTCCATGGACAAAATTTACAAAGCTGTGAACTTGCATAGGGGAAAAAATCACAACTTTATATACACTATACTAGCTTTCTGTTCAGTAAGGTAAGGTTCAATAGGCAATGAAGCACTTTTTGACTCTTAGACCTGAAAAAAAGGTTAGTTATCTTCCATTACTCTCATTGTCTGAAATTATTATACCCTAGGAAAAGATATTGTTATTGATTTAATGGATAATAAAGAAGCTTACATATTACTGAATAACATGTTATTGTTTAATATTTTGATAAATGCAGAAGAGTATAATTGATATTCTTTGTAATATAATCTATCCCAATACAAAATGTACCTAATCTGGTGGTAACATTTTTATTTAACGAGAATAATTTTTTCTCTAGTGATATAAGCATAATCATGGGGGAAAAAATCTGTCTCCCATGTCTTGCAGACTTTCTCTCCCATAATGTTGATTGTTAACAAAAAGCTACATAGAAATCGTTTTAAACCATAACCAATCTTTAGGATGGAGCCAGGTTTAGATGCAGTAGATCTGATTTTGAATTGTCAGGGCCATGGTGAGTTATATAAGTTGTGGTGCAGAGACATAAGGGGAAAAGGGGAAAGCCCCCACTACGTACCAGATTTGATAGATTTATGCATAACATGCTCTATAAGGCACTTTTTGTGATATTCATCAAAAATCGTTTCCTAAACTGGAGATAAATTTCTGGCAGCCTAATTGTCAGAAATTATTCATTTGTATTGTTTCTTCCCTTTATTTCTTCCCTCCCTCCCTAGGTAGATGGTACCACAACTGAATTTAGGATATTAAAAACCAGTATCTGTAAAATGCATTTAAAGGAAAGGAAGGAACTTAAAGGATAAAGGAAAGCTAAAAAATGTAAAAGCTATCATATTACTCACCAGGCTCCAGAAGAATAGCCAGTTTTTTTTTATTGCAGCATAAATTCTCAATCACTAATGATGTTACTAATGATGAATCACTGGATTTACTAATGATGATTCACTGGATTTATATAATTGAATCGGAAGAACGTCACTATCATATAAAGAGGGCCAAATATCTTTTTATCAGAAAGATCTGAAAGTACATAATGACTATCCTGAAAAGATTTTTCTCCCATCTAGCACCTATAAAACTATCAGAAAAGCACCTGCTCTAACAATTTCCAGATTCTGCATATGTGTAGAATATATGATTAGTGTGCCATACTGTCTGGTCCTTCACTTTTTAGCCAGAAAATATTCCTCTTGCCTAGAAACTCCTTTTTTTCAGTCTCTGTTGATTTCAAATCAGCTGTTGATTTTATCACAAGAGAGAGAGAGTGGGGGGAAAATCTAAGAGGGTCCTGTTGATTGGAAAGCTCTATATAAAATCCACATTGAAAGTGTTACTCTAGAGCACAATAGAAGAGCCAAAGCCACGTAA
This sequence comes from Pantherophis guttatus, assembly GCF_059756535.1. Classification (NCBI taxonomy): domain Eukaryota; kingdom Metazoa; phylum Chordata; class Lepidosauria; order Squamata; family Colubridae; genus Pantherophis; species Pantherophis guttatus. Next base: position 162,841,965 of record NC_142064.1, read on the forward strand.
CTTTGGTGAATCTACTTTGATTGGTTATCATATCTCTTTGTCATTGATATCTATGTGATGAATGTTTAAACCTCTGAAATGGTGAAAGCTGTGTATATTGGTTTTCCCAAAGGTGTACTTGATAGTGATAGTGATTTTAATCTTATAATAGCAGGCTGTGGACTAGTACAGTCTTGAAATCTCTGGTATTCTTCACTTTCAGTAAAATTCATATCCTCTGGGGAAGATGAGCTCTTGAAGGTTGATTTTATTTAGGAGAACCTTGTATTTTTTATATGACTAATGGTTTTGATATGTCTCAAATCTTCAAAGGCTACAATTAGTTTTAGTTCTACGTTTTGTTCCTTTTCTTTTTTTATTTGGCTGCTGCTATATTTTAATTAAAAGAGGTTACTGATCCAATTGGAGGGGGAATTGTATCTGTTTCTAGTAATTTTCTATTGGTCAAATTTAACCAAACAAGTCCAGTATATTTTTCCTTTAAAATATGAAAAGATATAGGAATCAATCTAAACACTGAAAGAAGTAATTGGTGTACAGTAGCAGTGTTTTAAAATAAATTCTTAAAAATACATTGGCATACGAAATGTTTGTACATAATGGAGTGCCACAGATATAAACTTTGCTTTCCCTGTTCCTGGATTTCCATATACTTCATACAGAACTTTGAGGAAGAGAGTAGAATAGAGTAGAACTGGAGAAGCTTCTTGAATGAGAAGCAAAATGTTTTCAAGGGGGGGAAAAAAACAAGGAAGTCCATTTGCCTTTTGAAAAAGCACCTTTGGGCCTATCATGACCTGGATGATTGAGAATCTCCATAGACAGAGTAGAAGAGGACTTGACAGCACAAGGAAACAACAGCCAATCACTGGCCATCACCACACCAATCAACTTATAAGATGGCAGTACATAAATAGGATGCATAAAATAGCCCAAAACATAGATTCCAGTAGAAAGAAGTTCCTTGAGGATGTCTGTGGAAATTCTCAGTCATCCAGGTCATGGTTGTCCCAAAGGTGCTTTTTCAAGAGGCAACTGGACTTTCTGGTTTTTCTTTGAAGACGTTTCATTTCTCGTCCAAGAAGCTTCTTTAGCTCTGATTGGATGGTGGGGAATGGAAGAATTCCTTGTGGATAGGCTTCTCCACGAATCTGAAAGCTTGGAAGACTAAATCTCTGGTCCCGGTGATTGACTAAGATTGGATCTTGTAGAGTAGAAGTTTCTTTTTTAGATTAACCGCAGGCAGGAGGAACTTCCAAATTTCAAAATGTTAATTTTAATATAATTTATTAAGGTAAGTTGTTCATATTAATTAACTTTGTAAATTATGATTTGAAGCTGGTTTATTTCTATACCTTTGTACATTGACCAAACTCTAACACTTGTACTGGAAAGAGAAGGGCATTGTGGCCAAGTAGATCTTAGGTTTGTTCTTATTTATCATTCAAATTAACTCAGTGAATGAGATGCTTCCATTTAGTTTTTTCAAAAGACTTCGGTAGTGATCTTCCAAAATCATGACTATTAAAATATTTTCAGATGAAAAGTAGGACTAAAACTGAAGCAGTTCGAAGGTCTGCTTTTGGTTAAATTGGCATGCGATCTCCAACTAGGAATTTGTGAGGGCTGTACCTGCAGTGAGTAAGAAACACAAGACACAAACTTCATGTGGCAGAGCATTGTGGTACCAACCAAATTCAAACTAGAAGAGTGCAGTTAGAACAAAATAGCCCTTTTTGTGATTGCAGTTGCCTTGTTGTTGGAGTAGCATCATAAAAAATTAGAGAAGCTGCTGCTCAGTAAGTTTACAACATCAGAGAATGCAAACCTTGCCTAAGGGAAAACAATATACATCTTGTTACTCATTCTAATATAAGGAAATGGGAGCCAGGAGGGATTTCCACACAGATAAGGTGGTGCCCAAGAAAGTTAGAGAATGATGTTGAATTTTTTTGCCAAATGATGCAAATTCCACTTGCTACGTTTATCTTGAAAGATTCTGTTCTATGTAAATTCCTGGTGAAAATATATATTCATTGGTTAGAATTTCTAACTATGTTGCTGTATTTGAGAATAGACTAGAACCTATGTTCATCGTAGTGTCCTCCTGGATTCCAACAAACGACAAACATACAGGAGGGGAAAAAAGGTTGTTATTTTCCTGCCTTGTTTGTGAGATTCCCAGAACAGTCTGTTTCTGAGGGGATCATTGGGCTTTTTAATTATTATTTTTTACTAGCCTTTGTACACAGGAATGTATACTTAGCCATGATGGAAACAATAGAGGATAATGATAACTGCATTTTAATTGTTCTTTCCCTTTGAATAGAACAGGAACAGTTTTTTATTGTGACAACCAGTTTTGTGTAGTCGTTAAGGCATTAGGCTAGAAACTTGGAGACCATGAGTTCTAGTCCTGTCTTGGGCACAAAGCCAGTTGAATAACCTTGGCCTAGTCATTTCTCTCAGCTCCAGGAAGGAGACGATGGCAAACCACTTCTAAAAAGCCTTGCCAAAAAACTGTAGGGACTTGTCCAGGCAGTCTTCAATTATAAGTACAAACAATGAATCCAAACATACTTGGTATGTTAGATCTTGTTTTAAAATATGGAGATGGATAGTCAGTTTCTAGCTGACATGATTGCAAACTCTCTATTTTTCCCCTTTTTTGAAAATGCTCAGGATCCAAAATTCATGCTTAGATAATTACAGGCATCTTCTTAAGAGGCTTCCATATCTCTATGAGCATGAAAAGGAAATGCTTCTTTTAAAATGATGTTGCCATTACTTGTTTCTTGTTTTCAAAGTTAACATTGACATTAGCTTTGTTTGATTTTGACAATTTTGTTTTTTTTTTGCCTGCTGGTTTAATATATTTTAAACATCAAATTGTAAAATTTCCCAGATTTTACGTTTTCTAGCCTTTATTATTACCCCTGCCTTTATTTTGACAATTGCCTATGCAACTAGAATCTCCGTATAGGGACAGCTTTAAATATGTAGTTTGACATTTAACATTTGACTTTAGTACAGAGTTTGAATGTGTCTCATGAATTGTACATAGTTGTACGGAGAAATAAAGCAGACAGTGTTTGCTGCAGCAAAAAGATGCTGGGAAAGAGAGAGAGGGAGGGAGGGAATTCTTCCTGTTTATGACCTAAACATTTTTTCTAACCATGCAACTTTTTTTTTAGGAAAAAAAAGCTATATAAAGCTATTTAACTGTCTTTAGTGATTGAGAAAAGGTCTTAATCCCTTAGAAGTTCTTTAGAAAAGGTTATGTTGACATCATGGATTTGGCAGAGCCAATTTCCAAAGTACCTTACAGAACGTTAGCCTTTCTAAAACATAATCTCCTGCTATGCCCACCTGAAATAGAAATAGTAGTATCTGTGGCAGTCATATGGCTAGGCAACAAATGGGCAGTGTTTCCTATTTGAATGAATAGTATTAGTGCCCTGCTAGAAAAACCCTGGAGATTAAAAGTGTTGCAAATTATAAAAGACTTGCTACTGCTCCCAGTGTCTCATTTAATAAGAATTTATGCTTTTTATGCCTGTCTTTCTTCTTCATGTCCCTTGCACCCTTCCTCCTGGCAGCCATACTTTCTCATACTTTGCACTTCATAATTCAGGAGTGTTCTGAGTAAATTCTTCCATTTGTAAACATGAAGCTAAGCTATAACAGCTATAGTGCTGTCATGCTATCAGCTGAATCTAATCAGTCGTAGGGCCGGAAGTCCTGTGTCTCTTCAAATACATTCAAGTTCATATCTGTATGGTCTTGCCTACAAAAATGTGTGAACAATTTTTTCTCAATAATGATTTCAACATTGGGTTGAAATTGGGTTCTCTGCAAGTTATTAACAAGTTATTAGTCTCGTTCATGAGTACTAATCCTGTAGCTTTATTTTAATCAGTTAATGCACCTATGGTAACACAAGCCAGACATGAACACAAAACCCTAATCTATCTCACGTTTCCCATATTATAATGAGAATATATATTGTTACTGCCAACTGTATTATACATGTCAGGGAATTCCATTATTTTGCTTGTCAGAAATAGTTTTTTTTTCCTTTTATCTGTATTCAACCGCTGCATTGATCGGTACTTGATATCTCATGAATGGTAACATTATGAGGGAGGGGAAAAAGTTTCTTTATTCATTTCTTCATAATCATGCATGACTGATATCCAGACAGTCATATCCCTTTTATTTGCCCTTTCTTTAAGCCTAAAAAACCCCCATTATCATAATCGTCCTTCAAAAGCTCTTACTTTTTGAGAATTTTATCCATTTCTGATTCTTTTTGGGGTGTGGAAAACAGAAGAGTAAAACAATATTTCTTCATGCCTGCTAGCTTTTATACTTCACTCCTAAGGATTCTCATGATGGAACTTTCCTTTGTTTTACAGCAACCAGGCCTTGGGTTATTGAACTCATTGAGCTATCCACCATAATCCCAAATCACCTTCCTGAAGTACCATCATCTTAGACCTATACGCAATTAGGTTGCTTTGCTGCGTTGTGCAGCATCTTGCCCTGCAATTTGAGTATCTCATTCTCCCAATTTGGAAAGAGATTTTTCAAAATCTTTGGTTTCCCCCTTTTATTGTTTCATTTCAAACAACCTAAATTTGGCGCTGGCCTTCTAACAGCAACATAAATTGCATTAAAGTTCAAAGACATTACTGGAATAACAGTTATTGCATTCAATATCTTCCCCGCACCCCGAGAAGGAGCATGTCAGGTAGGACCAAAGCCCCTTTCATGAGATGATACATTGGGAATATGGTTGATTCTGATTTTCTACAATTCACTTGACGTTTAACCTTTTTTGTTCTAAATTTAGGCTCTCGGTTGCACAAGCTAAGCACCTGAATTGTGAGCCTCTGAGTAGCAATTTATTGCATAGACTTGGGTAATAAACACTCTACATTCAGGCATTTACAAAGCCTGAATACTGTACCGGCTTTTTGCTAATCTTTTGTTGTTTCTTCTTCTTTGCTTGCACTTAGGACTTTTCGGAATTGGAAAAGAGGGATCCCCAGGAGTTAGTCGGTAAGTACTATAAAAATATTATTTTACCTCACCTTGTTTTTCTTGAACGATTAATGCTATTTTGAACGTTCATACAATTCCCTTCTCACTATGAAATCAGGCAAGGCCAGTGGATAGAGGTGAAAGAAGAAAGGCTCCACAATCTGGGCCTAACTTTCGCAAGATGGCCATGTACAGTAATGGACTCCTTTTTCTTCCCTGGGATCTTTTTTTCTGCCTACTCATGTTTCTTCTTCTTTGTTTGAGTCTGCTCAAGTACATGCTTATTCATAACTCTTCACAACCAGCTACTTTTCCTCCTTTGTATAAGAATTACACCTTTGGCAGCTATCGTTCTCATTTTTCTTATGCAATCGTTTCTTTTTCATGCTTGTTCTTCCCCATTCGTCCCAAATATTCCTTCTTTCCCCTCAAATGGCTACAGAGGGCAACTCTTATCCTGTCCATCTACTATAGCAGGGATACTTTTTTTTTTTTTGCTCAAAGACTATACATGAACTACATAAGAACTACCATTCCACCCGCTTTGTTTATTTTCTGTTTAATTATTAAGTGAACCCATTTTATATCCTTAAGTGACACTAAGGAGATTGCTGGGAAAAGTTGCTTGAAGAAAAAAAAAGAAATCCAAATCTCTTCAGTTGCTTTCCCACAGATTAATATTTTCTTTCTATAAATGAATTTATCCTTCTTCCTGATGCAGGAATCAAAGACCCAAACAAGTTATCTATAATTTAGGAAGAATAATGGGTACAACTCTGAGATTTTAATCAGCGCTTATAAATATTCCCCCAGTATTATTAAGGTGATATACAAGAGGTGGGAAAAGAACATTATCAAGAATTGATATTAAAATATGTTGATTTCATTGTGTATCTCTGAATCCACGAATAAGTTAGTTAACTGTATATCTGTTGCAAAATGTATGCTTGATTGGCACATTGATGCTCCTGATATGTCTGTTTTGCTGCTACCAGAAAGTAAGAAAACCTGCTCTGCTTTGCATACGATTCAAAACAGTTTTGGACTGAGGAGAATGCCAGTTTAAAATCCATTGCTCCCTATTGTTTCTGCAAAGATTTTTGTGCACATTGAATACGTAGGTGCAGTACGTCAGCCAGGCATAAGTTAGATAAGACAATTCCATTTTGTGAAAGACTGGCTGACCCCTGTTTTTTAGCACTTGTTCCTTCGTTAATGTTACTTAGTAAAAACTTAGGTATAAGCATAATTTTGCAATATAGTTAAAGCAGAAGACCATTTCAACATGAGAGATATGCACAATACTCTCGTATTTTCTCTTTTACAAGCTTGAGCATGTTTCCTTCGAAAATTAAATGTTTGGCTTTTGTTCTACCTCTGGCTTCTTACGATTTTACTACAGTCAGGTTTTGCGGTTGTTGTTTTTTATGCAGATACCCATACTGCTCGAGGCAGCTTACATGATGATTTCTACTCATTTTACACCTTACAAAGCAATCCTGTAAGGTAGATTGCTCTGAGGGAAGATGGGCATCCCAAAGCTATCCAGTGAAGTCTGTGGCTAACCCGGAGTCTTCAGTCTATATCGTACCAGTCCAGTCCAGTCCAACCCCACTTAATGAACACTAAAATGAACTAGTTTCCCCCCCTCTTAATTATTCTTCCAACCATATACATATATATGCCTACACTTTAATATACATATATGAACTGAACTTCTGGCAGTGGTGCCCAAGTTAAATGCCATCTTCCAAACACCAGAATCATTGAGATATGACAATGATGGGAGATTAGAGCCCAACACATTAGACTATAGCATGGTCAGTGGCTCAGTGAAAATATGAAAAAGTAAAAGGGATTTCAGAACTGCCACATAAATTGGGGGAAGGGGGGGAGGGGAAGGCAGAAATAGATAGGAGTGGGGCATAGCAGTGCATGAATGAATCAGTTTTCATAAGAGGATCACAAAACAGTTGAAAATGATTGATGGCCGTGGAATAAAGAGAAAAATTAAAGTTTTAGCAAGTTGCCGGAGGGGAAAAGTAGTAGATAGTATGTTAATTGAACAGGCATTTGATTTGGGCAATGAATATGTGGTTTGACTTACGAGTGACCTTGGAGAAATAACTTTGAAATCATTTATCTGAAGTTAATTTGCAGAAGGCTAATTGGCTTGCTTTCCCTTGAACATGGGCAGCTCCCATTCCATGGAGCAAAAGGCAAGTTTCAGTCTCATTGTATGCCTTCTGTAAAGTAAGAACTATATTTTTATAATATATTGCCATCATGATTTACATTAACTTTTTATGATTGATTGCACCTATATTGCCCGCGTCTTAGTTTGCAGCCATTTTATGCTAGGATGTTTAACCATTCATAAAACGGTTGGGAAGTTTTGATATAGAAGTGAAAACACACCCTGTTCTTCTGTGCTTTGTAAAGATAAGATGCAGGCAATACAATCACAGTTTAGAGCACGGACCTGAATAATGGTGCCCTTTCTGCAACTCATGTTGCAGAATTTCTTACTCTGCTATAGGGATGACATGCAAAAATAATCAACCTTATTTTGCTTTAGGAAATTATTCAAAATGGGACTATTCTCAATGTCGCTATGTACATTATTGCATATCTATTGATTGTTCCTATGATTTTTATTGAATGGTTTTAATTTTCTTATGATTGCTTACTTGGATGTGTAATTGTATTGTTGATGTTTTGTTACTGCTGTAATTGTAAGTTGCTGACAGTCCTTTGATTGAAATAAATAACTAGTGGGTTGCTACACAGAAAGGCTTTCTTTGAGGAAACAGTCGATTTCAAATGGTTGCTATAAACCTTATTCATCCATCCATAGAAGAAAAGCTTGAAAACTAATGAAAAAACTCGGTTTTCAGAAAATAAAGGCATACTATAATTTCTCTGTGAGGCACAAGGAAAGACCTGTAGTTGATTTGCGGAGAAACTGCACCCTATTAATAGGTGGCAGAAGTATAGGTAGTGCTCGACTTAAAACCATTCATTTAGGGTCTGTTCAAAGTTCAAACGGCACTGAAAAAAAGTGACTTAAGACCAGTTTTCACACTTCCGACCATTGCAGCATCTCAATGGTCACATGATCAAAATTTGAAAGGTTAGCAACTGACTCATATTTATGACAGATGCAGTGTCCCAGAGTCACGTGGTCACCTTTTGCAACCTTCTGACAAGCAAAGTCAATGGGGAAGCCAGATTCACTTTATAACCGTGTTAACAACTACAGTGATTCACTTAACATCTGTGGCAATAAAAGTCATAAAATGGGTCAAGACTTAACAAACTGCCTCTCTCGGAAACAGAAATTTTGGACTCAGTGGTGGTTGTAAGTCGAGGACTACCTATACCAATAAGATAATGAAGGCTTTTGGTTTGGAGAAATGCAAGATGATACAGCTATAGAGTTCCTTTAAGTCGAGCAGGGGAGGTTTTGTGTCTTTGAATCAGTCTTGACTCCTGGCGACTGCCTTGACAAGTTCCTGTAGTTTCCTTAGCAAGGTTGTAGCAAGGTCTTAGCAAGGTTTACCATGGCCTGCTTCCTAGGGCTGAGAGAGAGTGACTGGCCAAAGTCACTCAGCTGGTTTTGGGCTTAGATGTGGCTAAACTTCATGGTCTCCCAGCTTCTAGCCTGGTGCATTAACCCCTAGAAAAGATTCACTAATGTTAGGTAGTGTTCTACTAATAAAGCTTATCTCTGCAGTATAAGCAGATTTCCTATACTGCTGATGTTGGGATATTTAGTGATACATTTCTAACTCCAGTCAAGTCCCAGCTTATTAAAGTGGCTTGCATTGCGTTAGTCAAACCTTTTGTCAAAACCATAGCTGCAAGGTATGGATAATTATTTATTTTGCAAATGTTCTGGTTGGACTCATAGGGGTGAGTCATGTCTAGAGTCAACATCCTGGATTCCCAAGGCAGTATTCTTTAGACTGGAAAGCAGCAAGGGTACACACCCTGGCAGGGGTTGCAGCCAATGTCACTGATTGGGCTTCAACAAAAGTAAAATTTCATCTTTGCCAAAATCGCATAATGAAGAATACATAAATGTCTACCATTGCATCCTGGCATTGTGCTCCTTTTCAAAGGAAAGATACTGGAGTGAAAATACCAGATGTAATTATCCTTTGTTTTCTTCTTTTTCTATACTGTAATAATCTTAGCCTTAGGCATCCAGCTGATTTAAATACCCATATAGATGCTTTGCCTACCCCACTAATTGCTGTTTAATATATATTATAACCCTTTTCTCTCTTTGATTGCCTTTCTCTTAAAGGACTAGTATAATATATTACCTAGTGTGCTAAATTGATTCAGAAAAACTCTGCACCGATTCACCCATTGGGCCACCTAGGGTGACTTGAGGCACCTATTACAAAATGAGCATAGAATACACCATACTCAAGAACAGGGTGGATTTGATTTAAATTGAGTTGATTTAAATCACAATTTAAATCATGATTTAAATCACTAGTAAAAAGGCTTGATTTAAAGCAACTCGATTTAAATCATAATTTTTAAAGAGCAACTGTCATCTCTGCTACTCCTTTGACCCACTGTTGACTCACCGATAGTCCCAGTGTTGCAGAATATACAGCCTCATGCTACATAACTAAGCTCCATTTCATGCTGAATAAACTAAATTATTTATGTATCTTAAATAGAAAACTATCTTACGATAGATTTTTACCCCAAAAGTTTTTTATTAAAATAAATTCGATAAAAATCAAAAAAATCCGATTTAAATCAAAAAAATCCAATTTAAATTAAAAAAATCTGATTTTTTTTTATTTTTTTAAAAAAATCATTGATTTTTATCCACCCTGCTCAAGAACCTGCTGTTTAGTATTTGCTATTTGATTGTTAAGTTGCTCTCTAAGCAGCACACTGTTTCTGTGTGATTTCTCTGAACATGTCTTCTTCATTTTTTTAATGTAAAATGGTCGTAAGGAGAAGTTTTAGATAAATCTAAAGCTTTTGTTTACAGGTGGCACACAGTAAATATATACTTATGTTCTCCATTCTCCATTGATTTCAGTGTAGGCTAAGTAATACATTCAGGATTTTGCCCTTATGAAATTAAAAAAAAAAAACCCTCATCTTGTCCCAGGTGTTGAACTCTTGTCTAATCTCCAAGATCAATAGACATCATTTGTGTTTTGCTTTTTGCCTCACCAGCCCCTATTGAAGTGGAGTTCTTAATTAAAAACAATCGCCAGACTCTCACAACAGTAGCTGTAAGTCTGTAGCTTGTTGTCAGGAGGTTCTGGAACCAGTTCGCGTTTCTCTGGAGATGTTGGCAAAATTTCTTTTCGCATAAAAACACATTCTCTGGAAATGTCAAAGAACATTTCTTTGTCACTTGTGACTGCTGGAGAATTCAACCCTGCATACCATCCTAAAAGAAAATATAATTGAGGAATTGTTCCAATTATAGCATCTTCAACAAATTTCCAAAACTTGTCAGTAGAACAGAAATTCAGATGAATATATTACCTATATATCACAATGGAGGCCTGGCTGAGAGTCACTACCGTATTAGTAAGCTATATACAGAATTGTGGCTTTACCTTTACTTAGGTTTTTTTTTTTTCATAGACAGCAGATAAAGGTAATAAAGATGCAATCTATCAGGAGGCTTGGCAATTAGTACTATTAAAATGGTAAAAACGAATGAAAAGCGGTTTTGTTCTTTTCCATGAACTGCCCCACCCTATCATGTTCTTTATAGTAACAATTGAAAATTCAGCGAAAACATATTCTCACAAATGAACTTTTCAGACTACAGGCAGAGCTTCATGCCGAGGGGAGAACTGGAGTCCAGTACACAACGTTGCCTTGGAATAATATACCTAGAAAAGGAGCCATTTTTCTGTTGTCTATAGCCTATACACAACCCTGCTGAATATTTATCAGATTATGCCTTTTGCAATGTATTTTAAATGAAGAATGTCAACAAACATCTTGTAGCATCTTGAGGCTTTCGCATTTTAGTCCAACTATCACATCCTTGTTTAACAAATACTTAGGAAAAATACACAAACAGTTGCCTATATATGGAAAAACTTCTGAATTGACCATCTGTGATATTGAAGGCTGTTTAATTTATGTATTCATTAAAAAAATGTAATGGATTGGATGACTGCAGGCAGCTTACAAAATTATAGGTGATGAAATGCAAATTTTGGTTATATGACAACACCAGTAGTCCTGATCCCTACAATATTCAGTTAGTATGAACTGCAGCTTCTATCAACTCTAGCCAAAGTGTCCAATAGGAAGTGTTTGGAGATTGTGAAAATTATAGTTATATAGTTATATACAGAGAGAAGTGTATTGTATGCATGCTTATTTGTCAATTAACTTGCTTCCCAGATTTTAGGAACCACTTACCGGTACTTGTTTGGATTATCTATTGTTAATATCACAATGCAACTTTTACAAATAAACTTAATGTGCTATAATTTTTAATTCTGATGGCCTCTTTCTTTCTAGCTTCCTTCTCTGAGCGGGTAAGGAACATGTCACCTGATGAGATCAAAATCCCCCCAGAACCACAAGGCCGATGTTCCAACCACTTACAGGTAAGATTTTCCTTGAATTTTTTTTTCTTTTTTCTAATCACTAAGATCTTGTGTATTTAATCACCATCTTAATCTGAGATTCTGCAAAAAGTATCTGTTTCAGGAGTCTTGTATAAAGGTTTAACCATGCACATTTTCTTTCATATTCACTCCTATATATAATAGCTTTGTAATTGTAAAGAGGTCCTGTCTGTCAGATGCTATTAATCCAAATGATGCTGTTAGTTCAGAGGTGGTATTCAGCAGGTTTTGACCAGTTCTGGAGAACCAGTAGCGGAAATATTCTCTGCCTCCCGAGTCCCAGCTGATCGGGAGGAAATGGAGATTTTACAGTATCCTTCCCATGCCACGCCCACCAAGCCACGCCCACATAACCAGTAGTAAAAAAAATTGAATTGTACTAATTGTACACCACTGTACAATTAGTTGTCACTTGACACTCACATATTCATCCTGATTCTTTTTAACACAAAGTGGGCTGAAATCATTAACAATATCTACCGTGTTTTCCCAAAAATAAGACCCTGTCTTATATTTTTTTGAACCCTGAATTAAGTGCTTGGCCTTATTGCCATGCACTCAGAAGCCTGATTGGGCTTATTATCAAGGGATGTCTTATTTTGGGGAAAACAGAGTAAAGCAACAGCTTATTGGTATGGGATTCTGAAGAACACTCTTTGAAGAGGGAAGAATGTGTTTGTGTACCAAGGTATCTGGTTTTTTTTTTCCTTTCAAGAGAAGCTGTTGCACACTGAACTCTTAAGAGACTTTTCACATATATTAAGGAAGTGTTTGTACTTTCAGACATTCTGCACTCTAGATATATATTTTTTTACAGCCTAAGCACGCGTGTTCTTAGTTTATCAACCAATATTCCTGTTAATATCTTACCATGCATAATTACAATTATAGTTACTCTGTTTATTTTTTTAAGTTCAACAATTATCTGTACAAGAGCAGTCTAGTTCACACACAATAGATTATGAATATTATACTGTTGCAGTGTAATTAAAACGGGGTTAGGGAATCTGTGGTTCTTCAGACATTTTTGAACACAAACCCAAAGTTGCACTAGCTAATACAGCCAATAATGAGAAGATGCTAAGAACCTTAGTTCTTCTTGAGAACCATTGACCTTGTCTTCTGAGAATTACCTGGATTGCAATTCAAAACATCTGGAATGTACTAAGTTCTATATCCTTCATCTCTTGCTTTTTTGGGCGGAAAGTGTCAATTTAGCTTCTCATTCCTATATACCTAACTATTATCATTCCTTTGCTTATATTCCTATATTTTTCCTTTAGGACAAAATACAGAAGCTATATGAAAGGAAAATCAAGGAAGGAATGGATATGAACTTGATAATTCAAAGGAAAAAAGAGTTCCGAAATCCCAGGTAAGTAGTAGTCTGGGAGCACATTTGTAGGCCACCGAATTCAAAACTTGAGTGAATGCCAAATGTTCATACAAGGGCTTCACCGGGATCATAATATTGACATAGTAAGCTCCAGCTCTCACATTTATATGCAACAATGAAGGCTCGGCGTCCAGAAGTATATACTGTACTACTACTTGGAGAATATCTGTGGACTCTTCATGAGTTGGGGTTGGACTGAAGGGAGAACAGTTTTTGTTTCTGGAACTGGCTAAAGATTATCAGAATTGGTTTTCTATGTAAAATATATCTCTAAGCTTCATGAAAATATGCAAACTGGTTGATGCTTGGGTTCTCCCCCCCCCCGCCCCCCAAAATATCCTCTATAGTAGGCAGGTACCACCCGCAAGAACCGCATGTGGCCCTGGACAGCTGGTAATGCAGCCCCACGAGATCATAATAAAAAATATTTTAGAAAAAAGAAACTTGTTATTTGTACATTCATCTTCACTCAGTGCAGCCCAGACGAGCCAAAAGGTTGGACATGCGTGCTCTATAGGGAGATTAAGCAAGCCATGTAAACATTCTGTGTTCTGAAAGACCATTTCCTACAAATGATTGGGGGCTTATTCTTAATCATTCCCCCAAGTTCAGTTAAATGGTTGGCTATGCGTTTTGTAGGCAAGAGATTTGGAACATTTCATCTGTAGAAGTTGAAGGGCAATAGTAGATAGTATTGTGTAGTCATGGAAAGCTTCAGCTTTGATTTCTGCTTTCCTTCTTCCACAGACCTCTGAGAAATAAATTAGACGTTCTTTTTAGCGTGTTGTCCAAGCTTCCTGAAAACAATATAACTAATACAATGCAATATCAATTTTGAGCATAAATACCGTATTTTTCGGACTATAAGATGCACTTTTTTGTCTCCCAAAAGGGAGTGAAAATGTCTGTGCGTCTTATAGACTGAATATTGCCGAAGCCCTGCCCACCCGCTGGCTGTTTCTTGGCCTTCGCGCACCCCGTTTTCGGGGCTTTCCTCGGCCCATTTTTGGGGCTTTTTTGGCTCGTTTTCTAGGGGTTTTTTGACCCGTTTTTGAGGGTTTTTTGACCCCATTTTCAAGGCTTTTTCCGGCCCATTTTTGAGGGTTTTTTCGGCCCATTTTCTAGGGGTTTTTTTCAGCCTGTTTTTTTTTTTAAAAAAAACGGGCAAAAAAAGGCTGGAAAAGGGCCAAATAGAGGGCCGAAAATGGGGCACTTGGAGGCCAAAAACTTTTTTTTGTTTTCCTCTTCTAAATTTAGGTGCGTCTTATAGTCCGAAAAATATGGTATGTCTTAACACATACTGGTTTACTTCAAGCCAGTCAGAAACTATTCAGTGACTTGAAATGGGACATGAAATAATGGAAATAATATGTTGCAATGCTTTGTTTCAGCATCTATGAGAAGCTGATCCAGTTTTGTGCAATTGATGAACTTGGCACTAATTATCCAAAGGTAAGTAGATTTAAAAGACTGGATCACCACAACGTTTTGGAGATATTTTCTTGATTATAAAAATAAATTGTTTCCCACTTAGCTTGGAGGATTATATACTTTTCTGACTAGGAGTAGCTTCTTATTTTGTGGCATGAGGAAAAAAATGAGTATTGCCAAACTGGAGCACTTATAGTAACTGAGGAAAAGGGATTGTATTTGTGTATGATATATTGTATGATATATTGTAAACACACAAATAGGCACTATCTTCACCATTCTGCCATTATTATGAATTATTCTTCTTGTAGCTAGGACAAAATACATACATACATACATACATACATACATACATACATACATACATACATACATACAGCTGAAGCTTTAGAACCATTGCTTCTCAGAATTTGTGGTCCATTGTAATTCCCACCATCACAGCACAATTTGATATATTCACTGCCTTGAGTTATATATAAAAAAGACAAGATTTTTTTTAAAAAAGCACAATCTTTTATGACAGTGTGATTCTAGTTTTTATCTGTTTAAAAATACCCATAAATCCATAAGCTATTCTTAACTAGGATGTAAAGTCAGGGGATTTCTTTTCTTTAAATATTGCATAATTTAAAATCTACATATGTAACAGGGATTTTTTTTCTGCTTTTTTCTTTTAGGACATGTTTGATCCTCATGGGTGGGCTGAAGATTCATATTATGAGGCACTAGGTATTGAAGATTTTTCTTCCATGCTTTCTCTAGATTTCTAAGTTCTAGTAAAATGGAGAAAACGTGTGGTTAAAATAATGCATTTTCTTTGTATGCTCTCTGTTTTTCAAAGAGCTCAAAGCATTAGTTATGGCTTTTATTTCCCCTTTAGCTGAATTAGAGGAAACTTGCAGTATTCTGTAATCTGGAGAACAAATGTTTTTAATAGATAAGGTTTGATGCTGAGAATATTGAGATACTACTTCTTTTGACCCACATATTTGAATCTGTTGGGTGTATTTACTGTTATGTGGCTCTTTTTTCAGCGAAAGCACAGAAAATTGAAATGGACAAGCTAGAAAAAGCCAAGAAAGAGCGAACAAAGGTATCAGTTACATTTTGGAATGTAAAGAATTAAAGTGTTGCATTCCCCCGGTTGTACTTTGATAAATCTGCAGTTAATTAAATTAAGCAAATTAGACATTCTTTTCTCGACCAAAGATGACAGATATTTCAAGTATTCCAAAAGCATAGATAAAGATGAGAAGTAAGTATGGAGATATATAGTCATGTTTCTATTCCCAATAACCTGGCACTTTCCAACTTTATATATATTTGTGTATTGTGTACAGGTAGTCCTTGACTTACAACAGTTCGTTTAGTGACCATTTGAAGTTGCAATGGCACTAAAAATGTGACTTATGACTGTTTTTCACACTTACGATTGCAGCATCCCCAAGCTCATGTGATTAAAATTCAGATACTTGGCAACTGACTCATATTTATGACAGTTGCAGTGTCCCAAGGCCATGTGATCATTGTGCGGCCTTCTGACAGCAAAGTCAATGGGGAAACCAGATTCACTTGAAACCAGATTCACTTGAAACCTGAATTCAAGTGAATTCAGATTCACTTGAAACCACACATTCTTAACTGTGGCAAGAACAGTCATAAAATGGGGCAAAACTCATTAACAGATGTCTTGCTTAAAGACAGAAATGTTGGACTCAATTGTGGTTACAAGTTGAGGATTATCTGTATGTTTATCTATAGCTTTATAAAACGAATCCTTGTGTTAAGGAATTCCTCAGAACCAACCTGATTGTCCTCCTGTAGAACCCAGTATATTTAGCTAGTAAAGGCCTGGATTTAGTGTATATTATCCAAATAGTTAACAAGATATACATGAGGACTTCTCAGTAGCATGTTTGGACCTTGGTTCTTTTCACAGCCATTCAAATTGTTCCTTACATTGTATTGTAATTGCATAATTCTGTGATTTGCCTCCAAGTCCAATGATCTTGGACTTGTTGAAGTATGATGAGATTGTTGGGATTTTCCCAGCCACTGTTTTGCTATTGTTGATGCAAATTGTTAAGGTTATGCTTGAAGAGACATGCTTTCTAGGAGTTCTAATTTCCTTATGTTTTTATTGTTAAATAGTATGAAGTTCTAATTAATTGTTTTAAACCCCTTTTGTTCTAATTGAGAGAGCTAGTATTTAAATAAGACCAAATAAGAAAATGGAGGAGACCCCCTCTTGTCTGCTATTCATGAAGAAAAATCATTATTATTTCCTGGTAAATAGCTGAGTCTCATGCATTGAATCTCTGTGATTCTGCCAGAATTGAGAATAGGAGCAAAGATGTGTTCTTAATAATTTTGGGGGACATGTTCTTAATTCCTTTGGATAAAAATCAGAAGCACGGAGTATAATGGCTCTTCGGTTTTTTTTTTTAGATTGAATTTGTTACAGGCACTAAGAAAGGGACAACAAATGCTCCTTCTACAACCACCACAACAGCTAGCACTGCAGGTGGAGGTAAGTGAGAAGTCTAGATTTGAATTTTTGTTCTTCCTTATTTGATGAAGTCCCGCTTCTTCATTTGTCCATCACTCTTTCAACATTGTGCATCTTGACCACTGGTCAAACAAATGATGCTGTTATGTTCAGTGTCTGGAGGTTGTTTAGGTTACATAGTCCTCTTCAAGACTAGCATTCAATGTGGAGTCTTCCTGGACTTCACAGCCTTTGTTCAATTATCACATGACAACTGTGGACCGGAGGGTCTTCTATAGGTTCATGGCCTTCAGATTCATCTGGGATGCTGTAAGTTGTACCCTTTCCTGGACTCGAAGTCCCTTCTCGTGATCACTCAGGCCTGGCCATCTAAGAGATTGCCTTTGTCCTGTTATTTTTGCTTGCCTCATAAGATTTGACACAGTGGATGATGTGCTTTGTGTCCTAGCTATTAAGTACTGTCATCCGAGGAGATCCAGAAGGCACATCTTTTCTGTTGTAGTGTCTGCCTCCTGGAACCCCAGAGATTGGGCCGCCCTAACCCTACAGGCCTTTATACATTTCTCAAAAATTGCTGCAGGATATGTTGGTGATGTGCCCATTTGATATATATTGTTGCTTTGGGTTCTGATGCATATTTCCACCTCTTAATCTTCTTTACGGGTTTTTGCTGTTTTTAAAAATCAGCTTTGAGTTGGTCAGTCTTATAAATCTAAACAAATAAATAAGGTTTCCATTGGTGGAGTATCCATGAAAGTTTATAGCAATCATTTGTTAGTCTCAAATGTGATGATACTGTCGAATTGGAAAACTCATTTGAGATTAATGATTCCCCCAACAGCATTTTGAAGTGGGATGGGATGACTTTGAAAGCATTTTACTTCGGAGGGAAAGTAAATTTGTGATAAGGAGAATTTTGTCTAACGAAGCCTGTTGAAATTCATGCTTTCTTTCAATACACAGATGCACAGAAGAGGAAAAGCAAATGGGATTCTGCCATTCCTGTGACAACAATAGCACAGCCCACCATTCTCACAACCACTGCAACATTGCCGGCTGTTGTAACTGTAACCACCAGTGCAAGTGGCTCCAAAACAACAGTAATTTCAGCTGTTGGCACTATAGTGAAAAAGGCAAAACAGTGACAAGCGCAGTAAAGAAACTGATTGAGTGACTGAAGCTTTTTTTTCAGATTTGACTGACACCAAAATCACTGTCTTTGAAATACAGAGGGACACTCTTTTCCTGATGTGGAAATGAAAGACTGTTTGAAAATAGGAAAAAGACGAGTGGACCGTCCTGTGTATAATGGAATTTTTCTGTGGAAAAAAAGCTCTTAAGTTTTGCTATGACTGCTTCCTACAGTACTGTGTGCAATGCAGTGTCGCCGTGTCAATGTTATACTTCATTGAAAACTGTATTACAATTGTCACTACCTTAGGATCTTCATGGAGTGTGAAGCTCTTTAAGAAGAAAAACTACTGAGTTGGACCATTTAGTAACATTTTTTTTCTGTTTGCCTCCAAGAATTATAGGCAAGATTCAAAAATTTAAGAAGAAAAAAAGTATGTGACAATTCAGTTTCATGGAGGTCATCATATGGACTAAAATGAGTTATTGCCATGCAATCCATTTAGATTAAATGTCACAAATCAGGACCTGGAACATTTTGAAAATTGAGACTTTATATTAGTAGCCCTTCCTGTCTTTGGGGGATCTTTGTGCAGATCTGAACGCAACTGATAGGAAGGTTTATGTGAACAAGAAATCAGATTGAATCTCTGTATGGTGACATTTTTGTTAGAGTTCTACATAAACATTTTAGATGTCTTTTGTGTATGTGTGATAGTAACGAAGGTTTCAAATAGAGATGTTTATAACTTACTGATTTCAGAACAGAATTTTCCAGAGACTTCCAGAACATTCTGTTCTCTCTCTGGACAATGCTGACCCTCCTCACAAACCATGCCATTTTGGGGCAGTTAGGCAGTTTCAGAAGTAAATCCTCTGAACTACTACCTATGTTCCCTACTTTCAAACTACATAATTGTACAATAATGCCATTTTCACCACTGTAATTACAAAAATGCTATCATTCTAAATTTGTATAAGCTTTCTTACTGGTTTGACTTAAATGTTGGAATATAAAAACAACTTTTGAAAACGCGTCTCATTTTTATTGCTGTCATTTGTATTACATTGTAGCTGTCAGATATATATTACACTTCAGAGCACCCAGTGAATGTTTGGTTGGACATGAATTGGGGAATGGGGAGCAGCATAGATGAAAGTGTTCAGCCAGTTTTTCTTCATTCCAACAAGAATAGACTCGATGCTATAAATTTAAAATACTTATAGGAGAATAAAGAGCCTCCTTTAGTCCAACCATCTGTTTTTTCTTCAACCATTTGGGTCCTTGAAATCCTTCATGCAAGCTGCACATGGATAGTACCTTTCAAGTTCCTTAGCAACTACAGGTAGTCCTTGTCTTACAACAATTCATTTAGTGATCGATCGGAGTTACAGCAGCACTGAAAATAGTGACTTATGGCCATTTTTCACACGACCATTGCAGCATCCCAATGGTCATGTGATTTACATTCAGATGCTTGACAACTGACTCATATTTATGACGATTGCAGTGTTCAGGAGTCTTTTTGCGACCTTCTGACAAGCAAAGTCAATGGAGAACCCAGATTCACTTAACAACCATGTT
Organism: Pantherophis guttatus; assembly: GCF_059756535.1. NCBI lineage: Eukaryota > Metazoa > Chordata > Lepidosauria > Squamata > Colubridae > Pantherophis > Pantherophis guttatus. Next base: position 162,861,704 of record NC_142064.1, read on the forward strand.
ACTAATTTAACAACTGCAATGATTCACTTAACAAATGTGGCAAGAAAAGTCGTAAAATGGGACAAATTCACCGAACAATAAATTTTGGGCTCAGTTGTGGTCGTAAGGTGAGACTACCTGTATTATTAGTTTGTGATAATAATTAATAGAATTTAGAGAGTGCATCCTTGACATTACAACAAATAGCTATTATTAGCATAATCCTTTTCTAATTCCCTTCTAGAACATTTGACATTGGAGGCTCTCACTGTAACTTGAAACAGTATATTTATTTGCACTTTTTTCCTTTTTTTCACCATCCCCGTTTTTTACTTTTTCTGTGAGGAATTTGTTTGCTCCATAAGCTTGCACACAATTAGCTCAGACTTCTAGCCAAAAGTATTTATCCTTTCCCTGGCAGCCTGCAATGAGGAAGAAGAGAAAGGGCATAAAAGTGTCAAGAAAAATGAATGGGGTATCAAGAGGAGGGGGGGGGGAACTGGCTTTCTTCAGATGCACCCACTATTGAAATACATTTAAATTCTAAGTATCAAAAAGAAACACATGAAATAATGTATGTCTTATATGTTACCGCCACTGGAGAAGAAAAATGCCTCTCCTGACTGGAATAATACATGCTGGAACTTGATTAAACATAGCACGTTAAAAAAGGGGGGCGGGGTATATAAGTTACCTCAGCAATTCAGGATGAACTGTCTTGTGTTTTTATGAGGGTACAAAGAAGAGTAAGTACATATAGTCTCCGTTGCAATAACTACCATCCTATTTCTGTCCGGGTATAGTTCAAGGTTAATGGGGAAAAAATGCAGATTTTGCACAACTCTGCAAGTTTTCCCCTATTCTCCTGTCTCCATTGACATCAATATAATGTTCTTAGAGATTAAATCAAAGAGTTACTGAGGGAGGGCCTCTTCATCCATGAACTTGTTTTTATGCACTGATTGCCCTGGTCATCCCTCAGTGTCCAACCCTGCAAACATTTCAAAAGCTTTTACACGTTCCTTCCTCTGCCAATTTTAAACCACTCCTTTGTATAAAGTTAACTACAGGTTGGTCTGGAATAGATTTATTTTGTTGAGAGAGAGAGAAAGATTCGGCATTTCTTCATATATAGAACTCGATGGAAACTTACGTAGAAATGAATGCCCGTGGGTATAGCACTCCCATTCGTATCAGAGCAAAATTCAGAACAACATGAAGGAGCATAGTTTTAACCAGTGGGAAAAGCTCATAGAGGCTTTCTCTGGGGTGCTTCCCTTTCCCCACCTAGAGTGCTTCTGTTTGAGAGAGAATATTGTCTCCTATTCTCTATTGACTCACATAACTTGTTTCAGCTGTTTGGATTTCCTGAAGAAGTATTAGGGCCGGACCAAATCATTCTTAAAATACTTCAATTCATTTTTGTCATAGTCTATAGTGGTCTAAAACAGAGTTCACCAAGCTTGGCAACTTTAAGACTTAGAACATTGAATAATAGAGTTGGAAAGGACCTCAGAGATCTTCTAGTCCAACCCCCGCTCAAGAGGAGACCCTATATCATTTCAGACAAATAGTTGTCAGCCTCTTTTTGAAAGCCTTCAGTGATGGAGCACTCTCAATTTCTGAAGACAAGCCATTCCATTGGCTAATTGCTCTCATCATTAGGAAATTTCTCCTTAGTTCTCCGTTGCTTTTCTCCTTGGTTAGTTTCCAACCATTTCAGCCTCCAGCCCCCTAATAATTTTTGTTGCTCTTCTCTGCACTCAGTCTCAACATCTTTGCATGGTAGTGACCAGAACTTGACGCAATATTCCAAGTGTGATCTTACTAAGGCCATCTACTAGGACTTTACATGATCTTGATTCTATCCCTCTATTAATGTATTTTAGGATTGCATTGGCTATTTTTGGCTGCTGCCGCTGCACACTGTTGCCTCATATTTAAATGATTGTCCACTAGGACTCCACTTGTGGACTACATCTCCCATACTGGCTGGGGAAATTTGGGAGTTGAAATCCACAAGACTTGAAATTGCCAAGTTTGGAGTCCCTGGTCTAAAATCTCAGAACTGCACTGTTTTGTTTGAACTGAGATAGACTATAAATAAAATGTTTTGGAGCTGTCTTTTTGTGAACACTGCCTAAAGCAACCTTCCACCACTGCATTTCAATTATTTTATGATTATGACTCTCAGAATCCCTAATCAGCAAAGCTATCGGTAAAATAGTCCAGGGAAAGTGACTGAAAGTGAGAAGTATTTTCTTGGAGGACAAAACCACCTTTTTAGTATATCATACCGCAGTAATTGATGGGTTGCCTTTTTGCAATAACTCATCTTCCTCATCAAATTTGACACTATATACATTTCTACTACAAATCACCCTTTTTATGTATAAGGATAGTATGTTTTTCTGGTTGCTGCTGCCTATTCTGTTCTCATCTCTAGACTGTAAACCCTTTCAGGCAGGGCCTATGACCGCTTCTTGGTGGAGGGTCACTGACAAGTCACTAGGATTACATTTGGATGATACATTAACGATACAGTCTGTGATTAGCTGTGAATGTGCCTGATCAAGCCATCTGGCTACCTGTGTCCTACCTTTGAGGTTATGCAACTCAGCATTATCTGCTGCTGGTTTACTGAAGAATTACTGGGTACTTTGCTTTCAACCCTTGCAAACTATGGAAGGAACTTAAAATGATAGGTTATGCTAGCATCACACTGACGTTACCATTAGAAGAAAAACCCAAAGAGCTAAAACAGGAGCAATTAAGACATCAACTCATTTTGCCTTAGCCATTCGTCATAAAAACTAAAAACCCGACCCGCTAAGAACAAGAAAATTAATAACTTTCAAAATGTTTAAAGGATCTAAAAGAAAATAAGCAGAGGTAAATTACCTCTTAGGAAAGAATTCCATAAATACGGTTCCACCTTTGATAAGTTCCTGTCCATGCCTGCCTGCTTGGCTCTCAAGGCCACCAGGCTTATGAGCAGCAGCCCTTCTGCAGCTCTACAAACAACATGGCCAGATGAATAATTGCTATTTATCACACAAATGTTAAGATGGTGTGATTGGTTTTTTTTAGCTTCTCTTGTTTTTTGTTTCAGAGCAGGAGGGCATACTTCCAGATAAAGTGCTGAACTAAATTTGCAAAAAACTGAATTTGTGAAAAGCTCTTGGGTTGCAAGGATTTTGAGACATTTCAGCTGAGCTGAAGTTAGTGCCTCAGTGCTTAACTCCTGAAATCAAATGATAACATTTAAGCCTGTTAAAAGCATCCCCAGTAACTTTTCCACTACAAAAGTTCAGAGAGCTTCACATAGCGCTTCTCAGCAACTCTTTAAAATAGCTGCTTCTATGCTCCATAGATGTAATGTGACTCCCAGGAAAAAAAAATTGTTTGCTCTAATGCAGCAATCCCCAACCTTTCCATCTTGGCGGTCTGGCATGTGAGTGGCAGGCGCACGCGTACTCACAGCTCCACTCGTGCAAATGCAGCTTCGTGCACAAGCGGAGAGTATTTTTGCTCATGTGCAAAGCTCCACTTGTGCGAGTGGAGAGCTCTTGAGCGAAGGGTGCTTGTGCAGGCACGTGAGTGGAGGGCACTCACATGCAGAGTTTCATTCGCATGAATGGACCTCTGCACACAAGTGCACGCACCCTCCACTCACAGGAATGGACCTTCACGCATGAGCTCAAGTGCCTTCTGCTTGCACAAGTGGAGCTTCATACATGCGCACTTGCCCATTTCTCCTGCAGCCCAGTTTCAAACAGACTACAGTCTGTGGGCTGCAGCCCAGGAGTTGGGGACCCCTACTCTAATGAGTTGCCAACAAGAGCTACATAAGTCTCCTTCGGATCCAAAAGTCCGCACAGTTTTGATATATTTTTTAAAAAACGTTCCATTTCTCTTTCATTATGTGGGATCAGTCCCTGACTTCAGATTGATCAAGCTTAAAACAGTACAGGTAGTCCTTGATTTACAGCAGTTCGTTTAGTGACCATTCAAAATTACAATGGCACTGAAAAAAGTGACATGACAGCTTTTTACACTTATGACCGTTGCAGCATCTCCATGATCACATAATCAAAATTCAGATGCTTGGCAACTGGTTCACATTTATGATGGTTGCAGTGTCCCTGGGTCATGTGATCATTTTTCAAGACCTTCTGACAAGCAAAGTCAACAGGGAAGCCAGATTCACTACCCACTGTGTTACTAACTTAACTGTGGCTAGAAATGGGGCAAAATTCACTTAACAAATGTCTCACTTAACAACATACATTTTGGGCTCAATTGTGGTCGCCAGTTGAGGACTACTTGTCTTGTACAAATATATTTCTACTTCCACAGCTTCCAGGCTCTTACTTTGTTAAGCCGGCTAATGAAAATAATGCCTGAAATTGGTGCAAGAATGGGTGTCCTTCAGTGGTGAAATGTAAAATTTGTTACTACCGGTTCTGTGGGCGTGGCTTGGTGGGGGGTAATGTGACTGGGTGGGTGTGGTCAACTTTTTATTTATTTATTTAAAAACATTTTTTCTACAACCTCCTCGGCCGAAGAGGTTGTAAAAAAAATGCTTTTAAAAGGCTCTGACAATCCCAGCTGAGCTGGACAATCATCAGAGGCTTTTTTTTTTTTACTTTTAAAAGCCTTTTTTCGGCTGAAGAGGTTGTAGAAAAAATGCTTTTAAAAGTTAAAAAAAAAGCCTCTGATGATCGCGCGGCTCAGCTGGGCATGGGGGGGGGCAGGGATTTTTGCTATCGGTTTTCCAAACCACCAGTCGCCATCACTACCGGATGGGGTGATCCGGTTCGAACTGGGAGCATTTCACCCCTGGTGTCCTTGCTTTGCGTGTGATGAAGTGCCTTAATCAAGAGCTGAAACTATCCAGTGCAACAAAATCCTTTCTAACTCACAAAAAGAAAGTCCTTTTTCTCCCACCTTTCTTTTTCTACAGAGTGAAATGGCCACCAATCTATTTGGCTCCCTAACTTGGAGCCAATTGACATTAAGAAGCCCTGATCTTAAACTCATAGCGGAAAAGGCAATTTAAAATCAGGCTTCTCCAATCTGCAGCCGTAGACTGCGTGCAGTCCTCTGAATCCTTTTCTGCAGCCTGCAGCAACAGCTTTTGTAAGAGCTGAAGACACCACCTAACAAGATCAAAGCCCTGAGCGCTGCACCAACATGCAGACTTGGTCACCAGAAACACTCAGAGCAGCCTCATCACTTTCCTCAACTAAGCCAAGCAGACTTCCTGAAGCAGTTTGGACTTATTAGCCGAGCCATGAACTTGGTGCCCCAATTTCTCCTCCGCCCAGCAGTGCTAGCCTTTGCAAACTTCTGCCCCCTCTCATACTCTGGTGGGCACTGATTTGGAGGCAGGACTGAAGGCTCTCTGAATGTCTGAATGAGCGAGGGTTACTTGACCAGGAAAGATAGGCTAGAATGTGGCTCTGGGGTTGTCTTCTACCAGGACAAGATCAGGAAAGACAGCAAGTATACAAGCAAGCAAGATCTTTCTGCTAGGGGCAGGCAGGCAGGCAGGCAAGGAAAGGAGGGAGGGAGGGAGGGAGGGAGGGAAGGAGGAAGGGAGGAAGGAAGGAAGGAAGGAAGGAAGGAAGGAAGGAAGGAAGGAAGGAAGGAAGGAAGGAAGGAAGGAAGGCTGTGCTTCAGAAGGGGGAGAAGGGGGGGGGGGAGCAAACCTGAGATGAGTTTCCTGGATTATAACATCGTAGATAAGATCTTGGAAAAATATTACATATCAGCTTAATAATAATGTTAAATATGAGTCTTCTGATTAATGCAAAATCTGCCAGCTAAGTGATCAAAATGAAATAGATCTGTTTATTCGGTTTCTTAGTTAGCTGTTTAAATTGATTAAATGTATCATTAATGACCTTCAGTGCTGTGATGATCTTCATTTTCTTAATTTTTGACTCAGTAGAGACTTTTGAATAGATTGACATCCATGGAGAGTGGTTGCCCTGAAATCAGAGGGTTACCAATTTTCTTTCCCTCTTTGAGTTCAGCACAGCTGGAAATATGATTTCAAAATGAAAATTAGTCAAAGCATTCAGTTCTCTTCTTTTCCCTTCCAGCACTCTTTTTTCTACTGAAGATTTCAATCTCTATGGTTCCTTTAGGTAAGTCATCGGGAAGGAACTACATATAATTAACGTACTTTGAACTTTAATGGCTGTCCCATTAGGGTAGGGATTGTGAGCAATGGTGACTAAATTTGATGTAAGATAGTGGATGTGTAGAGGCTTATCTACAGCACAGTCATTTCAGATTTATGAGTTTGGTGGAAATATATGCTATTAACGAGTTCCTACTGATGGCACAACATTGCCACACAAAGAAAAACCCCTCCACTGATGAAATGACAGGGTAGAAGGAAACCCTTTGCTATCTTTCTTGTTTGTTTTGTTTTTGTCAACTGCTTTATATCTTGTGATTTTAGAGGGTGTGGTAGAAGAAGGGAGGGGGATGCTTGTCCTACATTCAACCACACGGAGAGACTTGGGATTCCCAACTTTGAACAGAGGTGGCTTTGGAGGAGATTAGGGAAAGAGAAAGGAATCTGTCATTTTATGGTTCCTAGAACTCAGTTTTACAAGACTAGAACTGTATCCAAGAGAACCAGCCATCAACTGCCTCAACAGGACTATTCTTTAATGATCAGCAAGTTAGTCACATGAAGTCTGCAAACACTGGGAAACTGGATGGATCATGGTTTTGGTCCAAGAATACTGTAGACTGAATCAAGAGACTGCATGCATCTGCTGTCCTTTCACCCACTAGAAGATGTACAAAAAAGAGGATGCCCAAGCCTTCAAGCTTTTCTCCGGCTGTGGAGGAAGCAGAACATTGGAGATTGTTGATTCTGCTACAGCTTTGGTGACCTTTTCTTGAAGGGTGGTCCTTGGACACAAATAGCAGAAAACAAAAAAAAAAAACCATTTTGCTTCGGTAGCACTGGGAGCTCGGAGGGAAAGATAGATAGATAGATAGATAGATAGAGAGAGAGAGAGAGAGAGAGAGAGAGAGAGAGAGAGAGAGAAAGAGAGAGAATGAATTGGAAAATGAACTTCGAAAGCCACCCTGCAATCTTTCTTTCAGCAATAGAATGCCGATGAAATATTAAGGAACTAGAAGAATTTGTCCTGGGGCACCTTAAAAGCAAAGAGATTTGTTTTCATATCCTTGCTGTCGAGCAAACCTTTCTGTTGCACAAGTAGAGTTGGGTTGGGCTATGTCTCGGTGCTTAGCATCCACCCTTTTCCTGTGGGTGGGAACCTCAAAAAAAAAAAAGTACTGGGAAGAAATGGAGAAGAGATTTGGCTACCCGGGCAGTTCTTGCCCATGCAGGTGTGCATAATGCGTAGGAATGCCAGACAGACCTGAGTCACAGGTAACCTCCCCTGCATACATGCAACACGCCTAATCACACCTGAGATAAAGAGAAAACTGCTTCTTTCCTACTTTACTTGCCTAACAGCTATAGGTGCTGCTACTAGGAACTCCTCCATTTACCCTGGAGGAAAGAAAAACAAGCCAGAGGGAGTTGTTAAAAAAAAAAAAAAAAACGGCAACAGCAGCAGCAAAAAGGTGGAGGGAGTGAAAAGGTGTGAGACAATCCTGGATCAGAAGCAACCAGGAGACCTGAAGAGGTGGGTCAAATTGATGAGCTCTTCTTTCTTTCTTTCTTTCTTTCTTTCTTTCTTTCTTTCTTTCTTTCTTTCTTTCTTTCTTTCTTTCTTTCTTTCCTTCCTTCCTTCCTTCCTTCCTTCCTTCCTTCCTTCCTTCCTATTTCAACTTTGCATCTGAAATAAAACTAGAGTGCGTGAAAGGGGGAGGAGAGGAAGAGCAAGGGGGAGTCAGGATAAGCCGACCTTACATTTGGAAATGACAATGCAGCAGTGAAACAAGTCTCTCTGTGTGTGTGTGTCTCTTCCCCCAACACACACACACATGCACACAGCACACACACACACACACACAAACACACATCCCTTGCCACTGGAGGAAGTTCTTGCCTTGGTGTGTGCATGGATGGCTGTTCTTTGGATTGTTGCACAGGATCTGGACTTTGAAATGGAGTCAGCATGAATGAGGTTTGTGGCACAAAAATTTTGTTCTTGGTCCCTGCATTTATTTTTGATTATTTGTTTATTTATGTTACTTGTTTAAAGAGACAACTAATGATTAATCAGAGAGAAAAGTGAAAAGAAACACAGGGCTTCTTGCACAGGTAAGCAAGCAGGCAAAACGGCTGAGGTAGCCCTGTGTTCTTTTCCACTTTAAAGTTAGACCGTAAATTGTGTTCCCTCTTCTTTGCACGGTTGGAACTTGGCACAAGTTCTTGATCAGCCAGTTTGATGCAGCAGATCAGAGCATTCCCCCCACCCCCTCTTCGCTCTCTTGCTGGAGACTCCTTTTTATCTGAATTAACCAGGCTATTCATATAATTCCTTTGCGCCCACATATCCATGCAGTTTCTCTTTCTCTCTGTGTACATTCGCAGGGCACATTAGGAAATTACAGGGAAGATGGCTATCAACAATAATGTGTTCTTCTCAAACAGAGGAAGGTGAACTTTTCCTGAGTGAGAACGTTGACATTTCCCTCCCACAATATCCCTGTGTTGTTAACAACTTCATAACAGGCAGACATTGGGCAGTAAACTTGATCTTGGCATGGCAGTATAGTGAAGAACAGTTTTCCTTAACTAATTAATTTCAACCTGTCGTGCCATTTGTAAATTTGTTAAAAGTGGAGAAGAATGGGGGAGAGAGGGAGGATTATAGTAACTCTCCTAGCAGTTAGAAGACAGCGGCTGGGTATTTTTAATATGTTATCAATGTTTAGGGCTCTAAGCACAGATTCACATACCATTTTTATTTCACCTAAGCCCTGTTCTGACTTGATTGTTGTTTAATTGAGAATCACATAATCTGTATAATTGAAAATAATGTACTTGTCCTGATTTCAGATGTTAATGTCTTTAGGAAAGAATGTGTGAGAATGTGTGAGAATGAGGAAACTAGGTAGATTAACAATGTGCATGAGATTTAAGATAAATTGGATGGATTGTTTGATTGCTTGAGAAGTAGTTTAAAATAGGTAAAGCAGCAGATCTGGAAGAAGGGCAGATAGAAGTGAGGTTATAGGATGGTGGACAGAGATGATGTTGGTCTGCATACAAGGAAGTCACTAAAGATCAGCTTCAAACCTCTAGTCAGTTCTAGAGCTCAAGTATGATATGGGTCCCTGAGAATTAAAAAGTGAAGTTAAGAACATATGCATAGTATATTTCTCTTTACCGCTAAGCTCACTTTCAGGTTAGAGAGACATTTTGGATTTTAGCTGAGGAAGGATTCAGATAGCTCTAAATATTTGTTCTTGTTTGCAGTATTAGATGTCATTTTTTTCTCTAATGGAAAGACTATCAATGTGTTGTTTACAATGCTAATTGATTATATCTCTATAATCTCTATTGTTGTGGCTACTGTTTTCCAACAGTAATAGGTCACATTTCGGATCTCCAAGAAGTGTTCCTGGGTTCTCCCCAATATAAAAGTTGTCAAAATGTCATAAATTTGGGTAATTTGGGAAGGAGGGAATATCCCAGCCACAGAAAGACAAGACCCAACTAGATTACTGACTTCTTTACAGTTTAGCAATACAAGACAAATCAATATGATGTTTCTGATAAAGAAAAGAGCGGTTTGGTTTTTACTGTGTATAATTAGAACATAGCATCTTTTCTTTTTACAACGGCCATACTTAAAATATTATCTGTGATGTGTCATCTGTGACAACAGAGGAATGCAACAAAGGAAACAAGAGTTGCCTCGTGTCTCTAATTGATACCTGCTTATTATGCAAGCTTGAGTTCTAGCATTTCCCTCTGTCCGTTAAATACTAGATCAAGCTGAAATGCAGTCATAACAAAATCTGCAAAAAAAATTGTTTTAGAAAATATGTAATTTTTGGCTTTATTAATGATGAGAAGGTTGGTCATGGAAGCCTATTCATTAGCTAAAAGGAAGGAAAATGAGAATAGTCAAATGGAAAGACTGGGGAACTGTGCTTTTATTGCTTTGTAGACAATAGAGATATCTCTATCAGTGTTTCACCTTGTATAGTCTAATTTATGTTTGTTTTCAATATACTCGTCTGTGTGGGATCCTTGGTGCTCTCTGAGCTTGGTTGTTGTTGTTCTATCAATATTCTTCCACTTATTTTGGCCATGTAAGGTACTAGAGTGCCCATTCATGCCTCAAACTCAATGGAATTTGTAATTTATCAAAAGTGGTTATCTAAGTGAAGTAATATTCTGAAAGAGTGGCCATGGGAATTTGATGACTGGAAATCTGGAACAGCTCAAAATAATACATTTGGGATCTAATTTTTTTGGGGGGGTATGCTTTGCATAAAGGTATGGGAGAAGGAAATTTATCACAAGTGTGTGTAAGACTGTCTTACCTAATATCACCCAATTCATGCTATAAAAGCACCTGGAAGAAGTTTGTCTGTAGTCCCTCTACTTGATGTCTTTTTCAGTGCAGTGACCATGAGCAGGGCCTTCCCAGTGGCAGCCCCTTCAGGTTGTCAAACTGAGGACAGGCCTATTTACCCAGACTATTCAAGGTTATCAGATCACCTATCCTTCCTATGTATTTATCATTTATATATTTATTGTTTCTAACCATTGTTGGTTTTCTGGTAGTTTTAAGAGTTGGTGTTGTTGCTATTTGTATAATTTGATGGATTGATGTTGCTTCTATACTAAAAAAATTCTGTTTTGGTCTCCTCATGGTTACTAGTAGAGAATTGCATGCTTCATAGTCCACTGCCTTGTGTGCTTCATTTATATGCTGTCCAGAGTCATCTTCTGATGCAGTAAAGTCATTGTCATTGTAGAACATTTGTATAGAATTCTTGCATAGATGTCTTTTTCTGGAAATTATTTCCTTGGGGATTGATTGATTGATTGATTGCTTCTGTTTTTCTGCCATTTGTAACATTGTCTCTATGTACGTCAGAAACCTTCATTTGTACCTTTCAAGTGGATTATCTCTTCTTTTTCAATTTCTCTTTTCAGCTGCAAATTTCTTTTTCTTCTCTCTTTCTCCCACCCTTCCTCTGCTGTACAGTACTTCCTCCTTTGACGTGACTGTCCTATTACCCTCTGTTTCAAAAGCTGGTCTTTTCCCTTACATTTTCCATCTGGCAAAGCTTTTGATGCAAGAGTTGAAATGGCTTCAAATGTTGCCATAGGTGTGGCACCATCTTCTTGTGCCTTTTTTTTTTTTTTTGCTCCTCTGAAAGAGAATTTTTGTAGAGGAACATGCTATAGTTCAGTGTCTTTCTACATACTGGATAGTGAAGTTGATTGGATTTAAGCAGAAGCTTTAAAGAAGTAACAAAATAGGTAGGAGGTATCTTGCCCCATGCCTGAAAACAGTCCAGCAAGTTATTTGGTGGATAAATGTTGAATAACTATATTCAATTCAACTTCCTGTCTTCTCATGGACTTACTTTCATTGTTTGTCCCTAATAGTGGCAAAAGTGAAGCATGCATGAGAATAAAGGAAATGCTTAGCAAATGGTTTAACACTGCAATAAGACAAATGCATGATATCCCCTTGTTTGTTTAATTTATTTATGAATAGGCACAAAAGGTTTGGTGCAGAGTTATTAGAGGAATGATGATTGGGGACACGAATGTGCATACACTTTAGTATGCAGATGTTACTACCTTGTTGTCTGAGAACCCAGAAGATTTGCAGCAAATATTAAATGAAAGAATGCAATCAATTCTGTAATATAGTTCTGAAAATTTATGTGGGAAAGATCAAGGTAGTTGTTTTTGACCGAGACAATTAAGTGAATAGCTGAAAACTATATACTGATGGCAAAAATTAGAGTAGGTAGATGCATTTATATCATGGTATAATGTTTATTAAAGTTCAAATGGATGGAAACATTTGAAAATGATTAAATATTACTCAACAGATACCAACCATAGGTGATACTATGGCATGCTTGGTGCTCTGAGCTTAGTTGTTTGCTTGCCAACATTTCTTTATCCAACTAGGTAATAGCATCAGCACTAGTAACTGTGGGGTTTGCTTCCTGTTTATGTACAGTAATTTGTCCTGCCAGTGTATTTTGTTGGAGGTGTGGTTATCTAAGGAGAAAGCTATGGAGAGAGATAGTGAATGGGAGTGGTAATACTAAATTACTGCATTTCTTTTACTTTCCTCTTATTTCAAAATTTAAATTTATTTGACTTATTACTCATTCCTTTCCTACCCTTTGCATATTATTGCTTACCCTAAAAGAGAATAATGTGATAGGTACATATGTGGATAAAAGCTTACCAGAGGTGGATTTCAGCAGGTCCTGACCAGTTCTGGAGAACCGGTAGCGGAAATTTTGTATAGTTCGGAGAACCGGTAGTAAAAATTCTGACTGGCCCCACCCCCATTTATTCTCTGCTTCCCAAGTCCCAGCTGATCAGGAGGAAATGGGGATTTTGCAGTAACCTTCTCCTGGATTGGGGAGGGAATGGAGACTTTACAGTATCCTTCCCCTGGAGTGGGATGGGAATGGAGATTTTACAGTTTCCTTCCCCTGCTACGCCCACCAAGCCACGCCATGCCCCAGCCATGCCCAAAGAACCGGTAGTAAAAAAATTTGAAACTCACCACTGAAGCTTACATTACTTTTTTATCATCTATCTAAGCCAGAGAAAGGAAATCATTTGTTTTTGGATCTATAATTTTATTGTCTATTTAAATCAGGTGCAGACAACCTGCAATCCAAGGAGTACATATTGTGCAGCTTTTGAATATTTTTTTGTCCTGAATTCTTCACACCCCCCCCCAAAAAAAATCATTGTTGATGTTTTCTACCATTTGAAGGTAGGAAACAAACAGCAAAAAGGTGTAAGCCCTAAAACAAACTTATCACAATTAAAAAGATCTTCCCCAAACAGGAAAACTCAGAAAATGCCATCCCAGCTGCCCTAATATAATTATGACCTTCCTAGTTTGTAACATCTCTCAGTGACTTAAATACCACAGCCTTCTTGCCTTTGTTTTTTGTTTTGAAGTTTTTAGATTGCTAGGAATTGATAACCAGAGGGAGACGAAGGTGACATTCTCTTTTTATCAAACCCTGAAACAAGAAATAAATCATCTAGGTATTAACTGACCATGGAGAGCTCTTATATTCCATAAGCGCTATATAAGCGCTTAAGAATGAAGCCAGTAGCAATTTGGCCTTAAGGAAACAAATTTCAAGAGGGATGTATGCAAAACTGTTGTCCAATAGCCTAGCAGAGCTGCAAAAGAGAAAGAATATGCCCAAAGACAGACAGGGAGGGAAAGAAAGTGTGCTGACACTGAATCCTTTCATAGCTTCTGGGATCTGGGCGTAACAAAAGAGTTGTTGTATCACTCCCTTGTTGTAGTGCTGACTGATTCTTGCACAGCACATTGAAGAGTTCATTTTGCAGAAACACACAAGTTGGAACGGCTGTCAGAGTACAAAAGCTTAAACATACAAGATGGAGAAATTAACAAAGGATCCCCCTCACAAGCATGCAAATAAGGGAAGAGAAGGCAACATAATTCCTTACACGTTTTCTTCCTCTTTTCTTTGTTTTGGTTTTTCTGGTTGTTCTGCTAGCTGGGGAATTCTGGGATTCGAAGTCCACAAGTCTTAAAATTGCCAAATTTGGAGACCCTTGTTCTAAACTTTACACACCTAGAAGATTTTGGAGTAAGCCTTTTAACATTGCTAAAAACAAACCAAAAAATAATCAATTTAGGGACTCTCGGGGCCAGAAGAATGTGGTCAGAGGGCTGCATATGATGCATGGGTATCCAACCCTAGATTAGATGATAATCAATCTAAAGCAAAGGCTGACAATCTTTTTCAGACTGAGTTGTATTTTGCATTATTCTAGTCTAGGGGTATCAAACTAGATTTCTTCGAGGGCCAGATCAGCATTGTAGTTCTTTGTGGGCTGGCGGGGGTGGGGTGGGGTGGAGAGATGGGACGCTTCCTGCAGCACCCTGCCAGCCAAAATGGGATGCCCCATTTTGGCTGGCACAGTGCTGCAGGAGGCTGTCCAGGCCAAAAACGGGGTGTGAGGGGTGGCACACAGTGGGCCAGTCCTTTGCTATTTGCAGGTTGGCCCCACAGGCCAGATTTAAGTATCCCACTGGTCGGATTCGGCCCGTGGGCCTTGAGTTTGACACCCCTGTTCTAGTCTCTGACAATGCCTCCAAACTAGTAGTTTACTGCTGAAAATGCTCTGGGAACTGGAAAGGTGGCAATGGTGGAAACCTGTAGTATGTGCATGGTGGAAACTCTAGGAACTTGTAGTTCTCCAAGTGTTGATGAATGTCATCCCCTAACAGGCCTAGGTAAAGTGGCCAATGGTGACAGATATGGGAAGTTGTGGTTCAACAATATTAGAAGGCCACAAGTTGCCTACCTATTATTTGTGCTATTTGGAAAATACTTTCCAGCAGTTGACTTGGGATGTTTTGCATGCAAAGATGTTCTCCACTACAGTGTCTTCCAGATGTTATTTCTGTTTCCCTAATTACAGGAAAAAAATCTATCCATAGCCATTTACATTCAATTGGGCATACCATATACTTTTTGTTTTATATGTAGTTGATTAAGAATGATCATATCAGAGTATCATATTTTACCCTAATACCCTAACATCTGTACACACACACAAACACACACATATCTATATCTATATCTAAATACTTTCACTTCCAAAGGATGGAGCAGTTACTTGGCTAAGATCATACCGTACAGTAACTATATCAAAATTATAACAACTGCCAATAAAATAAATTGCTGTCTGTTTTAAACGTATCAAAAAGCTGGCCATGGATCATACCTAATGTTCACCATCTCCTTTACCTGCAGAAATTTCACTACATAGGCACACTTATACAATTGCTCCTAATTAGCATCAATTAATGATTTTTTTTATTGTAAATGACTTACTTCACTACTTTATATGGCTTGGAGGTAGCACTGCATGCTTTGGGGTGGACCCCTTGTCTTTGGGGTACTGGTTATTGAGCTGTTGCTTTGGGATATTTTTTCACATTCAGTGTCTGTGTGTGGAGTGTGCTAAAAAACAGAGTATAATTATCCACCGAGTTTATACCTTAATCAAATTTATTCATTCATTCATTCATTCATTCATTCAATTTATTTACTGCACCATGGGTGGCAAATGCTACAGAACCATGATTAGTGACATCACTGCAATAGAAAAAGGAAGTGTTATGCAGACCATAAATGATTTTATTCTTTTCCTTTATAGCAACCAGGTTCAGTAATTGCAGGTATAAGGAAAATCATACAAACCATTTTATTAGGTTCCTTGTTTTTTTAAAAAACAAAATCATGTTAACTGATGTTACCCTCCTGTAAGAATGCATGTTCGGGGGGATGGGGGGTGGCAGTGGAGAGATGGCATTGTTTTTCATACAAATAGATTAGGATTACTCCATCAATCTGTAAAACAAGGTAACCAACAAGATGATCCCTAAAACTCTAACTCTTGGCTCCCATCTAAAGATCATCTGGATTTTTTCAGCTCAGGCCATAACCCAGATCTAAATACACATTGAAAATTAGGGTCCTCCACTCTGAACATATGACTAATTACTAGCGTCATTGAAGAAAGGAAATAAAGTATAATCATAACTTTTTTTTCCTTTGCACAGCATTCCCCTGACCCAGAAGTGAAGTCAAAACTTACTGACCAGCAGTCTCGCAACACATCAGAGGGGGAAGTGCAGAATTCAGCCTCTAACTAGTCCTATCCTTCCTTTTCTTCCTTTGATGCCTTTACAGTATTTTTTTATGGGAGAAAAAACGTCACTAGTTGCAAATCTACCTCTTTACTTTAACTGAAGTGTGGTGTAAACCCATTGTGAGGCAATGGCAGAAGGACAAGAAAGAAAGGAAGCTGCTGAGAGAGGCAGGGATTGGCAGAGATAACTCTTACTAATGGGGAAATGGCCCACTACTAAGCACTGCAGAACGCCAGCTTCACAACTTGCCAAACAGAAAGTGTGTGATTTGTGTGAGTTGAGGAGCTAGAACTAAATCTGCTGACGGTGGTGTGGAGTCACAAGAGTATGGGGTGCTTTATCCAAGAGCTGCACCAAATCCTTGTATGGAAGGCATTTATGGTTTTAAAGGCACTTCCCTCAAGATGTTATAGTGCAAGATAGAAATACACATAATTGTGTACTGAGAGAAAAATACCACAGTAATGGGTTAGGATCACATGAATGAGTTAAAAGTTGTAGGACTTATGCCGATTATTAGCCCCCCGCTGCATAACTGCACATATTTGGAAGGCCTCCATGAAGATGTGATTTTCTTACTATCAGGGCTGGCTTTAGACCAAGGCTGAGTAGGTTAGAGTGCCAAAGCTTAAGGAATGTCAATGCCATCCTGCCTTCTGAAAAGAAAGCCCACAAGAAATTTCATTTACATTTATTCTATCTTTAATGAATCAACCTTTAGTATTTTAATACAGGGTTTTAGGTACTGTATTTTTGCATTGAGGCTTAGTAGTTTCGATAGATGATATAGAGGGGATAGGATGGGAGGGGAGGGGAGGGGAGAGGGGAGAGAAGAGGAAAGGTAACAAGTTCAAAAATGTTTGCAGATACTGGACTCAAATTATTCCTTCCTTCCTTCCTTCCTTCCTTCCTTCCTTCCTTCCTTCCTTCCTTCCTTCCTTCCTTCCCTTCCCTTCCCTTCCCTTCCCTTCCCTTCTTTTCTTTTGGAGGTTTACAGATTATTTGACTTTCTAACTACCTTTATCTTTTATATTAGCTACTTTATATATATAATAGCTCTCCTTTTCTAGTGAATTTATGGCATTTGATTACTTTTTCCATTACAGTATTGGTTATATGATTTACCAATACTGTAATGGTATTTACTATGATTTACAGTATTGGTTATATGATTCACATTTGAGTTGGCTATCTGACACAAATCCATTCCTCTACGACTGTCTCTGGACTAATAGGCACCAGACCAAAAACTGGCACCATGCCATGTAGTTGTTAGTGTTTTGTACCTAAATTATATTCCTGAAAAATTACCCACGTAGCTGCTCCGTCAGCAGCATCATTAGCAGAGTTGAAGGGTGTGGACTTTGCAATGATCTGAGGCGCAAAATTCTACACAGGCCTGCAGGTTATATCTGGAACTAAGGGCATACTGTGCAGCTCAGGTAAAGTCATGCCCGCCCAACCTTGAGGCAGCAGAAAAGTATACTGGCATAGCATTTTCTCCCTCCACTGCCAACTCCTATCACGCCCTTTTAGTGCATGTTCTGGTCTGCCAGGGAATAGAGATGTTTTGATTTCAGCTGCACATGACCAGACTTAGAGGTTTAGCCATCTGTCAGAGTAGAAGTTCCTGAAGTCTCTTCGACAAAGTGATTTTCAGGCTGGGGAAATGGGGAGTTCACCAAAGCATTCAGTTTGAAAGACAGCTGCCAAGCCCAATTGCCTTGTGTCGCATATGGATCTGAGGGTGTATGTGTGTGTGAAGGCGGGATCTTGATGCCAATAGTAAAACATACCAGGTTTGATTCACCTTGATGGTGCTACAGGATGTTGTCAGGTTTAACATCAGGAGAGCTAATGTCAAGCCAAAGCCTAAAGACAACACAGTGAAATCCAATCATGCCCAGATTCTGGACAGATTCATGTCAAACTAAAGCAAGAAACTTCTATCCCATTAGACACATCCTGAGAGATTTTAGGGTATGGCTACCCTGAACCTCTTCCCTCCCACACCCTCTAGCTCAGGACTGGGCAGTCTCTTAATCTATTCTAAGAAAGCTCTGCATTGCCAGAACTCCTATCCACTAATTTTCCATGTGCGCATTCCAGCACAGCTAAGGGCCTTTGTGATTGTGGCAGGTGTGGGCCGGGAAAGAGATGAAGACAGTGTCATGAAGGGACATCCATCACTAAAGAAAAAGAAAAAAACTATCCCATGCTCTGGTGTAAGTAGGGAAAGTGTGAGTGTGCCTTGGTTTGAGTGTGCCTTGGCATTCTCAAGCTGTAACTGTATACTGGCCTCATGAATCATCTTATCCACAGAGCGGGACAGATATAGTACATTTGGGGTCTTTTCTACCTACTGATCCTCCCTCAGGCGTTGTTCTCCTGGGTTAAAATCAGAAAAGTACCATGTAAGTGCAGACAGAGAATGGAAATATGACAAAGATCTACAATATATGATTCGGGGGACTTTAGGAAGGCAAAATATGGAGATATATACTGCTATAAATCAGGATTGGGGAGGGAGGGGAGATAAATTTAAAAACTTCCTTGTCAGACTCAAGTATTCCCAATGGGAGATAATTCCTAGGAGGTGCCACCAGTCAGGATGAACCGCTTCACTCTCCCTAGTTGGTCCAGCTGTAGAGTTTTTACTCCAGAGAGCCTCCTTCAATTAAAGAATCCAAATCAATAGATATAAAAATGTGTTTATTGGTAAAGGCTGGTTGGAGAGAGCTGGTTTGGTTTTTCTGTTTGGTTTTATGTTCATAAACAGTTTCTCTTTTTTTGTTTGTTTGTTCTTGTTTTGTCCCCCACCTTCCCCAAACACTTATTTTTACTTTTATAGAAAGTGGGGAAGAAATGAAAGCCAGCGTCGTACAGGGAGACTTATAATTGTTTGGCCCAGTCGTGGACAATTGTAAAAGCTGGATCTAGCTAACAATTTAGAAATTATCTAGGGACTAAATCCCCCTTCTTAATCATTCTTGAAGGAATTATAAAGGCAGATTCTGTTTTCACAGGTTCTCTCTTTTGGAATTTTGTGAGACAGGCTCTTCTTGAAATAAAAGCCAAATCAATCTATCCAGACCTTTTAGCACAGGGTCAATTCATCAGGTGCTTTAGGGAGCTCTGTGGGATCATACCAAAATTAGGGGCTTATCATATAATGCCATAAGTCCTGATCATTCTTTTGTGTTGCTTTTATATCTCTGAGAAATGTACATCTGTATACATGTCTGGACATGAGCTATGCGGTCTGTTGCTCTAGCTTTAAGTGACCATCGTACAGACATGAACTGTGTGACTAACACCTTAGAAGAGGGCACGTTAGAGTAACACAGCTTTTCCAATTGGGTGCCCTCTAGATGAGCTGGTGTAACCATTTATTGTGTTGCCATAGTTGCAGGGCATAGAGACATTTTCAGGGTCCTCCTGTCTGGAGGACACTGAATTAAATATTGATGAACTAATTAAAACAAATATTGATTTGATTCATACATACAACTTTGTAACATGCTTTGTGTCAGCATTAACATTTATTTAATATTGCTGATCTCTCCCCTGAAAATCAATTATTATTAACAAGATTTGCGCAATGTGGCAGAAATCCAAAGTGTTAGATGGTCAGAGGAGATTCCTTCTCTTCTCTTGCACTTGCTTTCCCTTTCCAATAATAATTGTGTTTCCCAAATTGTACTACATTATTTTAAGATAAAGAGTAAATAACTACTGATCCCAGACTCAGATATTGCCTTAAATGTATATGTAGATGTGTCTAATTTCCAAGCAAGAATGCTGCCAGCCTTACATAATCTCCTCCTACACACATGCCATTCATGTTGTTATTTTCCTTTTCCCCCCACAGCATGTCCTATAAACAAGTCCTTACTCTGACTGACCTTCTCCAGCAGTAGGAAGATTCATCCAAACTAACTTTGGTTATATGTAGACAATAACGCTTTTTCTACTGCTTTACATTGAATTAAGGGCTCTTCTACATGTCTTCTTAAGCCTGGCACAAAGGTGCCTTATTAACCATTCTATAAGAACACGTCTTTGACAATTGTCAAAGTCAATGATGACATTGTCAGCATTGGTATAATGGTTACAGTACTGGCCTAGAAACCAGAAAATAGTAAGTTCTAGTCTTGCCCTAGTCATAAAAGTCAACTGGGTGACTTTGGATCAGTCATTTTCTCTCAGTCCAACTCACCTCACATGGTGGTGGTTGTGGGGAAAAAGAGGAGGAGGAAAGAGTATTATATACCATATGTTTGCCATCCTGAGTTACTTATAAGGTAATAAGGCAGGATAAAAATCAAATAAATCATAGATTTCAGCAGATAGCTGAGGCTATCTAATTTTGATGTTAGCTAATCTGAATATGTTAAAGAGGTGTTTCCATCTTCTCCCAGCACAAACATTGCTCCATAGACAATTTGTGATGTTTTGTCAGCAAGCATGATGATGCCATGGTGAGGGACTGGGACTAGGGAGCACAAGGTATTTATTTATTTACTTACTTACTTACTTACTTACTTACTTACTTACTTACTTACTTACTTACGCATTCTTAGACTATCTCTAAACTGGCTAGCCATTTTATTGGACCTTAAGGTAGCCAGAGAGTTATGATTAAGCTTCTGAACTGGGACTAGGAAGACCCAAGTTCAAGCCTCCATTCAACTAAAGAGCTGACTGAATAACTTAAGCACTATCTACTTCATAGGGTTGTTGTGGAGGGCAGAAACATCCATAGCAGCCAATTATTTCATCAAAATATTGCTATTGTTGCAGCATCCTGATGCAAATTCTGCCCCGTGTGTGCTCCATTGCCAGCAGAAGTGAACAAGCTTAGAGTGTGAATTGCAATGTCACAACACGTGTTGGTTATTTTCACCCACTCACCCTCCCCTGCTCATCCCCCACTCCCACTCCTGCTTCCTCCCCACCCCCCACTCAGATGTCTATGTTTGTGGGATAAAATGAAGGACGCCCTCTGCAAAGGCTGCCTTGAAATGCCAATGTTGAAATAGTAAATAAATATGGGAACTCTTGGGAAATTTCTTGGTGGAATTACATAAGTGGGCAACCTCTCAACAACTGAACTTGAGGGAAATATATACTCTTCCCTTGTAACCCCACTAATGTAAAAATGATGCATTAGATGAATTCCAAGATTTCCCCATTCAGCCATGCCCAGTAGCTATAATGATAATTGGTCCCTTTCTACCTTCCCAGATTCAATTCTTGACGTATCCTTTTCAAAAATGAAGTGGGTAGGAACTTTAAAACAGTGAAAGAACCCTGCTGCCAGATGGGGCAAGATGAACCTCTGCTCTTTGAAGATTGCTTACTTAACAGTTTCTCTCTGAAGCCATTACATCCGAGGCAACTATTTGTTCACATAAATCCTCGGGAGCGATGACAGGATCTAGGCAGTGGAAGGGATTCTGCTGGATATATATTGGCAGAGAAATAACTAAAAACAGAGAAAGTGTTTCAAGAACAGTCAAAAGATCCTTCTCGCCAGACATCAGCCTTACAAATAATCATTAATATAATTATATATAATATTTTAGGCAAAGAGAAAGTGAAATTAGGCAAGCCTATTAGAGTAGGAGAATCACAATAGAAAGAAGTTGGTTGAAAATGCTGAATCCCCTCCCTTCCCACTGAAACCAAAGGAAATAAATTGCAAGTTCCAAGTGACAATGACTGGCATTGTGAGAACTTAGCAGCAATGGAATGACAATGGATAATGTCACCATCAATAACATTCTATTGCAGAAGGGTAAACAATCATCCCGAAGACGACAATGGAATACAAAGTAGTGAGCCTATGTGGGGTAGGGATTAGATCGGGGGGGGGGCAGGGGGGCGGGGATCAAATTTAAATTTACCCCCAACTGTGAAACTCACTGGATGACTTTGGTCCAGTCACACACTCTCAGCCCACCTTACATCAAGGAGATCCTGATTTCTTTTGAGCTCTTGCAGAGGAGTGCAGAGGGGGCTTAGAAGAAAATATCCAACAGGAAATTGGAAAATGTAGGAATATGTGATCTTAGCCTGAGAAAACAGGAAAACGGGAGGGAAAAAAAGTCAAAAGTTTCTCTGGTTTGACTGTCTTTGATATAAGAAGGGGAAATGCTGTCAAGACTTTCAAGATTCCGTTATTATATCTATATCAAGTCAGTTGAGCTCTGATATTTCTTGTGGTGTGTTTCCTGAGCTGGCCTACCTTAGAGGGCTGACAGCTCCTCAAAAAAAGACAGGAAATAAATTGGACAAAGAAAGTGGTCTGTTATAATACAGCTTTGCTATATAAAATATTTAGATTGCTTTACTTATAGACACGGAACGCCGTTACCTTCCCACCAAAGTGGTCCCTATTTTTCTACTTGCATTTTTACATGCTTTCAAGATGTCTTCGGACAGCGCTGGCTCTTCAGCTTTGAAAAGGAGATGAGGACCACCCCCTAGAGTCAGGAACGACTAGCACATATGTGCGAGGGGAACCTTTACCTTTTTTTAGTTATAGATAAGTCTTGCCAAACTGCAAAAATTCTAATTATAGTTTCCTTTTTCACCCACTCCCCACCTCTGCAGAAAAAAAGGAAACGATCCAAACTAGATTAATGGTTTTCAGTTTTACCAATCTCAGTGGCAGAAACATGATTCATTCTTCTGTTGATGTACAACTAAATCATAGATTATTTTCATATTTTCATCTCTCTAGGGATGTAATAGAAATTGCTACCTCACCACACTTGGCTATGTAGTTAAATTATCACACATACTCCAATAGCACAAATTTATACTTAGCTGCAGCCACAAAGATTTCGGCAGTGTATTGACATGTCAGAATAATTCACCATCTAGAACTAGTCATGAGCCCCAGCTGGATGAGTGCTCTTGCATGAAGAAGTTAATTTTATTTATCTCCGTGCGCAATCAGTAATCATACAGGCCACTACAACTCCTATTTATAACTGCTAGGTGGGAAGACTTCATCACATTATCAGAACATGAGCCTATTCTCTTTTAAAGTACAGGAGCTGTTCTCTTATGTATTAAAAGTATATGCTTACCTGGCACAGATAATATGATTCTCTATGAATGCAGCACAGCTCAGACAAAAACATCATTACCAAAGACAATGCAGATAGAAATGTATTGTTTGTTTTAATAATACAACAATGCCAGCAATGATACTGCTGATCATAAAGTGACTGCAGGAGCCTTGAATGTGACAGGCCATATAAGCAGCTGATGGGCCCTAGACCAACTGATGTAGTTAGATTTATCCTGCCCTCTCAAGGTGACTTAGTGGGGATTTCCCTTCTTATTATCTCCACAGCAGCTGTCTTATGACTGAAGGAGGTTGGGCCGAGACAGTGCCCAAAGTCACCTGGTGAGTCTTTAGGGCTGAAGATGGCTTATCCAACACTTTAAACACTTTGCTAGCTCACCTTCCAACTGTACAGAAGCTGCTCATTGATCCTGGGCCTAGGTGTGTGGCAACTATTTTGGTATCTGCATGGCTTAGGAGGATGACCAAAAGCAGCTCCTGCATTCACCAACCATGCAGAACCAACCCACATTGCACCACCAAGTCATTTCCTACAAGCATAACAGCTTTATGGACTTTGTTCCAAAAATAGCACAGGATGCATTCATTCTGCAGCACAATTTTACAGCACGCTTCATAAATGTTTAATATGTTAAAATGAATTCTGGAAAATATTATCTGGAATGGTGTGTTTGACTCCAGGGAATTATCTGGATTCAAATCCCAGCTTGAATAGGTTCAAGTTTTATTTAGGCATCATGCTAAGCAAAAAAACAGATCTTACTTTGGCCAAGTCTAATGTGTGTGGTCCCAGCCAATTTGCTTTGAAAATCATCATTTATATATTTGAGTCTTAGCTACTATAGTTTATTTTACAGGCATAATTGCTAATATTGTGGTTTAATGCAGTGTGTGAAACTAAAAGAGACAGGGCAGATATATGTGTGTGTATTTGTGGACAATGTGTTTGCTCTATGCAACCTGTAGTACGGCTAAACTCATGTATGGGTGTGTCAGGCAGGTTCACATTTCCACTTTGCTTTCTACATGATGCTTTTTTCTATTAGGCATTTTTCTCTCCCTTGATGAAATACTTTCCAAATATTTGCATGGAAAGACAGCTAATGTGATACAGTGGCTAAAATACTGCATTAGAACTGGAGGCCAATTTCACCCTTTAGCCATGCAAACCAACTGAATGACTATGGACCAGCTCACTTTCAGTAAAATAGCCAGAGAGTTGTTGGTGGAAACACTTGAGGAGTACTATGTATGAGCGGGTCTTTGATGCTCTCTGAGCTTGCTTGTTTTCTTGCAGACATTTCATTACCCAAACTAGGTAACATCTTATGTGCCAGTAAGGAATGCTGTTTGCCATCAGTTTATATCACAGGTGTCAAACTTGCGGCGTCACATTGCCATCACGTAGCATTTCATGTTTTTCCCATTCACAGAGCTGGGGTGGGCAGGGACTGCACGTGAGGTACCTGGCCTGTGGGCCACCATACCTCTGGTTTATATTCTAGTGGCTTGCCTGTCAGTGTTGGTGGGGGATGATCTTAGAGATTCTTTGATTGGACTGTTTGCTGTTGGCTTCTTTGGCAGTTTCTTGATTGGGGCAGTTTCCTTGATCGTTGGTCTGATGTTAACCTTGGAGTTAATCTATGCTGCTCTGGGTGCTGATTGCTGTTGGAGAGGTGTTTGGGTCTTTTTGTTCCTTTTTGGGCTGGGTGATAGTCTCTTTTGCATAGTCTGTACGGTAGATGTTGTTAATGTCTATATGTCTATTGATGGCTGATTTGCCAGAGTGCCAGGCTTCTAGAAATTCCCTGGCATTTTTGGACTTGGCTTGGTCTAGGATTGTCACATATCCCCATTGAGACTATTTATTTATTTATTTATTTAATTTATTTAATTTATTTATTTATTTATTTATTTATTTATTTATTTATTTATTTATTAGTCCAATTTATATGCCGCCCTTCTCCATAGACTCAGGGCAGCTTACAATGCATTATAGCAATAGCCTGCATACTATTTTGTATATACCTGCTTAGTAGGGCTTTTGCCCCCCCCCCCAAGCAGTGTTCTTTTTTTATACAAAGTCAGCTTATTGCCCCCACAATCCATGTCCTCAATTTACCTACTTCAAAAGGATGGAAGGCTGAATCAACCTTGAGCCTGGTGAGATTTGAACTTGCACTAATTGCAGGTAGCTGACAGCTAAGTGCTAGCACTTAACAGCACTTTAGTCTGCTGCACCCCCTAGGCTCTATAATTATATAACTATGGTTAAATCTGTGTATATGTGGTGAAATTAAAGAATTTTCATCATGCCTTTTGACTGCTAGTTGGTGTTTGTGGATGCGTTCTGCCAGTCTTCTGCCTGCTTGTCCTACACAGTGGTTGTTGCAGCATTGTATGTTGTAGATGACTCCTGTTTTTCCTTCTGGGGCCGTTGGGTCTTTTGGTCTGCTTAGGATGTTTTGAAGGGCTTTTGTTGGCTTGTATGCTATGCTGATTCCATGCGGTTGTAGTAATCTGTTTGTGGTTTTTGAGATATTCTTGATGTATGGCAGTGTAATTCTTTTTAGAATTTGTGTTGGAGGGTTGAGTGATCAGGGACTTTCTGATAAAGTTGCGTGAATATCCATTTTGTTGGGATGTGTTATATAGATGCTCTATTTCTTTTTATGTTGTTCCAACTTGCTTTTATGTTGTTCCAGTGTGTTTGAGCTCATCTAAATAAAGTCCCTACGGAGCTTCTCTTCTGGGAGGTTGGGTTGTTGCTTTAGTACCTGGTTAGTATGCACCTGGTTAGTATGGGAGGTTTTTCTATAAACTTTTGCATTTCTAGTTTCTCTAAGATCACTCCCACCAACACAGACAGACAAGCCACTAGAATATAAACTGATAGCAAACAGCACTCCTTACTAGCACTGATGATGTTACCTAGTTTGGATAATGAAACGTTTGCAAGAAAACAAGCAAGCCCAGAGAGACCAAGGACCCATCATGTCAACCTTGAGCTACAAATATGCTCCTTTATCGGTACTATGTATGCCACTTTGAGCAGATGGAGGACAGGTAAGATATGAACTGAAAAATAAATATTTAAAATATTAACTGTCTTTGCACAATACCTTAAACTACCATTTGGTTTGCCTATTTGGTAGAGCTATCAGACCTTGGATGCAATATTCTGGATGACCATTAGATGGTGTGAGGTTGCTATCTGCTGAGTGTCAGGTTTGCAACAGAGACCTAGTGAGTCTGTCTGTGTGGTCTACTGTGTTGTATGAATCCAGCTACTGTGCTCTGCTTTATAAATTATGAGTCTGGCTCACAACTTTGGAATATTATCAGTAGAACGTGCTGCACTTTAGATCCAAAGCCAAAATAATGCCTTGGAGTGGGTGTAGATGTGCATGCCACACCTGCTGGGGCTTCCTGAAGAGCACATGCTTGTACTGAAATTCTCTGTCCAAGCAACAGCATTTGTAAAGAACAATGCCCCAATTTAAAACAGTTTAGCATTTCATGTAACAATTCCATAAACAAGTCTTCTACCTCTATTTAGTTTATACTGGAAGAAAGAAAGAAAGAAAGAAAGGAAAGAAAGAAAGAAAGAAAGAGAGAGAGAGAGAGAGAGAGAGAGAGAGAGAGAGAGAGAAGAAGAAACTGAGAGAAAAGAAACAGAGAGAGAGGAGAGAGAAAGAGAGAAAGAAAAAGAGAGAGAGCAAAAGAAAGAGAGAGAGAGAGAAAGAAAGAAAGAGGGAGGGAGGGAGGGAGGAGAGAGAGAGAAAAGAGAGAAAAAGAGAGAGAAAGTAAGAAAGAGAAAAAAGAAATAGAGAGAGGAGAGAGAGAAAGGAAGAGAGAGAGAGAGAAAGAAAGAGAGAAAGAGAGAGAGAGAGAAGAAGGAAGAAAGAGAGAGAGAAAAGAAAGAAAAAAAAGAAAGAGAGAAAAGAAAGAGAGAAAGAAAGAGAGAGAAAGAAAGAAAGAGAGAGAGAGCAAAAGAAAGAAAGAGAGAGAAAGAGAGAGAGAAAGAAAGAGGGAGAGAGGGAGGAGAGAGAGAGGAAAAAGAGAGAAAGAAAAAGTAAGAAAGAGAAAAAAGAAAGAGAGAGAGGAGAGAGAGAGAGAGAGCAAAAGAAAGAGGGAGAAAGAGAGAGAAAGGAAGGAAGGAAGGAAGGAAGGAAGAAAGAAAGAAAGAAAGAAAGAAAGAAAGAAAGAAAGAAAGAAAGAAAGAAAGAAAGAAAGACCCCATGAGGATGTGAGCTTGCAAGTTTACAAACACCCACCCTGCTCTCCCCAGACGAGAGTTTCCTATGGAGGCAGGGCATTTTCCACAGTCCCACCCAGCATTCTTTAACAGCTGCTGGAAATTGTTAGCACAATAGGAAATAGCTGATAGGAGGGGGTTGTTTGGAAACGTATCTTGTTTTTCTTCTTCTCTGATTTTTATTAGGCTAGAAAGTCCCAAACTCAGGAAAAAGAGGTGCTTGTTTTGGCAGTGAATCATGAGTCATGTGTGCAGAGGGATGCACATTTTGAACTACTGGTAGGAGAGGCCAATTGCACCAGATCACCCACACATCAGTTGTATGTGTACATAACAGAAGTTTCAAGGTTTAGTGCTAGGGAATTTCCTTTTTTCCTTGGTTTTCTGAATAGTATTCCCTGCAAATATTATTTCTTCAGATTTGTTTTTCATTTGAGCAAGTTCACTGAAATTTCAAAACTACAATGATAGAACTTCTGTAAATATATTATAGAAGTTAAAATAAGATTTGTAACTGCTCCGGGACAGTATGATACACAACATATTCTAATTCTGATTTGAAAATCCAATACCTCTTGCAAATCATCTTCTGCAATAAATTTATTAGTCTACCTTACTAAACTGAAACAGAACTTTAAACAAGTACTTAAGGCCAGTGGAACACAATAAGACTAGTGATTTCTAGAACAAGGGAATTGTGTTTTATTGTAATCTCATACATTATGTATGGACATTATCTCATACATTATCTAAGATGAAGTTTCCTAACAGTTAGAAAAAATAATCAGTGGAACAAATTGCCTCCAGAAGTTGTGAATGCTCCAGCACTGGAAGTTTTAAAGAAGAGATTTGACAACCATTTGTCTGAAATGGTATAGGGTTTCCCAGTGGTGGGATTCAAGTAATTTAACAACCGGTTCTCTGCCCTAATGATTTCTTCCAGCAACCAGCTCACCAAACTGCTCAGAATGTTAACAACCGGTTCTCCCAAAGTGGTGCGAACTGGCTGAATCCCACCGCTGGGGTTTCCTGCCTGAGCAGGGGGTTGGACTAGAAGACCTCCAAGGCCCCTTCCAACTCTGTTATTCTGTTATTCTGAATGTCTTTGCCTTGAGAAATAGAACATGTTAGGTATACAAACTCAGTTGAACCTCTGCTGGTTTTATATTTGAGGGGTGTTTTATGAAGAATCCTGAACAACCGATCCCTTCCCTAGCTACAATCATTACTGATACAATGCAGCAAAAGCTTTGCATGGCTTTGGGATGGTATAAACAGGCACACATCCATTCAGAAATGCTAACAGCCATGCAGCAGAAAAGAAGAACCTTTAGCCTTGACCAACCATTGTATTCAGTTCTTTGCTCCATGCGGTTGAACATATTTTATAGATTGCTATTCATACCGCAAGTTTTTGTAGATCTCCTCTGAAGCACAGACTTTGGGCTATGTCAAAGTCCTACGAATATACCTAGCAATTTTGTTTGCTGGTGTGATTGCACTGGGGGAAATGAGCATGAACATAGGGAGTATTCACAAAACATTCTGGGATAAAAGCAAAATATTTTCATCAGTGTCCCGTTATGAGTTTGAGAACCATAATTTGAGAGTTCCAGAAACA
Organism: Pantherophis guttatus; assembly: GCF_059756535.1. Taxonomy (NCBI): domain Eukaryota; kingdom Metazoa; phylum Chordata; class Lepidosauria; order Squamata; family Colubridae; genus Pantherophis; species Pantherophis guttatus. The sequence continues at coordinate 162,890,548 of NC_142064.1, forward strand.
ATGCACCCAATTTATTCTCTCTTAAACATAGCCAATTAACACATGGTTTTATCTGAGGCACTGATTGGAACTGTAATTGTTTTCTAATCAAAATTTGTCAGCACAGTGAGGAATTATTTTAGTGTTAAAAAGGTAAATGTGCTAGTCGTTCCCGACTCTAGGGAGCGGTGCTCATCTCTGTTTCAAAGCCGAAGAGCCAGCGCTGTCCGAAGACGTCTCCGTGGTCATGTGGCTGGCATGACTAAACGCCAAAGGCACACGGAACACTGTTACCGTCCACCAAAGATGGTCCCTATTTTTCTACTTGCATTTTTTACATGCTTTCGAACGGCTAGGTTGGCAGAAGCTGGGACAAGTAATGGGAGCTCACCCCGTTGCACGGCACTAGGGATTTGAACCGCTGAACTGCCGACCTTTCAATCGACAAGCTCAGCGTCTTAGCCACTGAGCCATCGTGTCGCTTTATTTTATTAATTTTATTTTTATTTTATTATATTTTTATTTATATTACTTATATAAATATAAATATAATTTATTTATATTATATTTTATTATATTATATTATATTATTAATTAAATTAATTTTAATTAATTTTATTGTTATGGTAAGTTTAATATTAGAATTATCTCATCATTATTATCTGGAATTCATGCAAAAAACAACAGAGATTTCAAGAAGCCACTTCACTTCCTGGGGTTCACCAGCAAAGGCTAAAATGTTTGTCCTTCTGAAATTCATTGAGAGGTTTATCCAAAAAAAAAAAAAGTCCAAAGTGTAAGTCTAAAGAAAAAACTATACATAAAATAATAAAACAAGCAGTGATTCAGCTAAAGAGGAGCAATTGAATAGCAATGATAATAATTAAAAGACAACAGATGTTGAGATATCATCAAAACATATTACTGGTAGTAATAAGAAAGATTATCTTTCTTCTATGGAATATTTACATACTACACTTAAAGGACTTTTCATCACTAAGTACAGTTAAAGTAGTGTTTCCCATCCTGATTACTCTCTTCAATGCCTCAAATTTCCCAGCCAGCATGCCATTGATAAAAATTCTGGAACTTGAAGTCCACACACACTGAGAATTTCCCAAAGCTGGGACATGGTTGGTTAAATGAAAAGACCAATGTAGGCTACTTTGACTCTCTTCAGATTTACTGAACATCAGGGCACTCTGATCATGGATATGTTTAGGTATGTGCAAGCCACAGAGAACTACCAGCCAATCAGTGCCCAAGCTAAGCGTTGAGAATTATCAGCCAATTAGTGCTTGTCTACTGGTCTGTGACCAAGAATCTCACCCTACATTCTTAGGTTCATATCTTGCCTCACTGGTGGACTTCTTTTTCTTTCTTTCTTTTTTTCTGCTGCTGCTGTGCTTGCCATGGATAAATACCTCCGTTCCCTTTCAACGTCTAATGCTGGAGTGCTGGCAGTTCTGCATTTGGATTCCTTTAGCTTATAATGCCACTATGCTAATTAAGATAGGTAGCCAGAGCTGGGAGGTAGGACCAACCATAAATCTCTTCCTTTGTGAACATAGTACATACCATGTTTCCCCAAAAATAAGACCCTGCCTTATATTTTTTTGAACCCTCAAATAAGCGCTTGGCCTTATTGCCATGCGCCCAAAAGCCCGATTGGGCTTATTATCAGGGGATGTCTTATTTTGGGGGAAACAGGGTACTTTTAGCACAAGTCAGTGATGCCTAGTCATTTCTGAAAATACATTCTTGAAATGGATTTCCTCATCAATACGCAAAAATACTGGAGAAGGGATGTACGGTGTAAACTACTAGAAAGTTCACTATGTGAGCAGTGAGCACTATATGAGAAAACTCTTTGCAAGTTAACTAATGTGACCAGTGAGGATGCTTCATCATGAATATGAGGTCTGTGCCTTTCTATACAAGATATCTGGCCATTGTTCATTCCATGTTAGGCAGATGCTCTGATTCAGTTACCTTCTTTGAATGTCAGAAGATAGTATGAACTGGTGCTGTATTGCTCCATGCAGACTGATATATACTGAGAATGGAATCTATATCCCTTCCCACCCATCTTCTTCTTTCCTCCAAGCAAGTTTTTTATTTTTCATGCCTGTGGAGGATAGTTGGAAAGTGCAAAAGCAAAGCCTGGCGAAATCTCAGAAGTTAAGTAGAATTTCAAAAAATTCAGATTTGGGGCTTTAAAACTTTCCACTTCCCCTTATAAATAGACACAAATCATTAATTTTTTCAAGCACAATACTTCATATTTGCTAGTTCAAGGCTGCTCAGGAATTTAATGTTAATTCAGTTACATAATATTGCTGACTATCTCAGGTTATTCGGAGGTCTCTTGTGTCTGCAGCAGGGAATGTTCTATTCTATTTCTTACCAACAGCAGTGGTAAGAAACCTGTGATTGTTTTCTATAACCCTTCCATAATCTGATGGCTCCTAAATATGTTGGAATTACATCTTCTAGATTACAGAAGACCACGTTAAAGGAGTTCAAGAATTATCAAATGAGTCTGAGCTGAGCCATTGCTGACTCCACAGTCTGCTGTATTTCAGGAAGAATGGACAAGCTCTTGGGAAGGATGTGGTTCCAGCTGCTTCTGTTCTCCCTGCTTTTTATCTTGGGCCAAGGGAAGAAAAGTAAGTTCAAAAAGTACAGTCTTGATTATGATTCTTCCCAATCCAGGCTGTTTGCCATTTGGAAACATGCCTCTGCAGGAATCATAAAATCAATGGCACTCCCAAATGTGACTTATGTACTCTCAAAATATAAAGTAAAACATTAGCATTTAAGATTAAATGTTACCAAGCAAAAATTGACTAATGCTTCATATCCAACTGTATGAAGTGTCAGCGAATTCGATGAATTTAACATCTGGAAATTCAACAACTATGATGATGATGAGGATGATAATCAGCTGCACTAATATACAATTTTATGTGATTGTGCTCACACATCAATGGGAACAATATCAAATCTTTGTAAAAAAACAACAACATTGATCCTGTAAATTTGAAAGGAAATTATGGTATGACCACATTTTAGAACTAGCTTATTTCTAGACAATTATGTTCTAACCTGTTTGTTTGTTTGTTTGTTTCTAGTTAACCAATGTGTGGCTTCTAGGGCAAAAAGCTGCACTGAATGCATCCGAGTGAGCAGTAACTGTACTTTTTGCACAGATGAGGTAAACATTTTTAACAGTTATTGAGGATAGGATGATGTGATCTCAAAGACTGAGATTTGGCCATGATCCCTGTCCGTTCAACACCTTGACACTGATCTTTTTATTTATTTTATTATTTAATCCCGCCTCCTTCAATCTGACAACATGGATTTCATGAGTTGTTTCTCAGTTTTAAGAACCAACAAAACGCATTAAAAACAATAAAAGAACAAATTAATAAAAAAGAGCCCCCAGACTCTTTTATGGTGATTTGATTTCCTTGCTAGTATGCTCACTCAGAAACATTGAGGGGGAGAGAATTAAATACTGTATTCCCAACCTCACTGAGGTTTACTCCAGGAGGTCTACTTGGGTAATAACAAAAATAATTTTATTTGCTATGGGTGTGCCTTATTTGAAACTTTTGTCCTAGTGAGGCAAAAAAAACCCAAAACCCAATTCAAATAAATTGGGTTCGAAGGCTGAGAATTCAATCAGTTTGGGGTTGGAGAGATTGCCTGGTTATCTACTATGGTAACCACAATAACAGCCATTTTGAGATAATGCCTACAACATAACATCTTCACAAGGCCAAAAATGATTAGGATCTTTCAATACAGGCATCATGCTGAGTTAGAATTTTTCAGTGAGTCACTAATTCTAACCTTAAACTAATATTAAGCAGAGGCTGAGTCCCTAAAGACAATTTAATTTTGAGCCTAATTTCTAAGCATACTTTACTGTCTAATTATTCTCATCCCAGAACTTCAAAGGCATCCGTTGTGATTTGGAAGATAATCTAAGGAGCTATGGCTGCCAAAACAACATAAAAGTAAAGTCTGGAGAGGTATTAATGACAAAGGTAAGTAGAGGTACAGTGAAAGAATGATGGATATGAACATAAGAAAATTAATATATACCTGAATAATCTCTCAGAACATCCCAATGCAAAATTTGTCAATAAGCAATTAACTAAGTAGCTATTCTCAATGAAGTAATTTCTAATTAGTCAGAATGTTTTTGTTCATTTAGTGCACGAGTGTCAAACTCGCCGTGTCACATTGCTGTCACATGACATTTTGCGACGTTTTTCCCATTCACGAAGCTGGGGTGGGCATGGCCTGCACATGACACATCCGACCTGCGGGCCACCAGTTTGAAACCCCTGATTGAGCTCAAAATTTCTGTTGCTTTGCAAGGCAGTTGTTAAACAGGTTTTGCTTCATCTTTTTTGCCATACTTTTTAAGCGAATCACCACAGTAGTTAAGTGAATCATGTGATTGCTAAGCACACCTCTCATTGACTTTTCTTGTTGGAAGCCTGCTGGGAAGGTTATAAATTGTGATCACATGACCCTGGGACAATGCAACTGTCATAAGTATGTGCCAGTTGCCAAGCACCCAAATTTTGATCATGTGACCATGGGGGATATTGCAATGGACATGAGCATGAAAAGCAGGCATAACTCACTTTTTTCAGTGCCATTGTTAACTTCAAACAGTCACAAAACCAATGGCTGTAAGTCAAGGACTACCTGTATACCCATTGCGGGGAAGGGATACTGTAATATTATCTTGGGAATCAGTACATTCGACCAATTTGCTATAATAGTAGTCTCTAAGTCTTTTCAAGATCCCCCATTATGTATAATTGATGTCTTTCCTGGCAGAATTTCCAAATTGATACAACTCTGAGGAAAACACAAGTATCTCCGCAGCACGTATTACTCAAACTGAGACCGGATGACGAAGTAAACATTGCCATGAAGGTGTTTGAGCCCACTGAACCTCCTGTGGACCTCTACATCCTTATGGATTTTTCATATTCCATGTCTGATGACTTGGACAACCTGAAACAAATGGGCCAGTACCTTGGTGAGAGATTAAATTATCTCATTTTGAAATCAGTCTGAGACATTTGTCAGTCAGTTAATTATCTGCAATTTTTCAAGGAAGTTGGCAAAGGGAGGGAAACAAAATCTAAGACCAGCAGGTGGATTATATATGTGGCAGTTAAAAGCTGGATTTTTTCTTGCAAACTTGATCTATTCCAGCTTCAGCATGGAACATGCAACTAAGAAATCTATTCCCATTTTATCTGCTTCACTTGATTCTCCTTGGTTGTTTCTCATCACAGAGGTCCTCACATTCTATGCCTAGCTAGATAATAGGTGCTAGGCAATTGTAGAAGAGAGGACATGGCTAGGGGGCAGAATTAAATGCATCATCAGTTTAGAGTCCTTGCGTTCCTACAAGCGCTCAAAGTTCAATCCTTCCTGTATTCCATTGACCATTATCTGGCATCAATTTAGCATTGAACTTTAATTCACCAGATTCTTATGTATACGCTTGAATAAATCTTCTATGCTGCATTCTTACAAATGGTCCTGATTCTTTGGCCCTGACAGCAACCAAGCTAATTTGAAACAGTATGCAAGGTTAAAGCTAGTTAGCATTTGGATGGGTAATCACCAGGAAATAATGTAGCCACTACCATGGAAACCAATAAAAAATCCAAAAAGAAAGCTATAAGAAATGCTTCTACATTGTTGCCAAATAACTCGTGAGCTTATCCATAGTCATTAATAGTCAAACTGAGCTCAAAGAGATATTTATGTTCTTATGCACATATGTGTATACATCATCAGAACCAAGTTGATAGATATGAAAACCATGTTCTTGCTTTTGTTTATGTAATAGCAGCAAAGCACGAAAAGGATAAAAAGGGAACTTACTCCTGATTCAGAGAACTTAAAATTAAGATAAAGCAGAGCGGGGCGGGGGGAACCAGAGGAGAAAGAGTGATTAAAGTGAATAAATAGTTTATACATAGATTTAACTTTTGGTGGGTTAAGGACAAATGTATTAAGTCCAACATTTTATAGGAATAGGAAACTTTAAAAAATAAATCCATTTCATAGTTGTTTTCTTTTTTCTTTTTTTTTTTTTTGAAAAAAAAAGTTTTTATTTTATGATCAAACAAATATACAATATAGGCAATCATTCAATATATCATAAACCTAGCCTTCAACCCTCCCTTCCCACCCCCCACCCCCGACTTCCCAGAACAAAAACAGGGTATAAATTTTACCAAACATATGCTAAAATATGCTAAGTTAATGCAAGATTGAAAACTCCCTAGACCCCTTAACTCCCCTTCTACAGATTATTCATCAGCCTCCCTTTTTTATAAACTCAAAATAACATATAATCCTTTAGCCCTAAGAGTTTTACAAACATTAACAAACACTAATAGATCATTCAAACCCTAAAAATCTCGTAATACATCTGTAAAATATTCTTAGTTCATTTACTTAATCATTTTACTCTTCCTCCTACTTTTATTCTCAAAATTCAAATATTTTAAAATTTTTAATACAACAATAAGTAAACCTTAATTAATCATTAATTGAATTTCTATATTTTCTTAATTCATTTACTTAATCATTGTAATTAATCATTAATACATCAATAGTTAGACCAGAAAAAGTTAATCTTCCATTCTTCCTTTCTTTCTGTATTTTTTCCAGTCTTTCTTCCTCCCTCCTACTTTTATTTTGAGGAGGTTTTGAATTTTAACTTGAGGTTGATGTATCTTTAAAACTTGTCCCTTTCTTGGAACCATTTCCTCTGATTTAGAGCCCCCATATCGACTCTTCTTGCTTATATAATCAGTCAGTTCATAGAACAAAGAATTGACTCGATAAGATTTATCAGTTTGCAAAGAAAAGTCCAATTGTTGCTTTTCAATTAATTGTGTGAAAGCCTCTGCCAAATCTTCTTTGTCCTCCAAAACCTCGTAAGGCTGGTCAGTTTCTACTTCTTTCTGCTCCAAATTATATTTTTGAAAAGTTCTGTCAGTTAATTCCAAAAGAGCAGGAAGAAAGTTTGAAGATTCTTGAGAGCCAGCCAGTTCCAGCTTCTCTGTTTTGGTCAAAATGTCTCCTGCATTGTCATTGTGCTTTCCTTCAAAAACATCCTCAATTGCTTTTATATCCTCCACCAGTTCTGTAAGTTTTCATTCCATGATTGCTGTTTGGTTATTAATAATTGCAATTTGGTTATTCATGGCTTCCTTTATAAATTCTGTAAGTTCTCTAAAAAATCCTCCTGGCTCTGTGAATCAATTCTCTGTGTCATTTCTGACACCATTAGGGAGTCTCCACCACTTTCAGGAACTCCTTGCTTGGAAGCCATATTATTTTAAAAGAATTTTTCTTTTCACAACCATAAAGTCTCTTGAACAGCTTTCTCAAATTTATTTGTGATTTATCAAGCAAGATAGTCTTTTCTACACCCAGCTCTCAAATCCCAGCAACTTAAATCCAATCTCTGAGCACAAATCTGTTAACAAGCGCTTTCATTTCTAACTGTCACTTTTACGCCCACAACGAGGACACCATTTCCACCTCCAGCTCAGAAAAATCAAGTAGAAACAATGTATCCCAGGAGTTAAGCATAATACTTGCAAAAGCTTGTTCTCCTGCTTCCGTTCTGTCTGCTTTTGAATTCAATTAATCTCCTTTTTGAAAGCAGAGTTGGTCGCGACGTCTGGCTCCGTTTAAAACGGAGTCGCCTCGGATCTGGAGCTTCAGTGGGCTGACCGGGGAGCTCTCACCCTCCAAGCCCCTGGAATTGTTCCAGGGGCTTCCGGGGAGCTCTACCCTCGCCCACCGGCTCTCCTCTCCTTCTTCTCCCGAAGGAGAGGTTTTCAAGCCATCTGACAGCTGATTAGCGCTGTCAGAACGGCTCCAACGGAATCACAGGGCTGGCGGTCCAAAAAGACCATCCGCGACGCCGGCGGTGCCAACCGGAAGCCTTCATAGTTGTTTTCTATGACTAAAATGAGTGCATTTAGGATATATTATGATAATTAGGATAGAAAGTTACCGAGAGAGAGATTCAAACTTGTGTAATCTATAATTAAATTCACAATGAATGGTAAAAACTTAATAATTCACATTCTAACCAAGGACCTAAGAATGATTAAGGTAGCATTTGAGATATGGGCTGCTCCAAGCAGTGTATTTTATTCTTGTAAAATTAAAGTCCGATAAATTCAAAATTTCCAAATATTGAGAGAAACCTTTAGGTATTATTCCAAGAAATCAAATCACAATTACAGTATAGTAGCAACAAATTTCTTTCTCCATAAGCATTAACTTCTATCTACAAGTCCTAGTATTTTGCAAGATTGCCTTTTCTCAATCCTAGAATTACCTGGTATAGCAATATCAATGAGCGAGACTTTCTTATTTTTATTCTTATTATAGCATCTTCAAATCATTGACTGCCTGGGCTAGTCCCTTCAGCTTTCTTGGCGATATTTTTTTTAAGAAGTTTGCAATGGCTTGCTTCTTAGGACTGAAGGGTTAGTTAGTTTACTTTATTGTCATTGCACCTCGTACAATGAAATTAAATGCCATCTTCAGTGTACATTATAACTATAAAAATAAAACACAAACAAACATCCTTCACATTCTATACAATTGAACTGAAAACCCCTGATATTGCATTAATATTGCACTATACAGTAGAATTCAATATAGTTACTGCTCTGGGATAGAAGTTGTTTTTCAGCCTATTTGTCCTTTTTTAAATTATCCTATATGGTCTGCCAGATGGTAATAGTTCAAAAAAAGGGTGCCCAGAGAGAGTGACTATCCAAAGTTACTCAGCTGGCTTTGTGCCTAAAGTGGGATTAGATTTGATGATCTCCCAGTTTCTAGCCTGGTGCCTTAACTACTATACCAAACTGATTCTTATTACCATAATACTAATATTTATTTTATTTATTTATTTATTTTATTAAACTTGTATGCCGCCCTCTCTCCCAAAGACTCAGGGTGGCTCACAACGATAAAAAACACATAAAATTCAGTATTCAAATATAAAAACCAATACAATCCCCTTTTAAAAACTCTTAAATCCAATCCGGCCAGGCCAAATAGCCATGTTTTGAGGTCACGGCGGAAAGAGCGAAGGTCAGGGGCCATCCAGAGCTCCAGGGGGAGCTGATTCCACAGAGTAGGTGCACCCACAGAGAAGGCCCACTCCCTGGGAGTCGCCAGCTGACACTGCCTGGCTGACGGGACCCCAAGGAGGCCCTCCTTATGAGAGCGCACCGGGCGATGGGGAGCTGTCGCTGGCCGCAGATGGTCCACCAGGTACCCCGGCCCTAAGCCATGTAGGGCTTTATAGGTAATTACCATCACCTTGACTCTCACCTAATAAATAATTTATTAAATAAATAAATAAATAATTCAAAAAACAAGAATGTATACTCAAATTGCATTAAAGTTCCCTTATAATACTGGGGTTTTCTCTGCATGGTCATAAACATCTCTCGGGATTGCTGTAAATTTTAATTGGTTCCAGGAGTGAATGATTTCACTTCATCCAACGTAATATTTATAGTAACTGAACTCCATCATGGGATTAGAAGATTTAATCTAAAGTCCCCAAATATTTTCATCCTTCTTTCCTTTCTTTCTTCTATCCTGCTAGCAAATTTCTTGACAGAGCTGACGCATGACTATACCATTGGTTTTGGCAAATTTGTGGACAAAGTTACAGCACCACAGACAGACATGAGGCCCATAAGGTGAGTACTAGTGATAAATCCATCAGGTCACTTGGAAATGAACTATTCAGGATCTATGATATTTTTTTTAAAAAAATAAAGGCTTTTATCTAATCTGTGATCTTCTAGTCCCATATTTCTTCCTCAGACCATGCTTTCTTACTACCTTGCAATATTCTACGTATACCCAAATCTTGTCGATATGAGCCGTTGATAGATCTGCTCTCAGTCAGAATTCCTTTGTTTTTAATTCGGCTATCAATTAGCCAGTTGAATCCATTTTTTTCTGAGGATTTAGGATCAGTTTGATTAATCCCCCAATAAACCTTTTCTTTTATATCCTTTTTCAGAAGCATATAAAAGTGTCAGGGAATATAGCTTCATTAAAGCTACCCTAAAATTATGCTTCTAAACATTTCACTAAGGGGCATATAACAGTATTTTAACTGCCCCGTGAATAGACAGCTTGAGTAATTTGGCTCAGTCTTGTCCAAGCAAGTCCTGAGAACTACTTGAATAGAAGATGACTCATCCATTTGTAGAAAGGGACTCTTGTTTGGGGTTATTTGTTTTTTTCCCCAATCATTTTGAGATGAAACTGAAGAAAATACCCAGAGAACCAAGTTTGCTTTTTAAAAGAAATCCTGTGATATTGTATGGAATTTTCTAGCAATTGGAAAAGGAACAGGAATGTTAATGTTTAGATCTCTTCATCTAACCCTCTGTGTGCATGTATGCATGCATATGTGTGTATTTGTGAATTATGTTATAACCGTATAATCAGTGGTGGAATTCAAATTTTTTTACTACTGGTTCTGTGGGCATGGCCTGATGGGCATGACTTGGTGGGCGTGGCAGGGGCCATTCCCACTCCACGCAAGGAGAAGGATACTGCAAAATCTCCATTCCCACCCTGCTCCAGGAGAAGGATACTGCAAAATCCGCATTCCCTCCCCCCTCCTGGGGGAAGGATATTGCAAAATCTCCATTCCCTCCCCACTCTGGGGCCAGCCAGAGGTGGTATTTGCCGGTTCTCCGAACTACTCAACATTTCCGCTACCGGTTCTCCAGAACCTGTCAGAACCTGCTGAATAGCACCCCTGCTTATAATATAAAAATGTGTTATGTATTATCATGTGTATCAAACAAAAATAACAGGAACAAATGGAACTATTCTGAGAAACTGAACCCAGGGTATGGATTGGTGCTCCAATGTCTCAATACTCAGAAGTAGGATACATACACAAGAAGTAACAATGTTAAGCCTCATTGTCCTTTACTACTGTAAAATGTTTGCTTCTCACAACTTATTCTCATAACTCATTGGTGCTTTGGGCAGGTTTCTATATTGTGTTAAACCTTATAGCCTAGTTTAGAAATAACAATGGCTAGCTTGTATATTGTGTTCCAAATAACAAAGCTGAATTTGTTTTAGTGTGAGATTTTAAATGCAGTCTCTTTTTACTGCTTAAATCGAAACTGTTCTGTTCAGATTCATTGCATTAAATATTGTGGTAAACAATAATATGTTTTTTCAAGGAATCCTTGTTTAGGATTTCTGATAGTCAGGTTGGCAGTAGTTACCAATTAAAACTGTCTGTCCTTTTGCTTTCAGATTACGGGAACCTTGGTTTAATGCTGACCCGCCTTTCTCTTTTAAGAATGTCATCCGTCTAACCAATGATATTAATAAATTCAGCCAGGAATTGATGAAGGAACGTATATCAGGGAACTTGGATGCTCCTGAAGGTGGCTTTGATGCTATATTGCAAACAGCAGTTTGCAAGGTAAACAGGGAGGAGGATACTGAAGATGGCATAGATATAATGGTTTTCTATAAAGGATAAAAACCTTTTAGCTGCGAATACCATTTTCATCTAATATATCTTTGTACGTGCCAAATTTCACAATATCCCTTTTATTAGTGGTAATCAATGCCTCCATAATTGAGAGCCAAATCGGTACTTTCGTATAAAATCTTTGTCTAATTTCTTCCCATGTTTGGATCAGGGTCTCCCTTAATTTGTGTCTATGGAAATATGAATTCTTTTTGTTCTTTGGGCCCCATAAATAGGCGTGCCAGCCTGCCTGTAGATCGTGGCCTTCTAGCGTATTCTTAGATCACGAGAAACACTAAGTAATCAAGGTTTTAATTTGGACTGGTGGAGCTACATGCAGATAAGCTCTAGATATCAAAAAGATAGGGATCAATTTGGTATAGAGATGAAGTACAACAATTTAAACAAAATTATGCTGGGGATTGAAAAGAAAATGCTAGCCAGATTTTATAACCTCTTATTAGGCGAGGACAGAGCAGAAGGGATAGCCAGGAATCAACTAAGCATTTGGGAAAAAAATATTGGCTACAGACTAAATTTCAGTGACTGGGAGGAGGCTTGGAATAGAAACTATAATCTTACTAAATCAGCAACTTACAGGGAGAACCACTACAAAATATTTCACAGATGGTACCTAGCCCCAGCTAGATTAGCAAAAATATTTCCCAGTGCCTCAGGAATTTGTTGGAAGTGTGGAAAGGAGGTTGGCACCTTCTTTCATATGTGGTGGTCTTGCTCGGAGACAAAAAAGTTTTGGACAAAAATATGAATTTGGCTGCGAGAAATAGTGGAAGAAGATATAAAATTATCCCCTGAAATTTTTCTATTAGGAATGATGGGAGATGGATTCTCTAAGGACAAGATACAATTAATCATACATGTTATAACAGCGGCCAGATTAACCTTCGCAAAATACTGGAAAGATAAACAAATCCCTCCAGAGATGACAATAATAAACAAAATTCTAGAATGCGCAGAAATGGCAAAATTAACTAGTGTTCTTAAAGACGATGAGAATTTAAAATTTAAGGCAGTATGGGAAAGGTGGTACAAATGGTGGAATAATAGAACAAGACTATAAGGATATGTCTATGTCCAATAATGATAGATTTGAAGATACTTGATGTGTATATAATGTATATATGTAATCGCACGATACCTCAGATGTTACCTGAGATTTGATATTTTCTTTTTAAATTTTTTTTTCTAAAAATCAATAAAGTATTTATAAAAAACAAAACAAAAAACCTTTTAGCTGCATACCAAACTGGGAGAGCAGTAGAAAAATCTAGGCCAAATTTTTGCTTTGAAAAGCCACAGCCTTTTTTGTTTGCAGTTTGATAAGAAAACGGGTGAGCTTTGGAGTTAGATATTGTGGAGACTGTTTATTTTATTTACTTATTTTTCAAATTTTTGAACTATCCATCTCCCGCAGGGATCACTGCTGTTATCAAGTTTTGCTATTATCAGCTCCTATCTGGAGTTAGGATATTATAGTCTGAATACCAGCTAAACATCTTATGAAGGTCAGGGGAAAAACAAACTACCTAGTGCTTAATAACATTTGTAAATTTAAGGAGCTGAACAGTTCATTGCTGAGGAGACAAGATAAACATGAAATTCCCAGATCTATGATATTGTTAGTTTTCTCAATCAACCTTGATCTGAGCTGCATTTGAAAGACATACTCAGTGGTTACTAACATTCCTGGAATAGCTGTTTATAGCATATTTCTCAAAAGTTATCATGAACCGCCTTTCTGGACTTTTGGCAGCTATTCCCACTCTCTAGTTATGTGATTCCTCCTGGCACATGGAGAAAGCACACTTCAATTTTTACCTTTTTTTTAATGGGGATGATACGGTTATATAAAACGTGGATGCTTTGGCATTTTTATTTTTGATGAATTGGGGACTTTGTTGTTAACAGTTGTGTGTGCTACCCTTATTCCCTGCTGAGAACCAGCTCAACATTGTGCTGTAGTGGTTTCCCATCAAATTTAGAAACATGAATTTAAGAGGGCAGGAGCTGTCAAAATGAGTCTTAGGGATGTGATTTGCCCACCTCCACTCTACATCTTTGACTTTCCTTATTCCCACAGGAGAATATTGGGTGGCGGAATGACAGCACTCACCTCCTGGTCTTCTCCACTGAGTCGGCCTTCCATTACGAAGCTGATGGCGCCAACGTCCTTGCTGGAATCCTAAGAAAGAATGATGAAAAATGCCACCTAACTCAAGCAGGGACTTACACCTTTGATACCAAGCAGGATTACCCCTCAGTGCCTACCCTTGTGCGCCTTCTGGGGCGGAGTAATATCATCCCTATTTTTGCTGTCACCAACCACTCCTATGATTACTATGAGGTAAAAGATGCCATTAAGCAGGAAAAATATGGGAATTTGGGAGTACAAAGGAACAACATGTGATGATATTTGGAGTTAATACTGGCCTATAGATATTTGCCCAGCAAGGGAACTAGCTCATCTATTTATTCCTAGGGCAAGAAGCTGAGTTTGCTTCCTATAGGAAGATTTAGAGTTAAAACATTAAAAAAAAATGTAGTAATTCTTCATTAGAAGGGAGTTCTTTCCATTTGTCCCCACAGAGTAGAAAGGAGTCTTGTCCACATTTCCTGGCATCAAGAAAATCAGAAAAGAAAAAAACTTTTCATCCCAAAAAGTTGAGAAATCACTAATTAATTTTGTGAGAAAGGAGTAGTCTGATCCCTACTAATTTTGTAGCCCAGGAAATTGAAGATTGCTTGCAAAAACTCAGGAAGGAGTGGGGAGGGCAGGCTGAACTTTAATAGTTTAGAAGATGTATGTGAGTGTAGCAGCTGAATGCCTAACTTCAATTATAGGTAATCCATGACCTACAACCACAATTTTATTGAGCCCAAATTTTATATATATATACATAAGATGTGGGTGTGGCTTACTGATGAAAGCAAATGAGCTAGAAATAGATCTATATAAGTCTCCCACCTAGCAGGAAGAACTTGCTGGCTACCAGAAAAGAAAAAAGCCCAGAATCGAGTGGATGTGATTCTACTGAGCTAGGGCTGCAGAAAAACCTTGGTTACGTAGGGAAAACCTGGCTAGAGGAAAAACACACATAAACCCTACGAAGAAGTACCGGTTCTGTGGGCATGGCTTGGTGGCGTGGTGTGGCTTGGTTGGTGTGGCTTGGTGGGTGTGGTAGGGGAAGGATATTGCAAAATCTCCATTCCCACCCCACTCTGGGGCAAGCCAGAGGTGGTATTTGCTGGTTCTCTGAACTACTCAAAATTTCCACTACCAGTTCTCTGAACTGCTCAAAATTTACTGGTTCTCCCAAACCTGTCAGAACCTGCTGGATTTCACCTCTGATATGTATGTATGTATGTATGTATGTATGTATGTATGTATGTATGTACTGGATTTGGGAATGAAATGTCTTTGCAGTCTGTATTTTGCAATGCAGTGGAGACACCCAGTGGCTAGCTAAATAATCCATGTTAGAGGTAATTCAAAGATAACTCTTCTGTTACCTCATAAATCTTGATCCATGGATAGGCCAAAACTGTATTATGTTATGACATCTAAGATTGGTCTGCATCTATCACCTCCATCCTATGGTAATTAAGCCTTCTGTTTTGTTGCTTTTTGGATTGAAAAAAGACATTTATGGCAGTAGCTTCAAGTCTAGTTTGTCTCTTAGAACAATATCATTCTGTTCGCTTTCTTTAGACCATGGACAATGTTCTTGTTGCGATATTTTCTGGATCAGACTCAATAAATTATTAAAGAATTAAGAGTTCAAATATAACTCCTTTTATTTACACAAAGGCATTCTATATTCGCTGAATATTCATAGATAGAAGCAGGGAGCTTGTGGAGAGGAGCTCCTTATATACATAGGGGGTGGAGTCATGAAGATGGGTTATGAGTCATGAATACATTAGGGACCATAGAATAAATTAACTCTTGATGTTCTTATATACACTATTTACACATTAGAGAATAAGGCATTTACATCTAACAAATCCCCCTCTAAATGCCGATTATTTATACAATATCAATTACATTCAGATTCAGGACAATACAATACATGCAATTTAGAAGTTAAATATTTATGTTGTTTGGATGGTAAAGGCTTTGTTAAAATATCAGCTATCTGTTCAGAAGTATCACAATGCACAGCTTTTATAAAACCGTCTTGGGATAATTGCCTTACATGTTTAAACTTAATATCTATATGTCTGGACCTTTGTCCAATAGCATCAGATCTGGAGATTTCAATAGCTGCTTTGTTATCCTCATTTATGATAAAAGGTAAAATAGGTTTCTTCCAAACTTCTGAAATTAAGTCATTAAACCACACGAGGTTATTAGCAGATTTGGATAAACAGACATATTCTGCTTCTGTAGTTGAAGTAGATACCAGTTCTTGTTTGCCGGTATACCAATAAATTGGACAATCATTTAAAAAGAAAATATAACCTGATGTACTTTTTCTGCAAGATGTGTCTCCTGCCCAATCCGCATCTGCATAACATATGAGTTTTGGTTCCTTGTTATCATTTGGTTCTAACATAAGACAAAAATCTAAAGTGCCCTTCAGGTATCTCAAAATCCTTTTGACAGCTTCCCAATGATACATTGTTGGTTTACTGACATATCTGGACAGTAAATTAAGTGGTAAAGCTATATCTGGCCTAGTCCAATTAGATATGTAAAGAAGTGAACCTATGATTGATCTATAAAATGTGTTGTCCTTAAATTCAGGAGATGATTCATCAGTATTTCTGAGGAAGTCAGTCTGCATGGGAGTATCACATGTCTTAGCATTATTTAAATTACATTTGTTTAGAAGTTCAACAATTTTATCTTTTTGAGTAAGTTGGAAACCCTTTTTTGTTTTGCTGATCTGTACACCAAGATATTTATTTACCTTACCCAAAGACTTTAGGGAAAAGTGTTCATTCAACTTGTTCACAAAGATTTCTCTACTTTCTTTGTGTTTTCCAATATATAAAATATCGTCTACATAAATTAATACAAATTCTATACAGTCATTATCCCTTTTGACAAAAAAACAATTATCAGCAGATGTGGCGCTAAAACCCATAGTCTTGAGCACCTTTACCAAACAATCATACCATCTTTTACCGGATTGTTTCAATCCATATAAGCTTTTGTTTAACAACCAAGTTTCATTTTTATTTGTGTATTGGCTGTGAGGGGCCCTTACATAGATTTCTTTATCTAACTCTGCATGTAGGTATGCAGTTTGTATATCATATTGAAATACATCAAGGTTAAGTGCTGATGCTACCACCAAAGCTGTTTTGACACTCTCTGTCCTCACAGTAGGAGAATATGTGTCTGTATAGTCCTCTGGGTATTTTTGTGCGTAGCCTTGGGCAACTAATCTAGCTTTGTACAGATTATTGCCTCCTTCCAAATTTTTAATTTTATATATCCACCTAGTACCAATAACAGTTTTGTCTTTAGGTGCGATTGTGGGGGTGAATACATTTAATCCTTTTAAACTTTCCATTTCCTTTTTCATGGCTAGTTCCCATTTCTCTTTTTCTTCACGAGGAAGTTTTAGTACTTCTTCGTATGTATTGGGTGTTATTGGTTCATTATTTACATTCATTACGTAATCTTTATATTTGTCTGGCATTTTGTTCCTGTTGTTCCTAATTGTTCTTTCTGGTTTACTATTGTTGTCATGCATGTATCTTGCTTCCTTTTTTGTTAGTGTATCAGTTTTTATTTTGTATTGGCTATTTGTCCAGGTTTTGGTCTTATTTTCATGTTTATTTGTACTTTGTTTATCTACAGTTCCTTCCTTGTGATATTTTGTTTCTATGTGTTGATTAGGAAATATTTCATTTAAATGTAATTTAGACCAGTTGGCCTGTTCATGGAACACGGCTGTTCTGGAAACTATAAATTTATTATTGCCATCAATGAATCTATATCCTTTTGTACCAGTTTCGTATCCCATGAATCTAAGTCTCCTGGATACATTTTCTCCCTTTCTTCTCAATTGTTTGGGTATGTGTACGTCTGCAGTGACCCCAAAAATATGCATATGTGCTAATTTTGGTTTTCTATTATACATTACTTCGTATGGTGTTTTATTTATAATACTGGACCAGGTTCTATTTTGTGTATAATTTGAATAGTGTAATGCCTCTGACCAAAATTGTTTACTTAAGCCAGCATCCTCTAATGTACATCTAATCATAGTTTGTAGTGTGGAATTTTTCCTCTCTGCAATTCCGTTCTGGAATGCAGAAAATGGACTGGAAGTGTAATGTAGCATTCCTCTATCCTTTAGCCATTGAGAGAATTCTCTAGACATAAATTCACATCCTCTATCTGTCATAATTTGCTTTATTCTAATATTATGCTGTGTTTCTATGCGCTTATAAAATTCCTTAAATTTTTGAAAAGTCTCATCTTTATGTTTCAATGTGTAAACAAAACCATAACGACTATAATCATCCACTATTGTTAGAAAATAACGTTTCCTATATGTGATCGATGGAGTAAGTGGTCCTACTAGGTCCATGTGTACTAAATCAAAAATTTTGTTAGTTGATCTGGCAGATTTTTTTGGTCTAGGGCTAGTTTTTAGTTTTGTAGACTTACATACTGAGCATTCCAAATAATTTTCACAATTTTTTATTTTGACACCTTCTGCGTGTTCAGTCATTTTTTGTACTACAGGAAAACTGGCATGGCCTAACTTCCTATGTAAGATGTGAGCACACTCATCATGGATTGGTTTACCTATCTTTGGTTTCTTTATGTTGGGTACGTCATTCTGATCATGTGGTATCATACAATCATCATTGTCACTATTGCTAACATTTTCATCATCTATTTCCATACATTCTTTAACATTTGAATCAATATTATGTAACCATTCTTCTTTTGTTATGAGGTAGGGCAAGCCCCCTTTAATTATCACAGTGCCTATTTTATTTTTATTTTTCTCTAGGAATGCTTCTCCCTTTGAGAAAGTTATATTGATATCAGAGTCTTTACTTAGTTTTATGGCACTCAATATGTTATGAGGTATTTCGGGTATTAACAATACCCCCTCTATTTTTCCTAAACCAGATAAAATCACATTTCCTCTGCCTAGTACTTGAACCTTTTCTTGATTGGCTACTTTTATTACAAATTTATCTTCTGTAAAAGAAGACAGTATATCTTTATTGTTAGTGGTATGATTTGTAGCCCCAGAATCGATGAGCCAATTATTATTTTCATTTTGTTGGGATTTTGTATTGTCATGTTTATTTAGTCCATTTAGTGAACCAGATTTTTTATCTCTTAAGTTTTCTCTGCCCCCTCTATTTTCTCTATAATTTGGTGGGCTTCTATATCTATGCCTTTCTATAGAAGACTGTCTATGATTGTGTTTGTTCATGTATTCTGGTCTGTGCCTTTCTTTTGAGAATCTGGGACAATCTCTTCTGTTATGTTCTTTGGACCCACAATTATGGCATCTATATGTTTCATTATATTTTTCTTGGAAAGCTACTTTCCTAACAGGTCTAAGTTCTGAGTGATTGTTAGATCGATTTTTTCTCGAATTGTCTTCAGCTATCAATTTGTTGGATAAACTTTCTATTGACAAATATCCTAAGTTAATGGTATCAAGATGTGATATGAAATTATCCCATGATGGATCAAGAGAGTTAATAATAACACTTTTCATTGTTTGGTCTGAAATAACTTCTCCCCTTAAATGCAGTTCAGCCCTTATTTTGTTTAAACATATTAAATGCTCACTTATAGAAACCCCTGGTTTTACTCTAGATGAAAAGAATTCCTTGGACATCCTTGTTGTAGTGGCTACACTGTCACTGTGGAATAAATTAAACATATATTGAACAATTTCTGAAACAGTCAGATTAGATTTGATGCTATAATACATTGTAGGAGATATGCTGGCTATTATTAGAAAAAAGGCTCTATGGTGTAATCTATCTATTTTTAAAGTCCAAGGTCTTCTTGGAGGATTAGTGATAAAAAATAATAAGTTCTCTTTCATGAAAATAACTTGAAGCTGCTGGTACCATTCTTGTAGATTAATACCATCAATTCTTAACTTTGGGAAGTCACTAGGCAAGTTTCCTGTGTTATTTTGACCATTACTTACAATCTGAGGCAGTTCGTGGTCTTGCAAGTGTAGAAATTCGCAGAATGGTGTAGGGATGTCAGCAACGAGTCTGTGTGGTTCCTTTACGAATTCAAATCTTCCCGGATTGTTTTCCTGACTTCGCGCATGCGCACTGCTCATTCTGCCCTTGACTCCGTCGTGGAAGGTTCTCTCCATTGCCGCTTGCTCGTTCGGCTCCTCTCCCGATGAGTCGGTCTCTGGCTCGGTTTTTGGTGTCCTGGTAACTGCGATCGTCCTTTTCTTTCTCTTTCTGGATATGTCGCTTGCTTCTGTTTTTGGAGTAGGAAGGAATCGGCAAGGTTCCCTGGGCTCTGGCGTCGTCGCTCTTGAAGTTGGGGTGGAGGCGTGCAGGTCTCGAGGCATCGATTTGTTCGCTTGCTTCTTCGGCGATTCCCTGGTGATTTTTAATTTTGGCCCAAATGCAGCGAAAAGCGTTTTCATTGCTGATTTTACTTGTACGTCTAATGGGTCTTCTTCATTCTCTGTTTCTGATTCTTCTGAAGTATGTGTTTTTTCTTTTTCATTTTCTATATCGAGTAGGGCTTTTCGCGCCAAATATTTCGAATCTAGCTTTCTGATTGGTTCAGTTTCGTTCATCTTGGGGGTCAGTTGGAACCAAGATGGCTGCCATTCAAAATTTCGCGCGGGATCGCTGCTCTCCCTCTTCGTTGTATTCTTTTCTGTAAGCATATCACTTGCTATTTTTAAGTCTTTTGATTTTTTAGTAGTGATGTGCTCCTCTCTCGCTGCTCCGTTGTTTCTTAGAACATTTTGGAGTTCCGCGACAAGATTCTCATCACTCTTTTGGCTCTTTAAGATTTTTAGTATTTCTGACCTGAGTTCGTTGTTTTCTATTTCGTCTTCTTCTTGTTCATCGTCTTCATTTGTTATTTCTTCATCTTCTGATGTATATTCTTCAGGTTCTCTCGAAATTGCGTTTGTGGATTCATTTATTATTTCTTGATCTTCTTCCATTTCTTTGCTGTATGCCCTGGTATTGGGTCTATTTCTTTTAGACATGTTTATGTTCTTATTGAGTCAATCCAACCATCCTCTGCTACCAGATTGTTGCGATATTTTCTGGATCAGACTCAATAAATTATTAAAGAATTAAGAGTTCAAATATAACTCCTTTTATTTACACAAAGGCATTCTATATTCGCTGAATATTCATAGATAGAAGCAGGGAGCTTGTGGAGAGGAGCTCCTTATATACATAGGGGGTGGAGTCATGAAGATGGGTTATGAGTCATGAATACATTAGGGACCATAGAATAAATTAACTCTTGATGTTCTTATATACACTATTTACACATTAGAGAATAAGGCATTTACATCTAACAGTTCTTAGGGTTTTTTTTCTGCTGAAATATCATGGAGAAGAATTTTATCTTTATGTCTTACTTCTGGTACATTTTCTCAGTCTCAGTTATGTTGTAAGGTCCCTTCGCATATATGTGCTAGTCATTTCCGACTCTAGGGGGTGGTGCTCATCTCCATTTCAAAGCCGAAGAGCCAGTGCTGTCCGAAGACGTCTCTGTGGTCATGTGGCCAGCATGACTAAACGCCAAAGGCGCACGGAACACTGTTACCTTTCCACCAAAAATGGTCCCTATTTTTCTACTTGCATTTTTTACGTGCTTTCGAACTGCTAGGTTGGCAGAAGCTGGGACAAGTAACGGGAGCTCACCCCGTTACGCGGCACTAGGGATTCGAATTGTTGAACTGTCGACCTTTTGATTGACAAGCTCAGCATCTTAGCCACTGAGCCACCGCGCCCCCTCAATTATGTTGTACTACATTTTATTTGTAGGAAAGAAAACAGGTGTGATTTGGAAAATTGTGTTTTCTTTTTGTAAAGCAACTAGTAGATTCTTAGATAATGAAAAAGCCTAGGCCCTAGGGAAAAGGCTAAATACCCCAGACTTCCTATTGTACTGTGAATATGTCTAGGCTAGTCTTTTCTTCTTCTATGTCGGGGTGTCAAACTCATGTCATCATGTTGTCATCATGTGATGTATCACAACTTCCCCCCCCCTTTGCTAAAATGGGCGTGGGCACAGCCAGTGCGTGACACATCCAGCCAGTGGGCCATAACACCCCTGCTCTATGCACTCCTCAAGATGAATTGGGGGAATTTTACTCAGAAATCAAGCTCTTGTTAGAAGGAGTTTGAAGTGAAGGTGAACAGAGTCTACCCAATGAATTTTTGTCATTCACTTTCACTTTCATTCACAAGCCATTGTATTTGCACACTGCTGTAAAGGTTAAAGGAAAATGTTACATTAGAATCCAGGGAAAGAAATCAGAGGAAAGTTTTTCAGCATTGAAACTGGTGTTTTGTCTTTCTCTGCAGTTAGCCATAATAACAATAGAACAATAAGAATAACTCTTCTGTGTGCTTGGTTTTCTAAATATTTTCCTTGTCTTTTTTATCCATTTTGTGCTTACAATATTAAATTGTTGTATTATAATAAATAAATATTACTTTTTTATTAGAAACTGCACAAATATTTTCCAATTTCTGAAATTGGGAGGCTTCAAGAAGATTCTTCTAACATTGTGGAATTGATCCGTTTGGCTTTTAAGGTAAGAAGCAATGTGTGGTATTTTATGCTGTTACTTCTTGGGATAACATAATTCTCTTATAATTCCCCATAAATGATTTACTCACTCACATTTCATTCTTGCAGTTATTTCTTGGAGCAGCTCTTATTTCAGCCAATTCATAAAGTATTTTCAGGCAGGTAGTAATTAGATGATATAAATCAGGGGCATAAAAACTACGTATCTCAAAAAGGTAGCCCATGGAGTTCTACAAAGTACCTATGATTTAAAAATGTAGACTCTTAGTTGCATTCAGGAGGATTGGTGGGGATTAAAAGACAAAATGGGTACTAACAAATTAATTCCCAGTTTTTAAATAATTATTAATGATTAACAATATTTATAGAGTACCTCAATCTATACAACTCTGGATAGTTTCTATGACCAAATAAATATAATATGGCTATCTCCTTCCTTAAAATCAGAATTTCAAATAATAACTACCGTTTCCCCCCAAAAATAAGACCTTCCCGGATAATAAGCCATCCCCCGAAAATTAATTGAATTTGGTTTTAATTGGGTTGTTTTTTAATATCTTGGGCCGAAATTATTTAATTGTTTTTTAAATTGTTTTTAAATTTTATATGCAATGTTTTATCTTGGCTGTACACCGCCCTGAGTCCTGCAGGAGAAGGGCGGTATAGAAATAAAATAATAATAATAATAATAATAATAAACCCTTCCCCGAAAATAAGCCCTCCCCTGAAAATAAGCCCTCCCTGAAAATATTTAACTGCATGCACAGCCTGTCCCCACCATTTCCTCTGATTAGGGAGACAGAACTGGAAATCAGGTAAGACAGCAAGAGGAGCCCAGTCTTGCTCCATGCGCTCCAAAATAATAAGACCTCCTCGAAAATAAGACCAAGCACTTATTTTGGGGTTCAAAAAATATAAGACAGGGTCTTATTTTCGGGGAAACACAGTAAAGAAGAATAAGAGAAATAATATAAATGTGTACTAAAACATTCTTCTGAAATAAGCTTGTATTGAGGGCCTTCCTAAATCTATAGAGGGAAGGGACCAATTGTACCTTCATGGAAGCGTGTTCCATAAAGTGGGGACTACCACTGCGAAGATCTGTTTCCTGGTTCAGCCCATTAACCTCCTATAATGGAAGGACACAGAGAAAGCCCTCTCTCAATGTGCATACCAAATGGTCAGAATCATGCTTTGCAAGGCATTTCCTGATATATTCCTGTGCGATGGTTAGACTTCAGTAACTCAAATTATGAAATCAGTAGCCTGAATCCATTCCGGTTCTATATGTTTTCTTTGCATCTTCCTTCCCAGCGCATTCGTTCCAAGATGAGCATTCAAGCTTACGATATCCCAAAAGCCATGAAAACTGAAATATCATCCTCAAAAAGTGAAAAAATGGAGTCTGGTTCATTGCATATTGTTCAAGGCGAACTGGTAAGCTTTCTATTTTGCATTTCTATCTCTTAATGATTTGCAATTAAAAACAAAGAAAATGAAGAAAACTCTTGATTTTGGAAAGGCATTTAAATCTTTTGGGCTACAGGGGGGCCTTATCTGAGCCCGTAAATTTGGATAACTTAAAGCAACAAGGGGAAAACTGTGAGCTACTGCAGTTCCTGGACCATTTTTATTTTTTGCAGCATTTCAAGATTGCACTGCCAAAATTCACTAACAGATTCAAAGTGCAATTTCCTCCCAAACCCCATTTATACTGAACATGTGTTAAACTTTTCAATCTGGGATAACTTAACCAGCAACTTCTACTCCAGAAATCTGAACATTTAAAACAAACAAACAAACAAAGTTTATCTCCACTAGTGTAATATCATGATATCAGTGTCCATCCCTGTGACTCCCAGCTGCTGAGGATATCCCTGCTCAAAAGAATGCTCTCTGGCTGTAAACAAATTGGACACCTTGAGCTAAACGAAACAAATGAGAACTGTCTGTGTCTCATGTCCTCTTCTCAGGTTGAGACACTGATCATGTAACCTGTTGATCCCTGGAGGTATCTACTGAAGATTCTGGATTTGCATTAATTTCTGATAAATTATAAATCAAATATATTCCATAGTAACTGTGGCAGTAAATAAACACAGTTACAATGCTATGCCAATGGGTTTAAAAATGTTGGTAACTGGCTGTTGAGACCAAGAAGAGTAATGTCCCAAATCTCAGATCATCTTTGTATTTTATAGTATTGTTATTATCCCATCCTTAGTATTGTTATTATTCCTGGGAAATCCTGGCACAAGATCGATCGACATGGCACATGTTGATCCACCAAGGCTGCCAGACATTTGAAGGCAGAAGGACAATCATAGCACAAGAGAAGCGATCACTCCGCAAAGCCAGAGCTGCAAATGCTGCAACAATGGTGCCCACACATGTCTGCTCGACATGTGGCAGAACATTCTGTGCCCTTATAGGCCTTACCAGCCACCTGTGAACATGATTACTCCATCCTAGCTGTGCTTGAGGGACTGGGAGGAAAAGCAGTTTAGAATAGTTTTGGAAATCTGTACTTCTTGCATCCTCTTTTCAAATTCAAGAGAGAAAAATCTTATTTCCGTGTCTCTATCCATTCAGCTTTTGAACTAATTCAGGAAGAAAGAATCTACTAGTTACTTTGGATTTTAATTTCTATTGGTCCTCTATTAGCCATGCTAAAAATAAAGAACTTTGCAGTCATAAAACAAACTATCCAGTGGACCTCAGTATCCCCAATTGATCTTTCTCTAGTCTTTCAGTTCTCACATTTGTGGATAAAGTTACTTCTTTTTCTAAATGAATCCAGAAAAAACACAAGGCTTCTCTCTTCTCTCCAGAAAACTTTCAATGTGAATTTGAAAGCTAAGCACTTTGCTGACAAGCATGTCTGTGATCTTCCAGAGAAGGAACGGAAAGGTATTATCCACATTAAGCCCTCCTCTTTCAGTCACAAAATGGAGATTGATGCCTCAATTCTCTGCGACACCTGCTCCTGTGAAAAGGTAGGTTGTTTCCCTCCTCTTTGATTAGCAGTTCCAAGAATTGTTGTAGACCTGGACAATATGTGGCGCAAGAAATTTAACCCTGGTCTGATCCATTTTTACTAATAGAAATCATAAAATTAAAGGATGTTCTGTGTCTGGAATGAGATCCAGTAATGTCTTCTTGCTTGTTTGCAGACTCAGGAAGTTAAATCATCAAAGTGCAGTTACAATGGAAATTTTGTCTGCGGACAATGTGTGTGCAATCCAGGCTGGCAAGTATCCCAATTAGGTTTTTCTTTCAAAATGGGATCCATTGTCTTTCCTCTAACAGAAAGTTTATGCCTTTCTTCTCCAAGAACAAGAAGTAGATGAATTGGAGAAACTGATAATTCTCCTCTTGCCTCTCAAAATGTTTTTTTCATACTTTAGATAGTGGGTGTGTGTGTGTATAATATAAACATATAGATTTATGCAATTATATATTTAATATACTTAATATTTATTTTATAATAATCCACATGATTTTATATACACACACACATAACCTCTTATTTATTCAATTTACATCTCACATATTTAACTCACAACAATTAAAAATAATAGAATAATAAAAAATATAAACAAAAACAAATATACAACCATGCTAAAACCATTATTACACTATTCAAACATGAAATATAATCCGTCTGCTGGTCAATATGAGTAATATATCCCATTTAATATAATCATTGGAAAGGCTCACTGCTACCACCTGACACTAAAGGACGGTGGCACTGCCGTGTCTAGGACAGCCTTACCTTTCCTAAAGGCCAGAAGGGTAGGAGGCCGATCTATCCAATCTATATCTCAGTATATACTGTATATCAGGCCTGTGAATTCACATCCCAATAAAGGTTTGAACACATATAAAAGATCGAATATATGGAGTAAGTAACATATAATAGCCAGTTTGTTGTAGTGGCTAGGGATCAGACTAGAAACTGGGAGACTGTGAGTTCTAGTCTTGCTTTAGGTATGAAGCCAGCTAGGTAACCTTGGGCCAGTCACTTTCTCTCAACTCTAGGAAGGAGGCAATGGCAAACCAATTATGAAGAACTTTGCCAAGACAACTGGGACTTGTCTGGGTAGTCTCTAAGAACTGGACACTATGAAATTTAAGGGGGGACCCTATATGAAAGCTACCTATGCCTGGTTAAGTTCCATATAAGAGTGAAACTAATCAAATAATGTCTGCTAAGGTCAGTAACAAATATAGCAATTTATAAAGCACTTTATGCTATTTGTCAAAAATGAAAGCAGACCCTGCCAATAGTCAAATAGCCTAAATGGTTTGGGCCTCTATTTAGCTGAACAAGATGTTATATCTGTGCATCTAATGGCCATTCTCACACTTGACTTCCTCTCACTTTGACAGGCGGGGGGACCAGTGTAGTTGCTCAACATCCTCCTTTACTGATACTGAGGCCTGCACACGACCTGGAGATAAAGAACCCTGTTCTGGCAAAGGAGAATGCCTTTGTGGGATCTGTCAGTGCTATTCTGAAGATCTCATCCAGCGTTATGAAGGACAGTATTGTGAATTCGACAACTTGCAATGTTCCCGCACTTCTGGATTCCTCTGCAATGGTAAATCTTTGGGAAGGGCAAATTATTGCTTACTCCGCTCTCAATTCATTGAGATACAGCCTTGTAAACTACTACCTGACAATTCATGAAGAGGTCAGCAATACTGGAGTAGCTTTGGCCAACTTGGGGCTCTCTGGTGGTGTCCCTCAGCCCTTGAAGAAGACTGATTTTGAGGGCATGTCCCATTGTTGATGACGGTTCAGAATAGCTTTCCCAGATGAGGCGTCCCAGTGATAAAGTTTAGAATATCTAGAGATTCCTATTGGCAGTAAACTTTTTTTTCCGGGTCAGACCATGTGTTATATTATTTATGGAGTGTGCAGCTGACTGAAAATATTAATAAGAGGAAACACCAGAATTCTAATAGGGATTGCAAGAATGCAAGTTGGGCAGTCACCTTAGAATTCCCCCTGGCTAGTCATTTTCATTCAACTCATCCTATCTCACAAGTTAGGAACGATTAATTGACTATGTGCTATCAAAACATTGTCAACTCTCAGTGATCACTTAGATAGATCTTTCCCATTTGTGTAAGGAATAACTCTATGTATATTGCTTAGAACTCCTTAGAAAAAAAGTGAGATACAATTATGGCAAATAGGCAGTTGGCCCCAGTTGTGTTCTTGTTTGAACTGAATTCCTAGTTGAGGACAGAAAGGTTTTGAATGTCCATATGTTTTCTTTGAGGCACTTGCACAAACGCAAACACAGAGGGGGGAAAAAGATGTTCTATTCAAGCATTCCCTTTGTTCTAACCTGTCACCTTTGCTTAGCTTAGCTGTAGAGATATGTATCATATGTGAACTGCCCTTGTACTGCATATAGATGAGGTAAGACTTCATTAAAAATAGAAACATAAAAACAGACCTGCTATGTAGGTAAGTTGGCTCTAAACGTCTTTGTGCTGATGCTACCTGTCTCTCTACAGACCGGGGACGATGCTACATGGGCCAGTGTGTATGTGAAGCTGGTTGGGAAGGCGCCGGCTGTGAGTGTCCCACAAGCAACGAAACCTGTATCAGCAGCAATGGGGTATGTAATCCCCCTCTTCATTGCCCCCTCTTCATTGCCCTTCTTCATCCAGAAGAGCTATCAGAAGAGGTCATGAAGAGAAAAATAAAAATGGCCTACTGGTTATCCACACACACCCCAATCCAGGGTTGGATGCAGAAAGTGTTTAATATGACAATTCATGTGAAAATCTGCCAATATATAGTTATTACAAACTGAATAAATTGGAGATGAAATCCAGTATTGTCAATTCAGCTTAAAAAGAATCATTGCTCTCATTAGATCGCTAGTGAGATGTTGGCTGCTTGACAGTTGATCTTATTGCTGTTTAATATATATAATCTGTGATCCTTAAATAAAAACAGACAGAAGAAGGTTCTTTCCTTCTCTTTTAAATGTTCCCTGGTAGTGAAAAAAGCTCTGTCTTGAACATCAGGTAAAGCCTTCTGTTACCTCAATGTAGGCAATGAAGAAAAAGCTGAATAATTACTTCGCTCTCTTGTAGCTGATTTGTAATGGACAAGGGAGATGTGAATGTGGTCGATGCCTCTGTAATAACCCCACTGCTCCCCATACTGATCTCAACTGTGAACTTGGAAACTTGGTAAGTGCATGAAAGTGCATATTTGTTAAGCAAATGACTATGACTATTAATACTGTTGCTATATTGTAGTAGGAAAAATTGGTACAAGGATATGTTCCTTTTTCTAAACCATCTTGCCTTTTCATAATACATTTTTATTGTTGACAGCATCCATACGCAAATATAAGCCTGTACAAATATAGTCACAAAAGCTCTTTCTTCATCTGCCAATATTAACTCTTCCTCAATTCAGGAATAACTATTCCTATCCTTTCTCACAATAATCAACGAATCAAACAATCAATCAGAACAATAAAATTTCTACAGTACAATAGAATATCTACAGAAGAAGCAAAGCAGATACACGTGATTTGCTAGAATAAACAATGCAGCTTACTTTTGAGTGGTGAGAAACTAAGGTTGCTGGTATTTACTGGAGGTTCAGTTGTTTTTGAAGGAGGCACTTCCATGATACAAGGTGTATTTTAATATACATAAGAAAAGAAGTTCATACAATTTATTCCCCAGCAGAATCAAGTTCCCTGTTGGGTTGCTTGGGGAATCTTTCTATTTGCAGAAGGCTTTATCTTCTGTCCACCAGAGGAATGGAACCTTCAGGCTTCTACCCTTGGCCATGCCTCCTTCTCCTCCAGCCTCCCACCTCCGCCCATTTAAAGCCAGCTTTCATCCTCCACTAGCCCTCCCCCAGTAATTTGCCCTGACCAATGTACCTCTAGCCCTCTGCCCCACACCCTTCGGCCTGGGCCATTCACCAACACACTGTCCCAGGCCTTTGGCCGCATGGGACAGTTAGCTGCCAGCCAGCGTGTGATTGCAGGGGGCTATGGTGCTATTGTGGAGGTGCCACAGCCGAACGTCAGAGTTCGTAATAGCATTTATTTTTCTATGGGAGATTCCCTCACTCACACCTTCTTCTCCACTGGCTTCATTCACAAGACTGCATCTCACATCAGCGTTACGTGCACGGGGCATGTATTGTCCTTTCTGATACTTTCTATGTGATATCCATGAAGTGCTTTTAATGCTGTAAGCCGCCCAAAGATGTTTCGAAACAAGATGGGCAGCAAATAAATGTAAGAAATAAATAAATATCCATCTCTCCGCTCCTCACTATCTATTCGTGCTCAGCACTAATCTAGAACTGAAGGTTTTGTCCGCCTTCTCATGCTCTCTCCATCGTGTCTAGGCTTTCCAGCAATTGTGTGAGGAAGAATTCCGAAGTTGCATCCAGTGTCAGGCTTGGGACACTGGAGAGAAGAAGGGACAGAAATGTTCAAAGTGCCATTTCGAGATCAAGCTGGTGGATGAATTAAAGCAAGGTAGTGTAGTTCTTCAACCACCCAGTTTAATATTCAAATGCAAACCAAACATTCCACATAACACTGTTGAATTTGATGGGTGGAGGGAAAGGGAGAATAATGTAAGCCAGACCTGGGCATTTTAAAGTGCCCAGGCCACATCTGGCCCTTTGGCTGTCCCTGTCCATCCCATGTGGCTTGCTTTTATTTTGAAGGCTATTGCTTTTTTTAAAAAATTATATATGTGCCTGCATGTATGCTTATGCATCTTCATAGATTTGTTACTTTGCCCCTCCACAATAGTCCCAGTTTCTCACGTGACCCCTTGGAAAAATTAATTGCTCATCCCTGATGTAAACAGTAGGCAGTCCTAGTCTTCCTTTTCCTAAAAGCTATTCCATGTTTTTGGTTATCTTATTTTTTTACTGTCCCTGCTTTGTCTGAACTTTACCTTTTGGGAAAAACTTAATTAAACTGCGAGTGAGTTGTACCATCAGTTCTTGTTTCTGACAATCAAAACATAGGAGTAAAATATCTTGAGCATGAGTGTATCTGTCTTTAATGGGCATGCATGTAAAAACATGTACCCAGACAGTAAATCACCAAGTAAGATATAAACCTACATATACTTCAAACTTCTTTTGAAATCTGAGAGCAGCATATCTTTAATTACATCTTCCTAAAATACTTACAGTATTAGCCAAAATTAAAAAGATACCACTGTCATCCAAACCAGGGAGCAAAGACTATTTCATAAACCAAAAAAAATGATTAAAATTAAAACTATCTATTATGGATCGGGATAATAGGAAGAATCCAGGGATGTTCCTATTTTCATGTACG
Source organism: Pantherophis guttatus (assembly GCF_059756535.1). Taxonomy (NCBI): domain Eukaryota; kingdom Metazoa; phylum Chordata; class Lepidosauria; order Squamata; family Colubridae; genus Pantherophis; species Pantherophis guttatus. The sequence continues at coordinate 162,921,281 of NC_142064.1, forward strand.
CAACATTGAAGAATGTACTGATTCCCAGTATTACACAACATGTTCATTACATCGCAATTGCAATTGTAAGAAGATGGTTGGCAGAGATAAGCTGTTTAAGTCTGTTTCCTTATTATGTGAACATATCACATTTTAGTAGAAACGTGCTGATCAGTGGACCTTACCCTCATTAGTGATTTATAGCATCTCACAGTGGCACCTAACATAGATTATTTTCATTAATGATTTGTTGTCACAGTAATGATTGGGTAGCATTGTAATATACTATAATCTTCTTATAAGAAAATGATCAGTGATTACTGGTAAGCACGCTTTTTCATGCCCCCAATAAACTGAGCAAAGAATAAGGATAGAGCCATCAAATGCTTATGCCACGCTAATTGGCTTTCCTCTTTCTCCTTTTGCACAGACACATCAAAACATGCTGAATAGAATTGCATCATGAATGTACATATTTCAGATATTCTAATGTAATTTATTACATGGCAGTGATATAAAGTGGGTTGGATTAGCCACATTTGGATTAACTGCACTGAAAACTCTGTGATTTAGTTCCTTCTTGTTGATTCAGCCTTATCTCCTTTAGTTCAGGCTTTTAAAACTAAGATAGCTTCTTTCCCCTTATTTTGAGGAGTGTGTTGGCAGATTGAATCACTCAAACCCTGAAGGTGTTTGTTTGGAATGGCCTCAAATGGAAAAATAAGAAGTTCTCCCTTTTCTCCATTGCCAACAGTAGAATTTTGATCCCAGCAATTTCCAACATAAATTGGCAATATTACATCTGATGGTTGTTGTTTTTTTACTCTGCAGAACAGGTTTGTACCTTCCAAGATGAGGAAGATGATTGCCTTTACCGCTACACTAGGGAAGAAGGCACCAATCTATCACAAAACAATACTGTTCTTGTGCAGAAGAAAGGTAAGTATTAACTTTCTATGAAGAGAGTGGGATCTCAAGATGTAGCAGGTAGGATAAACTAGAAGGTCTATTATTTAGATTTCACTAAGCCCTGTCAACTAGTTTTTCATTTGTTTTTGAAACTCTGTTGGTCAGTGTTTTCTCATTCACACTAATGGAGTTGCATCATGGTAGATCAGGATGTACTAGTAGTTTTCTGAATTATTTGCAATTGATTGACAAAGATGCCTGACTTCTTTTTTTTAGCAAGCGCAACGACAAATGACTTTTTTAAAAATTGGGTTGCTGAAACAAGGAAAGCTTGAACTGACCACGAGTGGACTTTATATGACAAAGGCAGCTCTGTTCATTTCTGATCTTGGAAACAAACCCCTGGATTTAAAGGGTGTTTGGAGACATGCTTTTTCTTTCATCCCAAGTTTGTTTCTGCAGTCAATAGTGGCTCCTGAATGACAATGAAAGATCCTCAGTCATCCGGGCAGAGTTGTCTGACAGCTGAGTGATGGCAACTGGACTTGTTTTCTTGTTGGTTTGAGAGATTTCGCTGCCCATCCAAGCAGCGCCTCCAGTCTGATCAAAATTAGTTAGGGTGAGAAGGAATGTACCGACTAGGTTGAAGTGCAAATGATTCCTATAGTCTGCCACTTTTCTTACTGACTTTTTCTATTCCTTCACCAACCTTGGATGGGCAGCGAAACATCTCAAACCAGGAAGAAAATAAGTCCAGTTGCCCTGACTCAACTTCCAGTGGCTCCTGAAGTTTTAAAATAAATAAAGTCCACTCTATTAGTCTAAACTCTGCTGCTCTAAATTAATCCCTCCAGAAGTTTTAGACAACAAAACTCATTGCCTGCACACAGCATCACTATGCACAATCTGGATGGTGAAATTGTAATCCAGCTCTTTTGGAGATAAAATCTGGGCTCTAGAAGCCTGATCTTCATAACCTGGCAGGAATTCTCAAAGTTTTCAGTTGGCTACCTCTATCTGGAGATGCTGGTGCAGAATTTTTTACATGCAATGCATGTGTTCTGCCACTGAGTTACAGTATCTGCTGCATTTGCTGTAACACTTTCCTCTTCTCTTCCCTAACCAGGAAAATGAAAGATAATGTTGCTTCCTTTGGTCTCTTGATTCTTTTGGAACATGTTTTTTTATTTGTTGTCATTATATGCAGAGTGTCCACCAGGAAGTTTTCTTTGGCTTATCCCCCTACTCATTTTTCTGATACTACTCCTGGGGTTGCTGCTCCTCCTATGCTGGAAATTCTGTGATTGTTGCAAGGTAAATTTTATCTTCCCAACCTGCAGTAGCAAAGGAAAACTGGGCCGGGGTGGGGTGGGGGGCTTTGGTGGCATGTTTTGAATCTAACCTGTGACTCAGTCATTTTTTTCTAACAACTTGAAGATTTTTTTTAAATCTTCTCTCCGATCACATAAAAATTAGAGGTCACATTTTCTGTCTTGTCCGTGTAAGCTTCTAGTTGAAGCTATTTTTATATTAACTAAATGTTAACAAGTATGTTTCTTCTACTGTAGATGTAGCTTTCTTCAACTTCAGGAGAATCATTATTTTAAAAGATTACTTTTCTCCAATATATCGGAGATACTGTATTTTGTTTTATCCTAAAATGATTGTGTATGGGAATTCGGAATGGAATATATTGGAAGGCATTGAGGTTTGGAGTTGGAGTAGACACTTGTCCGGTGGGAAAGATCAAGAAACAATGGCATTGCAACATCAATGCCAAGGAGCAAATGAAAATGTATGGAGAAAGAGAGCCAGTGATCCCTTACCACTAGTCCTATCGAGAAGAGCCTTGGTAGTACAGGGGTTTAAGGCACCCTGTTATTAAGCTTATTAAGACCAGCTGCCTGCAATTACTGCAGGGTTCGAATCTCGCCAAGGCTCAAGGTTGACTCAGCCTTCCATCCTTTCTAAGGTAGGTAAAATGAGGGCCCAGTTTGTGGGGGCAATAAGCTGACTTTGTATAAATATACAAAAGGATGAAGGCTATTGCTGAGCACATTGTAAGCCTTCCTGAGTCTTCGGAGAAGGGCAGCATATAAATCAAAATTAAAAAAAAAAAAAAGTGCCTGAGAAATAAGCATGTAGAAAAGGCATTATTTGTAGGATACATTGCCATAATCACTTACATCATTGATCTAAAGGGGTCAAGGTCATATTAATCTTATTTATTAGTTCAGTCCCTATGCCATGTAAACCAGGTTGGTATGTTTCTCTTGTTGCCTTTCATGGATCCACTTAAACAAGGGCAACAGGCAGAGAGGTCTATTCTCCTGCCAGTAAACTTAGTTTTGCATTTTTGCATTAAAACCAATTCATTAAAACCTTTTCTTTTTTCTTTTCTTTTCTTTTTTTTTTTTTGACACCTAGCATTGTTTGGCGTTGCTACCCTGTTGTGCACGAGGTACATCTTTTGAATTTATATGCGGTCTCTGGTACGGGTGATAATAGCATTAGCATGGTGTGCTTAGCTCAAGACTGAAAGAAAGCAATATAGACAGTCCTTGACTTACAACCATTCATTGAGCAACCATTCAAGATTACAACAGCACCAAACAGAGGAACTTACAGCCAGTATTCACACTTACAACCATTGTAACATCCCATGGTCATGTGATCAAAATTTAGGCACCTGTCAATCGGCATCTATTTATATGAGGTCAGGATTTGCAACCTTCCCAGCCGGTTTCTGACAAGCAAAGTCAAGGGGGGGGAGGGGTTAGTGGATTCACTTAATGATCATATGATTCACTTAGCAACTGCAATGATTCACTTAATAACCATGGCAAAAAGGTTTGTAAGATTGGGAGCATCTCACTTAACAATCACCTTGCTTAGCAATGGAAATTCTGGTCCTAATTGTGATTGTAAGTTGAGAACTACCTATATTACATTCAAAGAAGTCTAGTATGTTTGGGGGGGAGGGGAAACCTAGCAGGCATACAAGTTGCCTGTCACTTAAATCAGCTCAGTAATTATCTGTCTAAATTCTACCAGCCTGTATCCAGTTAGGCAGTAGCTGTCTTAAGAAGATTACGACTTTTCAAGCACTGTTCTCTGAAGCTCTTCATTTTTGGGAGAACCTGGATCAAAACCTATGCATTTAACTCTCTGAACAGCAGAGAGAAAATAATCCCTTATAGAGTATTTAGAGCAGTGTTTCTCAACCTTGGTAACTTGAAGATGGGTGGACTTCAACTCCCAGAATCCCCCAGTCAGCGCTGCTGGCTGGGGGATTCTGGGACTTGAAGTCCACCCATCTTCAAGCTACAAAGGTTGAGAAACACTGATTTAGAGAATGTAAAGAAACATAAAGCTTCATGTGTTTGAATTGAAATGCATTTTAGAATAGTATAATGATTCTGGAATATACACTATGAACCCATGCTGAAATATATGATGTAAAGTAGATGTATGATATAACAATAATGAGGGACAGAATTAGGAATTTGAGTCATGGATGGCCAATCTCAAAATTAACAATAATATAATTTATTGCCAGCAATCTGAGCACCAGTTACTAATTAGAAATAGGGAAAGGGGAGTGGGAAACTCATGCTACAGTGTAAGTAAGGTGCTTCTCCTTTGACAATGTAAATAAGGTGCTTCTCCTTTGACAAAAGTATTTTATTTATTCTATTTAATACGGGTCTCCAACCTTGGCAACTTTAAGACTTGTGGACTTCAACTCCCAGAATTCCTCAGCCAGCTTTGCTTCTGGGAGTTGAAGTTCACAAGTCTTAAAGTTGCCAAGGTTGGAGACCCCTGATTTAATATATAAAAAAGATCTAAAGTTAGATCCATGGTGCTGAAGTACCAATACTAACTTTCTTTCCCTCTCTGAAGGTCGCATGGTTGGTTTCAAGGAGGACCACTATCTGCTCAGGCAGAGTCTCATGGCATCAGATCACCTGGACACTCCAATGGTGCGCAGCGGTAATTTGAAAGGGAGAGACACAGTCCACTGGAAGATCAGAAACAATGTGCAAAAGCAAGACTACTCATCCTTCGCCTTCAATCCCAAGGATATCAGTAAGTGCTTGTTTTACAAGGTGGAAAAGAGCATCCTGATGGAACATAGCTTATTTCTGAAGTTAATGGTGACCATAGTGCAGGGGTGCCAAACTCAAGGCCCACAGGCTGAATGGCGGCCCGTGGGGCTGGCTTGGAAACAGCGAAGGACCAGCCCATGGTGCCTCTGCCAGCTAAAACAAGCTCCCAATCTCCATGAGGCCCTCTCGAGCTTCGTTTTCACTGGCAGAGGGTTGCAGGAGGCCATCCCATCTGAAAACGGAGATTGGGAGCCCGTTTTCACTGGCAGAGCACTCGGGCCCCCACAGGCACCCCTGACACGAGTGACATCAAGCTGGCCATGCCAACCCTGGCCACACCCACCCCGGCCCACCGAGGTTAAACACAACCGTGATGCCCTCAGTGAAATCGAGTTTGACACCCCTGCCATAGTGGGATAGTTACTCCTTCAGTATCTGGTTTGAAACCTGATTCAAATATCAAGGCAGTCATGTAGCCTCACCCATCTATAGCCTCCCAAAGTATGTGAGGAACTGCTGGTTAGGACACAGGTAGTCCTTGGTTACAATGGCAAGTGAGACCAGGATTAACATTGTTAAGCAATGTGGTTGAAAGATACAACACCACACGTCCACATTGCTTAGTGACAGCAGTCCCAGGCAATTCTGGCTACCATCATAACCTCAAGATGGATGGGTTGTTAAGCAGAAAGAGATGGGTATCTCAAGTAAGGAGCACACGAGTCGCCAAGGGAGGGCATGCAAAGGCTTGGCACAGGAGGCCAGAGAGAACTGGCTCAGGCCATGCAAGAATTGGGGAGGGCAGCAGAGACTTTGCATGAGATACAGGAGCCAGGAAAGGGTCGGGAAGGACCAGTGGAAGCTGTGTGTGTTACTATGGGCAGGTAAAAAAGCAGGAGAAACTTACTGGAGCGACTTTCAACCTTCCTTCTGGGGCTTTGCTTGTGGAAAGCTGGCAGGGAAGGTGGCAAATGGTGACATATGACTGTAGTTTTTTGTAATGTCATAATCGTAAGCTGGACACTGGAATACCCAGTTCACAATTATGTGACCGCAAGGGTATTGTGTTGGCTGGAATATCAGAGATTGGTCGTACATTCATTTTTTCAGTGCTGCCATAGCTTCGAACAGTCACTGAACTAAGGGACATACAGTAAGCCAAATCCTTCCTGTACCCTCAAGTCATGATCTCTTTCCACGTTTTCAAAGATAATGGTAAGCTTGCAAGCTACCTTTTTCAGTAGAGCTGCCTGAATAGAAAAGGATTTAACATAAGGCTGATTCAAAAAAGATCTCAGACTTGTTTTTTGAGATGCTGTTAATTTTTCAGAGAACTCTCGTGACCATTAGTACAATTGCCTTGTTTTTTTAGATGTAACTGCACCACGAGCCTATACATTTTATGTAAGTTTAATTTTTGAGATGTCTCTGGAATTTCTGCTCTGAAGATACTGATAGAAGGTGTATCTGGGAGAAATTCCTGTCGTTCTTACCTACAGTTATACTTAGAAGCAGAGAAGGGATCACTGTGTAACTAATGTAAGACTATGATGTAGATTCTAATTTTTGAAGTCCAGCAAAACTCTATGTCAAAATTATAGGTACTTCAGAATTCTAATCACTGTTTGGTATGTGTAAAATAAACTCTCTGACTGAACCATATCATTATTTCCCATTATATCTCTGTATTAATTGGTTGTGCTCCTTGCTTGACTGGCAGCTGCAAATTCTGATGGATTTATTTTCTTATTTTCAGTTCCATATGGGCTCTCTCTCAGATTGACACGCCTTTACACCCAAAGTCTTGCAAAACTGGATAGCCGTGAAAAAGAGCAACTGCAGAAAGAAGTGGAGGAAAATGTAAGAAGTAGGGGTATTTGTTCTATTTTTCACTCTCCCTTGTTATAGGACGTGTGTGTGTATATCTGTATGACTTGCTCCTCTTTTTATCCTCACCATAGTTCTGGCAGGTGGGTGAGGTAGATTTTGACAGACCCAAAGTCCACACAGAACATGACAACTAGTCAGGTCAAATAGGAACCAAAGAATCCTCCCCAAACACTCTGTCATGCTGGTTTGTTGCTGAGGAGGCAGAGATATTGAACCCAGTGCAAAATTTCTTTCCCTGGATTTGAGTGTTGATACAACTTCTGTTGTGGATGTGATGTCTGGATATAAATCAAATGAAGGGCAGAAGATGAAGGGCTTGATGCTTTTAATATTAATATTTGACTGAGCACCTGATGAACTTATGTACCAGCTTGATGTATATTGGGTCAGTTAAGGATCCTGGTGGCTCACATGGTTAGGATGCTGGGTGGGAGGTTAGCAAGCCGGCGTTTGAGACCTGAGTACTGCTGTGGGTTGGGGTGAGCTCCTGTCATTTGCTCAAGCTCCTTTATGGGGATATCAAAGGAGCCCACTCAGGCATCCCGCAGGCAACAATGCTGTCACTGGCTAAACCTAACCTTTAAACGGTGCCTCTAATATGAATGGGATGGGGGGATTAGGGATTGGGGTAGTTCTCTTGAGGATCTGGACTAATGACCCTCTCTTGCTCTTCCCAGCTGAATGAAGTGTACAGAATAATCCCAGGTTTCCAAAAGTTCCAGCAGACAAAATTCAGGTGAGAGCATAACTGTCTTGGGAAGAAAGAATGAAATCTCAGTCAACAGATTTTTTTTTAAAACAGGAAAGTAGATGATGATAGGTGAATAACAAGGAACTTGTGTAATGAAAGAATATCTTTTTGGCCGTCTTCTTTGTCCTTTTTCCTAGAATGTGAAGGTAGTAGAATTTGAATTCTTCTCTGATCAGCTTTCCAATGCTACAACAATAACTGTATAAAGTGTACAGGGTACTGATTTGGTCTGTCAGTCATTAAAGTTCTTGATATTCTTTTTCATTAAATCCATGAAATTTATGGATTTTATCTGTTTTCTCCCCAGGATTCAGCCAAATGCTGGAAAAAGGTAAACAAAACCATTCATTTCTACTCTAACTTCCAGGTATGGACTTAGAAATAAATTTCCATTGTTGTGCTTTACTGCAACAATTTTTGCCTACCTTCCAGAAAATAGGATGTTGTTATTTAACTTTATCACTGCTGGTCTTTTTCTCTGCATTGCATTATTTACTTTCCAGAGAATCAATAGCAATAGCACTTAGACTTATATACCACTCCATAGTGCTTTACAGCCCTCTCTAAGTGGTTTTCAGAGTCAGCATATTGCCCCCAACAATCTGGGTCCTCATTTTACCCACCTCGGAAGGATGGAAGGCTGAGTCAACCTTGAGCCGGTGAGACTCAAATTCCTGGCAGCCGGCAGTCAGCAGAAGTAGCCTGCAGTACTGCATTCTAACCACTGCGCCATGACGGCTCAAGTTGTTTATCCTGAACTTCTCATTACTACTGTGGAAACCTATGCTGATACAGGTAGTCATCAACTTATTTCAGTTCATTCAGTGACTATTCAAACTTGGGACAGCGTTGAACAAGTAGCACTTAGGACCGGCTCACAGAGTTTTGACCTGTTGAAGCATCCCTGAGGTTACATGATTTCCAATATCCCCTGCCAGCTTCCCTTAAACAAAGTCAAAGGGGAAGCTAGCAGGAAATTAGAAGTTATGGTCATGTGACATCCTTGGTGGACTGCCACAATTAAGAATTGTGGTCATGTGATCTCCCACTTTATGACCTCAACTTGGTGACAGCAATTCCAGTACTAATTGTCATTGTTAACTGAGGACTACTTGTAGTAGGCAGCTAAGAGTTACACATAGATTATTCTGGCTGTTGTAGACGGACATTTCCACTGACAGATTCCTCCATGAGGTTTTGGATTTGACTCTAGCCTGAAATGTTTGAAGACAGACGTATGGCCATTAATAGGCTCCTGGAAAGTGTAACCAGCTAAAAACTGTAGAAGCCCATGTTATCTCTTTGGTGCTGCATGTTACCTGGTCTTTCAACCCACTGCAGGTGCCACTTTTGGGGATAGTGGGAGCCACCCAATATTAATTCCTTAGCTGTGGAAGACTCTAGATCAGCATTGTCTGTGGATTAGCAGTTATAAATTTGTGTGGGCATTTGTGGACAATGGTTGCATCTTGCTACAGCTCAAGCTGGGATGGCTGATCGGTTTGGGCATGATTTTATTTTTTCTTATATAACACTAGGGCTTCATTTGTCATGTTTCCTCATATGTGGCCATATGCCAGGATACCACATGGGCAGGGGAGGCAGCCTGATGTTTTTCTTCTTCCCAGGCAAGACCACACAATCCTGGACACGGTGCTCCCAGCTCCCCGCTCAGCCAGGAACGAAATTATCAAAGTAACAGAGAAGCATGTCTCGCAAGGAGCTTTCAATGAATTAAAAGTGTCGCCTGGTTACTACACTGTGATTGCTGACCAAGGTAGGGGCCTCCTCCTCCTCCTTTTTGTTTTAACATCTGAGCTGCTCCATTTCAGACTGATTGAAGGATGGGGTAGGGGGAGCCTTCTGTGATGGAATGCTTCTCCATACAGTTTTCTCTGTCGGAACCAGTCTGGGAGCCTTTGGGAGGGAGAAGTCTTCTTTCATACATGGCAGAGTTCTTGTTTTTATTACTATAGTCCAGAGGTCTCCAACCTTGGCAACTTTAAGACTTATGGATTTCAATTCTCAGAATTCCTCAGCCAGCTCTGCTTTGCTGGCTGACGAACTCTGAGATTTGAAGTCCATAAGTCTTAACGTTGCCAAGGTTGGAGACCCCTTCTATAGTCAGCAGTGATACAGACTGTCCTCAATTTACGACCACAATTGAGCCCCAAATATCCATTGCTAAGCAAGACAGTTGTTAAGTGAATTTTGCCCCATTTTATATCCTACCTTTTCACAGTGGTTAAGTGAATCACTGCACTTGTTAAATTAGTAACATGGTTATTAAGTAAATTTGACTTTTTCCCTTTTTAAAAAAAATGTTTTTATTCAACGTTTACATCTTTTAAATCTTAGTTATACTTTTACAGCTTTCCAATACTGGCATTTTTAGTAATATCCAATTTATCTTTCAGCCAACTATATACATACACATTTTGCTTGTTACATACTTATTCATATAATCAATACATTTTATATACAAACCTACTACACATTAAATATAATATTCCATTATAATATCTTCTCTTTTGCTATACACTATCCATTAAGTTTAGATTCCTTTTCCAACCAATCATATCATCTGTTCCATGTTTCATAATAAATCGTTTCCTCTCTGTCCTTAAGTTCCATCGTTAACTTGTCTGCTTCTGCACTTTCTCATTGACTTTGCTTGTCAAAAGATTGCAAAAAGTGATCACCATAACCCCGGGACACTGCAACCGTCATAAATATGAGTCGGTTTGCCAAGCATGCCAAATTTTGATCATGTGACCATGGGTATAGTGCAACAATCGTAAGAGTGAAAAGGGTCATAAGTCACTTTTCTCAAGTGTAACTTCGAACAGTCACTAACCAAACTGTTGTAAGTCGAGGCCTACCTGTACAGCCTAATGCAGACTGACAATTGCACTGAAGGTTAGGGGTGATTCCAGAAACAAGACTTTGCCATTTTTAGTCATGTGACACTGTGGACCTATTCTGTTTTCCTTTCCTGAATAAATATTCAATGACAGACGAAATGTCAAGGTAAATCCAAGTGGTGCTAACCTGTGACCTTCAAATGTTGTTGAGCTTCAGCTCCCAACAGTCCTGGCCAGCACAGCTAACTTGAGAAATACTAGGAGCTGCAGTTCAGCAACAACTAGGAAAATGAATGTTGCCCACCACTTGAATAAATGATGATGTGCAAATTCAGGAAGAAGAAGATATTGCCATCTGGACTCTCCTGTATTATGTAGGAGGACAGAGTAACTACCGGTATATAGTAAGAATTCAAGGGCTTGTTTTATAAGAGTGCTTTCTAATAGTGAACTTATTCTTCTTCTTTCCTTTGCCTCCATCCAAACCCCAGATGCCCAGGGCATGGTTGAGTTTCAGGAAGGGGTAGAGTTGGTGGATGTTCGGGTTCCCCTGTTCATCAGGGAAGAGGATGATGATGAAAAACAGCTGCATGTAGAAGCTATTGATGTTCCTGTGGGCACCGCAAAAATTGGTCGTCATCAAGTCAACATCACCATAATAAAAGAGCAAGGTAGTATGATAGCGTACAGTGGGGAAGACAAATGTTAGTCATACAATCACCTTTGGCTGGTCCTTGTGTAGTTTATTTACCATAGTTAAATGTAGCTTGTTCCTGGAAAAGACCTTCTGTTCCAATGGGCAGTCAGAAAACTTTTTGGTTCTCTGAAAAATCAGTTGTCCTATCTATATATTATAGACAAGAGATGGAAGAACTCCTTTTGTGTCACTTAGAGCACCTTCAAACTCTTCAAAGCACGCCCTGAAAAAGGAAACTTCAAAAGTTAGGGTAAATGGATTGGGGGAACTTTAAAAAGTAGAATGAATACCTTAAGCCTTGCAAATATTTAAGGCATTCATTTCATCTTTTAAAAATTTCCCAACTCTTCCCCAATGTCAAGCTGATTTCTATAAGTGAATCTAGGAGCAAAACAGGTACTTGCATGCCTTAAATGAGGTCACAGATCATCATTATATCAGGGGTGAAATCCAGCAGGTTCTGACAGATTCTGGAGAACCGGTAGTGGAAATTTTCAGTAGTTTGGAGAACCGGAAAATATCACCTCTGGCTGGCCCCCGAGTGGGGTGGGAATGGAGATTTTGCAGTATCATTCCCCAGGAGTGGGGTGGGAATGGAGATTTTGCAGTATCCTTCCCCTGCCACGCCCACCAAGCCACGTCCACCAAGCCACACCACGCCTACCAAACCACACCCACAGAATTGGTAGTAAAAAAAATTGGATTTCACCACTGCATTATAGCTATATGAAAAGAGTAGAACTGTCTCCAGTATCACTGGTGATAAACATGTTTTCCATTTTTCTTTGACAACTAGTGTTTATGGAATTCCAAATCTCATATTCATTTAGGGAGGGATGAAAATGGTGAAGAACATAGCAAAATCCATTTAGAGGGTAGGCACGCACATATCTGTTAATATTAGGGATGCCAGTAAAAAAAAAATCTGAACTTGGCTGCCAACCTAGGCTATGCAGAGTATCAAGAAACTAGTTGGAGGAATATTGAAGTGTGAGGTCGTTGGTGCTCTCTGAGCTTGCTTGTGTGTGTCTGTGATCATTTTTCACCCAGTTTCTTGGGCTATTTTCCATCCAGGTGTGCAGTTGATTGGAGGTTTGTTACCTGACACTGATAGGTAGGGCAAGCTGTCGTAGGCATTCATGTAGGAAGAAAAGTTGTTCTTTGGTGGAAGTATGCCTGCAGGCAAATTTTTCCTAGAAAATTTTCTTACATTTTTCCAAGCAAGCTCAGAGAGCACCAAGGACCTCTCATTTCAACCCTGAGCTACAAATATTCTCTTTTATTAATATTAAAGTGTAGATCTTGTTCTCTAGCTTAAAAATAGGGGCAATAAGTAACATTTCCTGCTTGTTAATGTAATCATATGTCTGAATAGTGCCTAGGTTAAACCATTATTTTACAGTATTAGATGATTAAGATTGTTAACATATTATCTTTGTATCTTTTTAGCAAATAGTATCATTAGCTTCCTGGAGCCAGTTTATTCATACAGCCGCTTTGACCAGCTGGCTAAGATCCCTTTGGTTCGAGAAATATTGGAGAAGGGAAAATCCCAGATAACATACAGGACACGAGATCTCACAGCTCAGCAAGGCAAAGTAAGCATTCTTACAAAAAGAGTTATCATAACGGTTGCACAAAAACTTTCAGTCACTGCATGGTCATATTGTAGCCTTGGCATAAAAGAGGGAATATATAAATGTGTTTCTAGAAAAAGCATGAAATCCTGAACATCACTTAGAAAAGCAAACTTCAGCTTCAGCTTTTCAAGTGGGTACAGCAATACTTTATTATCTTTCTGTTATCAAGCATACAAAGCTGTGAGGAGAGCAAGAAGCAACAAAATGTGATCTCAAGGCAGATTGACAGGTCTGCAGGCATTCCTGCCATATTAGACCAGCTCTGTGGGCCTGCATTGGTTGCCAACAAGCTTTTGGATGTTATGATACGAACCTATTACATAGCTTGGCAGGATCACATTTTCCCACTGAAATTAGCCTGGCCAGTTTGCTATGCCTGAGAAAAACTTAATAATGTTCCCATTTTAGGGAATGGAAGGGGGCTGAAATTCAACAGTAGTTCTTTTTAATGGCTGAGATGGTTCTTTGAAACAACCTCCCGCTGGGGATCTGTTGGCTCCAGCCCTAATCACCCAGAGCTCTTCTAGAGGATACTTGGATCCTGACTCCTTCTTGGTTTGGTTATAGTTTAGTTAATTTGACATGACTTGGTTTTCCATTAGTCTTTGTAGACTTTTTGTTTACTGTATTGTATATTGTTTGTTATATAACTTATCTTTCTGTTGCTGGGATTCCTTAGGGATTTGGCTGGCTATGTGAGTTAAAGGGTAGTTTAATAATAATAATAGGAAAACCCCTGAATAAACTAGTAGACCTTACAACATAAATCTGCAGACTAAACATTGTTTGATAAAATGTGATGCGCCTTTGGTGTTACTGCTTTTTCTTTGGGGTTTTTGTTTGTTTGTCTGATTAGTTCAGGGCACAATTCTAATTGAGACCAATGTATTCAGAGGAAGGAGGCTGTCTAGGGAAGTCTTAAAAAGAAAAAAGCTTTCATTCCTGCCAATTCAGTTTTTAAGCTTCAGTGGAGCAGAGGGCACAGTAATTTTGTGAAGGAAGAGACTGGGAAGGAAGGTTAAAAAGTCCTCTGGGACAATAGTTTGTGTTAGGGAGAAGTTAAACAGTAAGCATTTCACCTATTCTGTAGCTGAGATCTTACACCATCTTCTTTCTATAGCCAAAGGAGGAGAGGAAGAGAATCAAACTAAGAATAAGAAGTTGTTGGTGCTGCTTTCAGTCCATTATCAGCCCAGAGGGCATAGTCCCAAGGCCACCTAACATCTCCTCATTTCTTTGTAGCTACTTTGTGGATCATCCATAGTAATACAGAGTTCAATGTAGATTTTGTTCTTCTTTCTTTCTCTCTCTCTTTTTTTTAACCAAGTTTTTTTCTTTTCAGCATACATATTTTGTGAACAGAGTGCTGACCAGGTCACATCTCATACATCTTATATATAATCCAAATCATCATTATAATATATCTTAATCTTACCTTTTTTCCCAATATTTATCTCTTTTATACATCCTTTATCACTATCATTTTTCTCCATCTCTACTTATTTCAACTTCTGCCATATTATTTTCTTTCCATCATTTTTTATCCTGTTCAATTTTATTTTTAAATAACATTACGCCTTATGCTCTTTCACTATTACAATCACTCCAGTTGTTTACATTCTTCCTTCATTTCCAGAAATATTTCTCTATCTTTCTCAAAGAACGAATGAAATATATTTGGTGAAATGCAATTCCACAGTAAATGTGGAAACTATTATATAGTAAAGGATTTTAAAAATATTTATCTGTACATTGTATGGCTCAAGGTGGAGGCCATCTGCTAAAATGTTGTAAATTGCTCTGGGTGGTGTCATTGGATCAGAAGGATGGAATATGGATGTTTCAATACTTTAATGGGGAAAAAATAGTACCTTGTTCAGTGTGTTCTCTCTTTACCTTTCCAGGATTATGTTTTTGCGGAGGGTGATCTGATCTTCCTGCCTGGAGAGAAGCAGAAGGAAGTACAAATCAAATTGATGGAGTTGACAGAGATTGATGCCCTCCTTCGGAACCAGCAGCTGAAACAATTCGCAGTGGATCTCATCAATCCCAGGTTTGGGGCAAAGGTTGGCAAATACCCTCAAACCATAGTGACAATTGTTGATCCAGGTGAGCTACATTCCTTTCCAATGTCAATTCTCATTTTGATGCCTAAGTGTCATTTGTCTATTGTGCTGTATTGTATAAATGTTTAGACTTCTTGATTCCCTAGGCTCTGGCAAATGGAACCACAGAGACTTCAGTATTTAGGATCAAAAAATTTGACATAATGTGATTCCCAGAAAATATATTTTCATTCATAAGCTAGCAGTGTGGTCATTAAACAGTCAAATCCCATTTGTTCAATGTTGCTTTGAGTTTCAGCCAGAGGTGTTGTGTCATGTATGTCCTGTCGTAATTGTGAGTGTTTTAATGATATTCCTTTAGCCATTGTTTGATGTGGTAATCAGGATACAATTAGAGAAATAATTTTGCTAATGATTCACTGCAATAATTTTTATAATTACTTGTTTTATTTTTGCTTTGCATAATTTACATAAATGAGTGATCTATCATATAGTATGATATAGTATGACCAATATTACCTTGCAACAGATTTCTACAATACAGTATTTCCGTGCATCGTTTTATGATTCCAATAATTTTTGCTGTGCCAAATAACTTTGCACAGCCTCCCTTATAATGATACCGGATACACATATTTCATCTTCAAAACATATATTGAGATGTATTTTTCTTCTGTGAACTATGTTGTTTCTGTGAAAACAGTCTCGAAATGTTAAATATTGTGCAAAAAGTAAAAAAGAACTAGCAACAGCCTTTTATCAGGCGAAATAGAATATCTAGTATCCCTGAGAGATATTAGCCCTGAGAATGTGGCCTGTGTTTAATACCACGTAACTCTTATTATCTCAAGTTTTTTCTAAAGTTTTTTCTCACAATTTACAGATGTGTGAATGAGAAGTAACTATTGTGCTTCTCCCAGTTTATGACATGTCTTAATCCTTTACCATTTGACTTGTTCTTTTTTAGCTGTTTATAAAGTAGTGTAATTTCCTCTACCTTTTTTCTCCTTCCAGAAAATGTGTCATCAGAGATTCAGTTTCCATATTCTCCTAGAGGCACTCTTATAGCACCTCTTAATCCAAATGCACAGGCTTTAAGCTCTAGAAAGATCCGCTTCAATTGGTTGCCTCCACCAGGCAAACCAGCAGGATACAAGGTATGGAAAGTAAAGCACTAAGGACATATGAGACTGTTGTGTATGGAGGGAAGCACACTCTTGCTTATCCCATCTGCTAAAGTCAAGGCTCGTGAAAAAAAACTGCACTGCAGTGCAAGCAAGAAAAATACAAACACTTAGGAGATGTTTTCTAAAGTTTTTGCCAATAGGTATTGTAAATCTGTTGGAGTACAAAGGAGGGGAAAGTTGGAAATTAAATATTTATCTATATTAGTTTTAGGGTGCTGTGTTATTCTTTTTTATCTTCTTTTTTAAAGTATTTATAAACTCGATAATTTATACTTTTTTTAATATCATGAAACCTCAATGTACCTTAATATGGTTCATCTTTTACTAATGTTATACTGAGTATTAACTATACAATTTCAGTAACTATAGTATCTATTTATAGATATTAATGTCTTTGAAAATACACCTTTGTTTTAATTTTTAAAAAAACGTAAGAACCTTTCATTGCATTTTAAAGATTTTATTCATTCGCATTGCTTACACTCATTTAATCAGAATTTAGTTTTCCAAATATTATTAATAAATTAATTCCCTGTTGTTTTTACATTCACTCTTATGTCTTTCCTTATGCATAAGAGAACAATCCTCACTCGGATCAAACAAGTGGCATAGCCATTCCATAAGAACACACAACCATATTCTATCATTTGTAGATCCACTTTCAATGCCATCTCTGCCTTGTGAAATAAAACTTGTTCCTCATTTCCTATTTCTTCCATAACATCTTTTGCACATAGTCTATCTGTAGAAGCAAGCATCACTATTAACATTGTGGATACTAACTTAGGATTCCATTTTTCAAAAATGCCCTTCAGTATTTTCAATGTTATACTTTTTATACAGTAATATAATCAGAGGCATAATGTCACATCATTTTGACATAAGAAACAACAAAACTGCAACATAAATTCTGAAATATTTTGACCTGGATTTAAAATCAACTAAAACTCCATCTCTACCAAAACATTAAGTGTGGCTTCAAGCTATTAAAGATATGCAAGCCTTAACTCTTCTCCAGTGTGGTGGCCCCGAGATATTTAGGTCAAATTCTTGGGAATTGTGGGAAATGCAATCCCAGCACATTTGTGTAATGTCAGGCTGTACAAAATGCCACTGCTGCCACTGAGGAATGTGGGGAAAAGCAGAATGTTGGAAGAGTCAGAGTAAGTGCTGCCCATTAGGTCTGTACATTATTCAATATAATAGTAAGTGAACAAGTCAGTATCTGTTGAGGGTAAAACTGCCCTCTGCAAAGTGGTACAACGGACCAGACAGCGAATAAATACGTTGCTTAGCAAAACACAAGATACTCACAGACTCTGAATGTTTAAAGAAAAATAAACAGTCTTTTCTTGTAGTAAAACAAAACAAACTTGGCTTCTCAAAACAAAGATAACACTTCTTCAAATAATCACGGTTCAACACAAAAACATAGTTTGCTTACAATTCCAGTTCTCTTCAGTAACACAGACATGGTTCCTTTCAGCAGTTCAATCTTCTAATAGCAGGAGCAGAAGTGAATGAACTTCCTGCCTTCTTTTATGTCTGCTTAGCACAGCCAATTAGTCATCTTGTAGCAGTTAAAGTTACAGAACATAGTTTTCAATATATTATTAATATATTATCTACCCAACCAAGCATCCAACAGTATCTCATCATAGATTGTATTCTGAATTGATTTCATGACTCCCTTTGTTATAAAAACAAGAGAAAGCAGTCTTAAAAATTACCATAGTAATTTGGGTATCTGCATCCTAACATTCCTAGGATTATTGCTGAAAATGCAGAGGTTAGGTTCACTACATTTTGAAGGCCTGGATAAAAAGAACATCTTGTAAAACTATGGAATTGCATTGCAGAGTTTTGGCTTTATTCTATTCATTTAGAGATAGTAACGTTTGTGAATGAGAATTTCCCTGTTTATCTTTTAATTATGTGATGGTAAATACTTCTTGGCCACTGGTGCAAATTTTTAACAGGGAAAGCCTTTCTCTTTGGACTGCAGGTGAAATATTGGATCCAAGGAGATCCTGAATCAGAGGCTCATCTGTTTGATTCCAAAGTACCTTCGGCAGAGCTGACCAACCTGTACCCCTACTGTGATTATGAAATGCAATCCTGTGCCTATAATGCTTTGGGCGAAGGGCTTTATTCTAAGGTGGTCCACTGTCGAACACTTGAGGAAGGTAAGGTCACATCCCACAGAGTTTGACAGAAAAAAATGGGCCATCTAAGGACTCCTTTCTGCAAGCCTAATCCATCAAGCATCAGCATATTCATGAATCATATTCAGATGAAGTGGATAGAGAAGTTCAAAACAAGGCAATGGTCAGGAAGATTATGTTGAAGCAGCCAGCGTTTTAAATTGGAGTTAGAATCTGATTATTTCTGCCCATCCGGTGACTTCAGGCAGAGAGAGCATGTTCCCAGATTCTGACAATGAAACAGTGTCACCTTTGGGATCTAGGAACTGGGCTGTTACAATATTTGCCCTCTGGAATGTCATCACCCCCAGAGACCCATATGGCTCTCATCAGTGGTGGGATTCAAGTAATTTAACAACCGGATTTCCTTGATGAGGGTGTGACATTGTCCAGATGAGGGTTATATCAGTCGGATCTGATGCTGGCTGAGTCATAACTTTTGACCACTCCCCTTGCTCCGCCCCTTTCATGCCCAGTTTAGACTCAGTCGGCCTGAGAGAAACATCTCCTACAGATCTGGCTATACAGCCCAGGTCTGTTCAATATCACAGAATTGTAAGTCTTTTTGACCACCTTTTTATTTCTATAGCTTAAAATTGTTACTTCCCCTTTAAATTTTTCCCCCCCTTCTATTGTAGCCTGCCGGTTTTGCTTTGCTAGAGCCTCCTAAGCTGCAGGCTTTGCTTCGCTCCTGGCGGCGGCCATTTTGAAAGCCCCATTTTAAAAGGGAACTTTTTTCCTTTTTCTTTTTCCTGTCTTTTTTGGGGGGGATTTTTTTGATCTATCCCACCAACGATTGTTTAAGGGGCCCTAGACCACAATACCACCAACAATAATAGCAATTACCTAATTTTAAGGGAAATTGCCAAATCGGGCCGCCGCCCACCCTACAGCGATCCCAAAACCGCTGATCAGCTGTAGAGCGGTTAATTGAAGCCCCGCGGCAATTTTAAAAGGAAATTTTTGCCGCTTTGCCACCAACGAGTCTGCAAGTTTGGGGGGGGCAGCAAGCTTCTTCTTGCCTCCCCCTGTGGCATTTCCAGCCAGTATTTTAATTTTTTTCTCTTTGTGGCTGGGGGGGCGCTGAGGAGGTCCGTTTCTAGGCTTGCCTAGACAGATACCTCCAGAGCAGAGTTTTCCTCCTGCTCAAGTGTGACCTGGCAGCCATCGTGCTTAACGCCAGAGTCGTTGCCATCTCAAATTTCAACCACGTGGTGAAACTGAAACCAAAAGCTATTTCTCCAGTCGACATCGTGGTCGCAGTGAGTATACTAAAGATGGCGGATCGCTCTTCCCATGGGGAGGAAAATACTATGTACACTGGGAAGAAATCAACTTCCAAACGTAAGCACCTTTCTAAGCCTGAGGAGAAGGATTTAGCAAAGAGGCATAAATCTCTAGAAAAGCAAGCTAGTGAAGTGCCTGCAACTGAGCCTGGTAAGGGGACCCCCCCCCCATCTACCCCCCCTCCTCCCATTTCAACTGTTAGCCAGGCCTGGTCTTCGGAGGGAGAGGGTAATGTTCTTCAACAAGACCAAAGCAATTTGCAAAACCCCTTTGCAAGTCAATTAATGACCCCTGCAACTCCTGTATTTGGTGGGCCTGCAGCTGCAGCTGCTTCAACAGGTGAATCCTCTATGCCTGTGCTAACCCCCGAAGATCCTTTAAAAAATGTGCCAGAAGGATTGAGAATTCTGATTGAACAGGCCATTGCTTCTAGAATGGCAGCCAATATTCATGGTCACCACTCTGGCTCTGCTATTTCAGAGCGATCTGCCCGTATTAGAATTTCTCCTGCAGTCAGTCTTACTGGCTCTCATTCTCCTGCAGCCTCCAGAGTTAGTGAAGCCTTTGTGTTTGAGGAAGAGAGACATTCTGACCTATCAGATGATGAGGGGATAATCCAAGATCAACCTGCCTTTACAGGATTATTTCCCCCCAATAAATTCAAGTCTTTATTGCATAAGGCTCGCTTAACAGCCGCCTTAAAGGAAGATGAATACTTTCAAGAGATGCAGGAGGCTCAAAAGGGTGGACTACAGGGACCTTTTTCTGAGCCCCCCCCTGAACTTTGTTATGTACCAACTCCACAACTGTTCATAGACGTGGTAAAGAAACAGTGGGCTGGGCCTGCAACCATGGCATCTGCACATGGTTCAGATAAGAAATATTATGCTGTTGCTCCAAAGTTTGCTCAACTCTTGCAAGTTCCACCTGTAGACAGTCCTGTAGCGGCCCTTTCCTCTTCTTCTTCATACGTAACTGGGGATACTTCTGAAGGTCTAAGGCCAGAAGACAAAAAGTTAGAATTTCTGTTTAAAAAGAACCATCAGGCCTCGGCATGGGCAATTCAATCAGCTTCATCAGCCTCATTTTTTAATAGAACTACCATCCTTTGGCTTCAACAGTTACAGGCAAGGGTACCCCCCAGTGAGGTTCGCCTTCATCAGGATATTAATAAACTCATTGCTGCCACTCAATTTTCGGCTGATGCAACCTTGAATTCAGCCAAATTTGCATCCAGAGCCTTAGCCTCTACAGTTTCAGCCCGCAGGATGCTCTGGCTTCGCCAATGGCCTGCTGACCTTAAGGCCAAATGGCGCTTGGCTGCAGCTCCATATTCTGCAAACAAACTATTTGGGGAATCACTTGACCCTCTTCTTGTAGAGACACGGGACAAGCGAAAAAATTTTGCCCTCAACATACAAACGGGCTGAAGGAAGACCCTCTCCATATTACAGAAGGCCTTCCTTTCGTTCCTACCCCCAGGGAGGCCCCTCCAGGCAGGAATATCTTCAGGGATCCTATCGATCCTCGGACCGTCAATATTTTCGGGACAGGAGCAGACAATTCCAGCCCAAACGGTCCTTTCGGGGTTCTGGTTTCCGCCAGTCCCGCAGTCGTAAGTGACTCACTACCAAATCCTCCAGTAGGGGGTCGCCTGTCCCTCTTCGCGGACAGGTGGGAAAGGTCATCTTCAGACCTTTGGGTTCTTTCAGTTGTAAAATTCGGCCTCCCCCTGGAATTTCTCTCCAGGCCTCCAACCCGCTTTCTTCAATGTCCAACTTCCAAAAGCGAATCCAGACGTCAATTAATGAACCAAGCAGTTCAGCACCTACTACAGATTCACGCCATAGAGGAGGTCCCCCACGATCAATGGAAACAGGGGTATTATTCCATCCTGTTCGTAGTTCCAAAGCGGTCAGGGGGGTGGAGAGCCATTCTGGACTTAAAAAATCACAACTCATACATAGTGTATCGCAGATTCAAAATGTGTTCACTAACCTCTATTCTTCAAGGGATTCGTCCCAACGATTTTCTAGTTTCCATAGACCTCATGGAGGCTTATCTTCACTTTCCCATCCTGCCAAAGCATCGACAGTATCTCCGATTCAGCTATGCAGGAAAGCATTTTCAATACCGGGCTCTTCCCTTCGGACTGGCATCTGCACCAAGGGTCTTCACAAAGGTCCTGGCGGTGGTGGCGGCTCACCTGAGACAACAACCGGTAAGGATCCAGGCTTACCTGGACGATATTCTGATTCAGGCTCACTCTCAAGAGCAAGCCTTACACGACCTACACCTCACGATTCAAACCCTGAACAACCATGGGTTCTTGGTCAACTACAAAAAAAGTCAGTTAGTGCCAGTCACCAGGATCACCCATCTTGGCGCCATCATAGACGCAGCCCAGGGGACCGTCTACCTAACCTTGGAACGACGGTCAGACATCAGGGACCTAGTAGCTCTCATTCGCAGAACTCCATCAGTTCCATTGGCCACTCTATCCAAGCTCTTAGGCAAGATGGTCTCCTGCGTCCAGATCGTCCCATGGGCACACCTTCACGCTCGCCACTTGCAGTGGTTCCTGCTTCCTTTTCAAAAGAAACGCCAAGCTCACACCATGTTAACAGTCAAAGTTCCACTTTCAGTCAGGCGATCGCTAGGTTGGTGGACATCGCCTTCTCTCGACAAGGGGTGTCTCTTCATGAATCACGACCGACTTGTACTCACTACAGACGCCAGCCTTCACGGATGGGGGGCTCATCTTGCATCACACGTGGCTCAGGGCCGTTGGTCTGCATCAGACCTCGCCAACCCTATCAACTGGCTGGAGCTGAAGGCCATTCGTCTCGCTCTCACGCACTTTCACCGGTTCGTGCAACACCGTCATGTTCTGGTGTTGACAGACAATATGGCGGCGAAGGCACATGTCAACCGTCAAGGGGGCACCCACTCAAAGCGCCTCATGGAGGAATCATTTCGCCTGGGCAAGTGGGCAGAACAACACCTCCTCTCCATCAGAGCGGACCACATTGCGGGGTCGGAAAACACACAGGCGGATTTCCTGAGCAGGACAGAGGTGGACAACAGCGAGTGGCAGATTCATCCCGACATATTTCATCAGATTTGCAACAGGTTCGGCATCCCAGCCATAGATCTCTTCGCCACACACCTGAACAATCAGCTTCCTTGCTTCTTGTCGAGGTTCCCGACGCCAGGGGCGGAAGGGGTCAACGCTCTCCGTCTCACCTGGCCGCCGGGTCTTCACTATGCCTTTCCACCGCTGCCTCTGATTCCGGCCCTGATTCGGAAGGTCATCGCCGACAGAGCAGAAATTATCCTCGTGGCTCCCCACTGGCCACGCCGTCCGTGGTTCGCAGACCTGGTCAGTCTCTCCACATTTCACCGTTGGAGGATTCCACCAGACGAGATTGTACTGCGTCAGGGGAACCTTCTTCATCCGGACCCTCAGTGGCTCCAACTGACTGCATGGCGCTTGAAGGGGCCCGTCTAAGGCAGGACAATTATTCAGATAGGGTGATTCACATTGTTCAAGCCTGCAGACGTAAATCCACAGTCAGACTCTACAATATCTCCTGGCTCGCCTTTTATAGGTGGTGCCGTTCCCGGCAGATAGATCCTGTTTCAGCCTCACCTGCCCAGATCTTGGAGTTCCTCAGAGATGGGTTTGACCGTGGTCTGGCCCATAGTACCCTTCGGAGACATGTGGCGGCTCTGTCTACGGCCTTGTCCAGTCCATCCGGCCGACCACTCACTCAGCACCCTGTGATAAAAAAGTTCCTGCGAGGAGCCAGGCTCTTGCGGCCCTCCTCGATTCATAGATACCCTACTTGGGATTTGCCCAAGGTCCTTAACGCTTTAACTGAGACTCCCTTTGAACCCCTCCGCACGGTTCACCTTCGCTTTCTCACCCTTAAGGTGGTTTTCCTTATAGCCATAACTTCAGCCCGTCGCATTTCGGAGCTGGCAGCCCTCTCAGTTAGGGAGGATCTCTGTGTTTTCCGGCCGGACACAGTTATTTTGAGATTGGACCCTTCCTTTATTCCCAAGGTTAATTCCCCCTTTCACAGGGCCCAAGAGGTTATTTTGCCCAATTTCTGTTCCCGGCCCTCTCATGCCTTGGAACGAAGGTGGCATACCTTAGATGTACGGAGGGCCCTAAAGATTTATATCAAAAGGACTGCTCCCTTCAGGAAGTCAGAGGCTTTGTTTGTTTCCTTTTTGCCAGGCTCCCTAGGGCTCAAAGTCTCTTCTGCCACAATTGGTAGATGGATCAGGGCTTGCATCGCCTCGGCATATCAGGCCCAGGCGATTCCTGTTCCCAATAGCATTACTGCCCACTCCACTAGGAGTGCTGCTACCTCAGCAGCTTGGGCAACTCAGGCCTCCCTTGAGGAGGTATGTAGGGCAGCCACCTGGTCTACCCCCTCGCCATTTATTCGTCATTACAAGATAGATACCTTTGCTTCTGCTGAAGCGTCATTTGGCAGGAGGGTTTTGCAGCAGGTGCATCGTGCGAGGGTCTCTCCAGGCCCTTCGACATCCCGCCCTTGAGACAGCCAAATCTTTGGTATGTCCCTCATCTGGACAATGTCACACCCTCATCAAGGAAATTGGGCATTGGTCTTACCTTAAATGCCAGATTTCTTGAGGGGGGTGACATTGTCCAGCCCCTCCCTCTGTCTCAGTGCCTGTACAGTTTATTGTTCTTGTTCAGTAGTTTTTTTCCAGTTGTCCCGTTGGACCGAATTACTTCCTCCTGATAACGGGGGTTCCTGTTGGAGATACTTCTGGTGGCCTTCCTTCGTCAAAACTGAGCATGAAAGGGGCGGAGCAAGGGGAGTGGTCAAAAGTTATGACTCAGCCAGCATCAGATCCGACTGATATAACCCTCATCTGGACAATGTCACCCCCCTCAAGAAATCTGGCATTTAAGGTAAGACCAATGCCCATTCTCTGCCTTAATGATTTCTTCCAACAACCAGTTTGCCAAATTGCTCAGAAAGTTAACAACCGGTTCTCCCAAAGTGGTGCGAACTGGCTGAATCCCACCACTGGCTCTCATCCAAATAGCAATAGCACTTAGAATTATATATTGCTTTACAGTGCTTTTACAGCCCTCTCTAAGCAGTTTACAGAATTAGCATATTGCCCCCAACAATCTGGGCCCTCATTTTACCCATTTTGGAAGGATGGAAGGCGGAGTCAACCTTGAGCCTGGTGAGATTTGAAGTGCCAAATTGCAGGCAGCTGGCAGGCAGCAAAAGTAACCTGCAGTACTGCACTCTTACCACTGCACCATCACGGCTCAGTCTGATGACATTAAGACAATCATTAAAAACCTGGTGGTTTTCCTAGGTTGTTGGAATAGGATGAATGTGGAGTCCCTATAACAATTTATTTTGTGTTGTTATTCATCATTATTGAACTAGTCTTCTGGCTGGCTCTTTCTATGTCAGTTGCTTCTTTTTTTTACTAATACCTAATACTAATATACACTTATCCATCAAACTCCAGATTTTAAGTTTAGAATTCCTATGAGGAGCAGTTCATTGAAAATGCTCCTAAATTAAGCACTTGGTTGATTTTTAGGGCATCTGATTTAAAATTACTGTATTATATAGCTCTTGTGCTATTTCCAGCTTCAGGTAACCAACTCTTCATATTCTTCCCTCAATGCATTCAAAGGCATTCAAACATTTCTACACTGTGTGTTAGTCGCTACAGAATAGTTTCTACATTTCATCTCTACAGTTCCTAGTGAGCCTGGGCGCTTGGCCTTCAATGTCATATCCTCCACTGTGACGCAGCTGAGCTGGGCTGAGCCTGCAGAAACAAATGGCATAATCACAGCTTATGAGGTCAGCTATGGACTCGTCAACGAGGAAAACAGTAAGCATGAAATCTGTGGGCTATCCTTAAAAATCATGTATAGTGTTCAATATCTTCATGGTAGTATTTCAGTTGCATAGGCATCACTGGAGGCCATTGGCATCACTGGAGGCCATTGCTATTAAAACCTATGATATCAAAACTGTCAATCCAAGGTGCAGACTATAAAACCCCCCGATGGTGATGATAGGAAGTATAGCACACACCCATCTCTCCACAGGTTGGATACAATTGATTGGTCTTTGTATGAAGCTTGACTTTGCTTCTCTTGCTTAGACTTCTTATTTAACAGTCATATTGCACGAATAAAGGGGAATATACCAGTAGTGAAATGTAAAATTTGTTACTACCGGTTCTGTGGGTGTGACTTGGTGGTGGGGGTAATGTGACTGAGTGGGCGTGGCCAACTTTTTTTTTTTTAACTTTTAACTTTTTTTTAACTTCGGCCGAAGAGGTTGTAAAAAATGTTTTTAAAAGCCTCTGACGATCAAGCAACTCAGCTGGGATCGTCAGAGGCTTTTAAAAGCATTTTTTCTACAACCTCTTCGGCCAAAGAGGTTGTAGAAAAAATGCTTTTAAAAACCTCTGACAATCCCAGCTGAGCCGCGCGATCATCAGAGGCTTTTTTTTTACTTTTAAAAGCATTTTTTCGGCCAAAGAGGTTGTAGAAAAAATGCTTTAAAAAAAAAGCCTCTGATGATCGCGCGGCTCAGCTGGGCATGTTGTGGGGGGCAGGGATTTTTGCTACCGGTTCTCTGAACCACCCGCTGCCATCACTACCGGATCGGGTGATCCGGTCTGAACCGGGAGCATTTCACCCCTGGAATATAGACAGGATAATGTTGTAGGATCCAATCTGGGTCAGTTATCGGGACCAGAAGTTTTGTCTTCTGAGCTTTCGGACTCATCTTGGAGCCTCTCTTCAGGGAACTTCTCTCTAGCCTCTCTACAAACCTTAGTTTACTAAATTAAATCAGTCTTTTTCAAATAAAGGCTGTTAATTAACTTTCTTAACAGTCTACAAGAATCCAAAGAATAAATCATCGTAATCTTACTATGGTTGGCAGAAAGCCCAGAAGCAATTTGCAGGAAACTGATAAGAGAACTAAGATCTGGACGCGAAGGAGAGTGAATGAAGTTGTTCCCTGCAAATTGCCTCAGTCGTCGTCCTTCCTTAAATAGGCTAAGGGAGTGGCCAATTAGCCCCAAGCCTTACTCTCGAGGAGACCTCCTCCTGAGGAACCACTCCTGCCTTTTGGCAACTCTGCGCACCCGTGCATCAAGAAGAGGCTCCTTCTCTTCTTCCTCTTCACTTATGGGAGCTTCTGGAGGTTCTGAAGGCCCTGGCTGAATCCCCGCCTCTGGCACCACATCTTCTCCAGCCTCCTCATTGTCTCTCTCGAGTGCCAGCTGCACAGGCTGCTGGTGCAGCACCACACCAGCCCCCTCGCTGTCGGAATCAGTTACTAGCTGCACAAGCCGCTGATGGGCCACAACACCCTGGTGCTTATTTCTTCACATAAAACCTTTTGCTTGTTGAAGAGGCCATTCGATTGATTCTGCCAATCCATACAACATTGAGAGCCCATTTGATTCAGTAGTAAAAGAACTGGCCTAGAAACCAGGGGACCATGAATTCTAGTCCTCCCTTAAGCAGGAAAGCTGGCTGCGTTGAAAAGGAAAAGTGACCAGATATGTATCAAATTTATATACACATACATATTTTCAGGACCCATTGGCCCCATAAAGAAAGTCTTGGTGGAGGAACTCAAGAAGCGGATGGTTCTGATTGAAAATTTACGGGAATCACAGCCCTACCGTTATACAGTGAAGGCAAAGAATGGAGCTGGATGGGGGCCAGAAAGAGAAGCTACAATTAACTTGGCTACACAACCAAAACGCCCTATGTCCAGTGAGTTTTTATCATAGCTTTTCATATGTGTATGTATGGTCAAGCTTCTACTATACAGTATTTTTGTTTTGGACTTAAACTAATGCAGCGTTGTTAACATATATTCCTTTGAGTTTCTGCTCCTATTGTGTGGATATTATACAATCAGTATTATAGTCTGCATTTAGACAACTGTAACTTGTGGCATATATTCTCTGTTTAATGTGATACCACTGGTAACAAGCATCAAGCTATTTATTAATATTTTTATTTTTAATGGTATATGCTAAATATATCATACTATTCCACCACATTTCAGTATTGTTATCCTAACTTGCATATTTTTACATCAAAGACCTTCAATGCTGACATAGTTTTCTCCAGTGAACTATATCTCACATTAGATCAAAGTATTAGATCAAACAGAGTCTTGATTTAAAGTACGGTTGGGATTCATTATGTTTGAATGTATCAAAAAATCCAATTCATCTTTCTTTTTCTTTCTTTCTTTCTTTCTTTCTTTTTCTTTCTTCTTTCTTTCTTTCTTTCTTTCTTTCTTTCTCTTTCTTTCTTTCTTTCTTTCTTTCCTTCCTTCCTTCCTTTCTTTCTTTTTCTTTCTTTCTGTCTGTCTGTTTGTTTTTTGCAGTTCCTATCATTCCTGATGTACCAATAATTGATGCACAAGGAAGAGAAGACTATGACAGCTTTCTAATGTACAGCACAGATGTATTGCGTTCACCAGCTGGTAGCAAGCATCCCAGCGTCTCAGATGACTCTGGTACAGTATGCTTCATTATAGCTTGCAAAAAATGTTTGGTGGCCATTTTTTAATGATGTTTGGATAGAAGAGAAAATGTATATGCAAGGGCAATACAAAACAACTTGAACATGCAGAGCACCATATTAACAAGCTAGTAAATATTTTTCCTATTATTTAGAAGCAAACATACCTTAAGTGCAGTGGTTGGAATGTGGCACAGTGGTTAGAATGCAGTACTGCAGGCTACTTCTGCTGACTGCCAGCTGCCTGCAATTGCCAGATCGAATCCCACCAGGCTCAAGGTTGACTCAGCCTTCCATCCTTCCAAGATGGGTAAATGAGAACCCAGATTGTTGGGGGAAAATATGCTGACTCTGTAAACCACTTAGAGAGGACTGTAAAGCACTGGGAAGCGATATATATATCAAAGTGCTATTACTATTGCTATTAAGGCAGAGCTAGTATTATTGCTTACAGAAGTTCTAAGAGAAAATGGCAAGGCAAGAAAAATAAAAATAAAAAGTCCATTTAAGTTATCAGGTCCAACCTATTTAACAGTACCTTCTGGACTAAAATAAATAAATGAATAAATAAATTCCAAAATGCTATAATTCAGGCACCCAGATGTATCAGGAGGCATCTGGTGGGTCCATATTGAAATTAGGGGGCTAGACTTGACCTGTGCTTTCCCTTGGAAACTATTAGCCTCTCTAAAAAAAATCTGAGGAATGCTTGTGTGAAGGTTTCATAGTTCAGAATATTCATACACATACTTCTGAAGTGGAAGTTTTCTGTTTGGTGGTTTATCAACCCCTGATAGCAAAACAGGACTATAAATTGTTTTTGTACTTGCATTTCATGGGTTTTCCTCTAATGTAGCAAAATAGCAAACCATCATTTCTATCTAACCCCAATGGTCATGGAACAAATTCACCGTCAGACCACTGGACTTGTTAAATGCCTTTGCCATCTACTTTTCAGGAATAAAAGTTTCAGCTTAGAGGTCATCACAATTAATTATTTCATCATTTTTTAAAGAATAGAATAACAGAGTTGGAAGGGACCTTGGAGGTCTTCTAGTCCAACCCCCTGCCCAGGCAGGAAACCCTACACCACTTCAGACTAGTGGTTATTCAATCTCTTCTTAAAAATTTCCAGTGTTGGGGCATTCACAGGTCCCATAGGTCAAGGTTTTTTTAGTTTCCCATTTCTTGGTTAACTGCTATCAGTCGTTGAGGTAGTACAAATCCAAAAACCAAAATATGCCTTCCAAAACCAATAATAACTTAAACCAGGACAAAAAGACTAACAACCAAATCCCATTATCTACACCAGAGGTGAGGAGCTTATGTTGGTAAACCAATTCTTAATCCCATCAATCCATACCATTTAAGCCATGGGCCCCTGTAGTCTAGTAATATATGCATTTTGACCTGGGTAGTAGATAGAAAAGGACCCTACCCGTCATAGAGTTTCAAAATTATTGCCGTTTTGAAGGTCAGATAAACAATATACATGAAAACCAGTTTGTAAGTTGTTGTATTTAGGCATATGATTGATTTCTTCAAAAGAAGTTTCAAGTGCATTGTACTTTGCATTTGGTTTTGGTTCAGCATGTAGTTCCAATTCTTAGTCATTTTTAGTCATGACCAAAGCCTACTTCTGAAAATTACCCTGCTCTATTCCTTGCCACAAAAGACTTTTCGAACCTTTTGAACAAAGGTAGGCATAATGCTTCTATCTATGGATTCCATATTGTGATTTTATTTGAGTCAAGGTACAATGTCAATAATTCAAGAGGAATGTAGATCATGGAAATATTGTGCGTTTTTAAAGCGAAAGATCTTGATGGTAATACATAATAAAATGTTCTAATAATTGTTATTTAAAATAATCAGTTATATTATGTTAAAATATTTTCCCACATTAGGATCAGTGGTGGGTTGCTACCGGTTCGCCCCAGATCCGGCGAACCGGTAGTGGTGGCAGCAGGAGGCTCCGCCCTCCCGCCCGGATATCTCTGTGCATGCGCAAAAGCTTCTGCGCATGTGCAGAAGCGGTGCGTGCATGCACGAGCAAACCATTAGCAAACGAAATTGAAACCCACTATTGATTAGGATGTGTTAGGGATATGTAAAGAATTATCTCTGAAAACTGATCAAGATCAAATATCAATGTTTCCTGTTAGCTGATTCCTGGATTCTACTGTTCAAAGAATGTAGTTTCCTCCCCCTTACTCTCCTTAAGGCTCCCCTTAAAGAATTTGTTCTTTCTGGACCTTGTCTATCTGCTGTAGAGAGATAGTTCTCCCAAGCATTACCTTGGTCATCCCTTCCCATTTTAGCTGTTCCTTCAGCCTTATTTATATTCAGCTTTGGAAATAATACTTCCATGAAGTAGCTGGCTCCACTTCATTTATTCCTTAATTATTCTTTTTCAGTGTATACATATTTGAGAACAAGCCACTTCAGATACTACAGATATTAGAAAATTGCATAGTCTTCAGCTGAAATGAAACTGACCCTTTTAGCCCATCCACAAGGCAGAGTTATAATTTTCTGACATCGAACACTGATTGCTAGGGAGGTGGATACAATAATTTCCATACAGTCAAGGGTTCTGAAGAACCTGATCTTTTTACAGGTAGACTTCAACATACAACCATTTGTTTAATGACCTTTCAAAGAAACAAAGGGACTGAAAAAAGTGACTTCTTATAACCATTCCTTGCACTTAAAATTGTCACAGATCCCCACGATCATGGGATTAAAATTCTGGTACTTGGCAACCAGCATGTGTTTACAATGGGTTGCAGCATTTCAGGGTTAGTACCATTTGTAACCTTCCCAACTGGCTTCCAACTAGCAAAGTCAATGGGGGAATCCAGATTTGCTTGACAACCATGTCTTAACAACGGCAATGATTCACTTAATGAATCATGGCAAAAAGGATTAAAATTGGATGTGAGTCACTTAATGGTCTTACTTAACAATGGAATTTTGGTCCCAACTGCAGTCATAAGTCAACTTCGTGTATGTGATTTTGCAATTTGAAAAAATTCTTCAGCAAGCAGAGTGATGTTCTGATATTTTATTCTATAATTCAGTGCTTCAGTTCAGCACTCTGTGTGTGTGTGTGTGTGTGTGTGTGTGTGTGTGTGTGTGTGTGTGTGTAGATACATGATAAGGTAATACAGTAATTTTAAGGTTGCGGTAATGCATAGATAGATTTATTCGGGCATAATCACAACTGAATGTAGCATGATTCAGCTGCCGTACAGTTATGGCCATTAGTATAAATTATTGATATGATACAGAAAGTTTGAAAATAATTTCCCCCTTCTGTTCTTACATTGAACTCTTATACATGCATATTTGGGAGCATGTTCTACTGTATTAACTCAGTGAAACTTGTTTCCAGGTGACTCTGCATAGTATGTGTGTGTGTGTGTGTATATATATATATATATATATATGTATATTTGTTTTCGTAGATTTTCACGGGTACAGGTATGCAAGTCTTGGCGTATTCGGGTCTTTTCCCTTGTAAGATTGAGAGTATCTTGGTGACGTTTTGACGAGGTCCCACTCGTCATCTTCAGGCTGGTGTCTTTGGCTTCGTGCTTGTGCAAGCAAAAGCATGAAGCCGAAGGCACCAGCCTGAAGATGACGAGTGGGACCTTGTCAAAACGTCGAACTTGTGGCTCAGAAGGTTAATTCAACTGCCTAACATGCAGGAAGCCCAAGTTATTTATATATATTATATAATATAATATATATATCGGGGTCCTGCTACATATTGAATCAAGAAATCACTACAGGTAGTCCTTGACTTACAACCACAGTTGAGCCCTAAATTTCTGTTGCTAAGCAAGACAATTGTTAAGTGAGTTTCTCCCCCATGTTATGACTTTTCTTGACACAATTCTTAAGTGAATCATTGCAAGTGGTTAATTAAGCCACATGGTTGTTAAGCGAATCTGGCTTCCCCATTGACTTTGCTTTTCAGAAGGTTGCAAAAGGTGATGATATGACCCCAGAACACTGCAACCGTCAAAAATTCATGTCAGTTGCCAAGCATCTGAATTTTGGTCAGTAACCATAGGGATACTGCAACAGTTGTGTGAAATATGGTCGTAAATCACTTATGCTGTTGTAACTTTGATCACTAAACTAATGGTTGTGAGTTGAGGACTACTTCTTTCTGGTGACAACTAAGGCTTAATGATGAACTTAGTGCAAATAAGGCAGTTTGGAAAACTAACTCTTGTTCCCTGTTACTGGATATCTTGCTTCAGAGATATCCAGACAACTACTACTGTGTTTCCCCGAAAATAAGACCCTGTCTTATATTTTTTTTGAACCCTGAAATAAGCGCTTGGCCTTATTGCCATGCACTCAAAAGCCCAATTGGATTTATTATCAGGGGAGGTCTTATTTTGGGGGAAACAGAGTAAGTATTACCCTAGTTCTTGGCTAATTCGATTCTATACCCAATTGTGATTTTGTTTTTATTTATCGTCCAATGTTATATCTATTAAATGAAGAGGGTAAAGGAAGGTCACCTCTGGTCCTATGATGTACTGATTTTAGATATCTTTTAAAAAGATGGGATGTCTTAATTTTACTATAATTGGCAAGAATCAGAGAGTGGGCCTTATGGATCCTGCTTGGGCCTCCACTTTCCACTCATAATCTGAGCACAAATACAGTGCATATGTAGCGGACTCCTTGAGTATTGTGCTTCCCCCTAAAGTGTTGCTAGGAAACACTAAGGCAGGTTTGCAGGTAGTTTGCAAGTGATGGACCGGCTGCTTTGTACCCCTCACGGCGCTTCCTGCACTCTTCTGACTGTGCCAACGCAAGTCCTTCACTTGTTCCAAAAGGCTCTCGATGGAAATATGTGCAGCTGCTGGGGGACGAGCTGGACCTTCGTCACGTCACCTGGAGACTCCCAGTAGAACTGATCCCTCGTTACTCGGACAGCAGTTGCTTTTCCTCGGACACAGAGGGTCTCCTCCATGAGGGTAGTACCCTCTCTGAGCTAGTGGACAGTGATGCAACCAGCGGCAGCCTACCAAGGAGTGGGACTTCCCAGCCCCAACCAGGTGAAGGATGGCCACCTTCTTCCCTCCCAGTAACCATGATGTCTCCTCCTACTCCAGGGCCATGGAATATAATTTATTCAAGCTACCCCTCTACAAGCTACAAGGACATGTTAATAGCATGATACATTTAGCATTTGTAATGGAATCTGCTTGTGATTGGTTATTTAATACCAAAGTCAGGGCTATCCTAGGCATGGAATTGAATGAAACAGAATGGAAGTACAAAGAGAGAGAATTCTTTTGGGACGCACGTTGCATATTTCTGCCCTTCATGTAGCTCACAAGCTAATTTCAAAAATCCTCTGCAAACCATCAATTCAGACATCTGAGTTCCTTTCCTACCAGGTACTTGGTAGAAGAAGTGAAAAGGGGGGAGGGGGGAATGGTGGTCAAATAGATAGACCCATTATTTCCTTCAGCCTTTTCCATTGCTGGCATTCATTACCCAATCGATTATACCTGAAGGAACACCCCTCCCCACCACCACCCCTCCCCCCACAGTATTTGGAAGTCCCCGCCTCCCATTTGGAATCTTATTAGCATAGGACAGAGCTCTTCAAACTTGGCAACTTTAAGGCTTGTGGATTTCAACTCCTAGAATTCTCCAGCCAGCTATGCTGGGAGTCGAAGTCCACAAGTCTTAAAGTTGCCAAGTTTGGGGACCCCTAGCATAGAACAACAGTGTTATCTGCTACAGCAACCTCATAACTATGATTTTCTTCAGCATGCTAAACTTAGTGAACTTTCACCATCCTGGTATGTTCCAGCTGCTTCATGTGACAGCTTCTCCTTCATGGAACCTGTAGCTCTAAATATATGTACAATGCCAAATAGGGGATATTACATTGAATAATCAACCAATGATTCCAACAACTGTTTAAAAATTCAGTACATTCTTAGAGCTGCTGAGACAGAACTAATGTCTTCCCTTGAGCATTTTCTGTAATTCATTTAAGAATGTCTCTTCATCTTGCCCTCATTATTTCCAATAGTGGTTAACAGAGTTGATTAAAGAACTCAAAAAAGGAAAAAAAGATGACCAGCCAGAGTGTTTGTTATTAATACTTGGTTCCAGTATATATAATGCCTCTGAATATGAAGGGTCTCTAACTATTCGGACAGACATTTGAATATATTAGTCTTACAGGAACTTAATGAATGCTCTAAAATTGCTAACAATTATAGCCATGTCTTGTCTTTTCCAATGTTTTAAAGTGGATTAAAGTAGTAATAACATTTTCTTTTTTGAAAAATATAGCATTACTTGAATATCATGTCCTTTAGTATTTGGTACATCATTTGGCATTCATGAAGCCACCTTCTGACCTAACCAACCCTTGCTCTTTTCCTATTGGCCCTTTCAATCTGTTTAATTCTGATATTGATGTTTTGTTGTGCATTGTGGGTTTAAGTGATGCGACATAAGGGATGTTGGTTCTTATGGAGCCCCAGAATGCACTTTATAGATAAGAAGCAGAATAAAGATGAAGTCAATGTTTCCCAAACTGATAACTCTTCAGGTGTCTTCAGCTTTGAATCCCATTAATCTGCAACCAACATATCTGGTTGGAAAAAATACAACTGAAATCAATATACTGGAGGCACTCCGTTACATTTTGATACTACAAACTTTGAGTTCACATAATTTACTGAATCATTTCTTTAATTTAAACATGGATTGGTTAATGTAACCACAGTTGGCTGATTTCATACAGCATGCTGCCATGAACCTTGATATATGAACCATAGTGTTTGGGTTCACTAAGTAAAAATTAAACCACATTATGACTTAGCACAGACCATGAACCCAGGCATTCTAAGGTATCTTTATTGTCATTAATTAACTTGGCTGATATGCATATCCATAGTCACTGGTTACTGATGTTAACTGCAGCAAATTGAATAATTTCCAGAACACCTGATGAATGGCCGACTGGATATTGCCTTCCCTGCCGGTAGTGGAAGTTTAACCCGAAATCATCTAAGTCCACATGTATACCACGAGAGAAGAGTGATCGGAAACTCATCGCTAACCAGGGAGTATACCACGGTGTCTGGACATGGTAGGTGACTAATGTGCGCTAATCTGTTAGTGATTTGAGAATGTTCAGTGTTCTATCAGAAGGAGATTCCAGTTAGTTGAATTCTTTCTCTCTCACTTGGTCTCTCATGCCAGCATTAGATAGGGAAAAAATATTCCTTCTTCCTCAGGCTATTTCTTCAATCACTGTGCCTGGTGTTGGTGCTGCAATCTTTTCTGGTACTCTCAATGGTGTGTCTTTCTTTCTCTCTGTTTTGGCATGTCCTTTAGACCCATCCAAGAATGTTTTCTCTCCCACGTACGAAGAAACTAGAAGGATACCCCAGATCCCGCAGGATGCGGGCTTTAGGAGGGCAAATGTGATGGGTTACTCTGACAGCAGTGATGCTCGGGATTCTATAGTCATGACTGATGGGCCCTCTTGGATTTCCAAATACTTAGGTATAGCAAATGGCATAGCATGGCTGATCAACTGCAAGGCTATTTGTTCCAACTACAGTGACTCATCTCATAAGCTGCTAATTTATTCACGTTAAGTTCCTTCAAGTGGCTTTGCTTGTAGACCTGCTTGTGTGCGTGTGCTAATTTGCTCTGCCTTCTAACCTTCCATCTCTTTCACTTTGATGGCTTTCATGTTCTAATGACATCACTTCAGTTATTATATTACACATCAAAGGAGTTAATGCTCAGGCAGTATCCTTAACAATTTGTGATTCTTCTGTGCCTCCATGTCCATCTGCCCAGGTCGTAACAGGCAAATATTACAATGTGTTCCTTCTAAAACATATTTACATAGTTTAAGGAGTTGCTGAAGTTCATGGCAGGGGTGAAATCCAGCAGTTCTGACAGGTTCTGGAGAACCGGTAGCAGAAATTTTGAGCAGTTTGGATAACCGGCAAATACCATCTCTGGCTGGCCCCAGAGTGGGGTGGGAATGGAGATTTTGCAATATCCTTCTCCCAGGAGTGGGGAGGGAATGGGGATTTTGCAGTATCCTTCCCCTGCCATGTCCACCAAGCCACGCCCACCAAACCATGCCCACAGAACCGGTAGTAAAAAAATTTGGACTTCACCACTGGTTCATGGTCTATATTTATTATAGCTCACAACCTTATAATTACAGCTAATTCCTCTGGATTTGAAAGTACCTTGTCCTCTATAGAAAGGAAAGCAATGTTGCTTGCATCCAAAACAAACATTTGGAAGAGAGGGAAACTTCTTTTTCTACAAAAAGGAAGGGGTTGTCTGGCCAGATGAATCTATTCTTTTAAGGAGGAAAAATCAACTAGCAGTAGAAAGACATGAAAAGAACACTTTAATCTCACAACACATAGCCAAACTCAGCCAGTTTCAACTGGGAAACTATTAACATCATAAACTAAGCCAAATTGAAAAATGCTAGGGAATTCCTAGGATATTCAGACAAATAGATTTACAGAAATAAACCATATTTACACACCATTCAAAAAATGGAAATAAAAAAACTAGAACACATACTCTCCAATAGCCCATATTCAAATAAGCAGGGATCAAACAAGACAAACAATCAGGCAGAAAATAATATTCTAATCAAGTAATCACCAAGGAGGAAATTACACCCCAACCCAAACTGTCAGGGCAAGCTACTATTTATTAAAAGATAGCAAAACCCACACTCACTCACATTAATGATGTTATCTGGTTGGGTAATGAAACATCTGCAAGCAAACAACCAAGTTTAGAGAGTACCAAAAATTCTGCAAAATGAACAGTCCAGGGTGCATTTTGCCCTCCTCAGCCCCAGAAGGCCAGGGACTACACTGACTCTGAAAATATTTATGAGGTTCTGGTCAGCTAGGCCCTAGTTTGTCAGGTGGGTGAGTTTAATCTAATCTCCACCTGGAACCTTGCCATGCCCTGGGGATCTAGGACCTGGGGACAAGAAAAAGAATTGCATCCCTGACAAAACCAACTCTCCTCTTCTTTTCCTGCTGCATGTTACCATGCAATGCAGCCAAGATGCGCTTTTCATTCATTGTCCCAATGATTCTTCAGCCATGTTGTTCCCTTCATTTCTTCTGGCTACATTCTCAACATCTCAGCTTACTCTTTTGCTTGTTCTTCTTTGACACAAAAGGAGGTCTCATGCTGATGTGAAAGATTGCATTTTGTCCTTTCCTTGCCTTCAGATCTTATCTTCCTATTTCCTATCTGCCTCAGATTCTAGAATGCAGCTTCTGAATGTTCCAGACACTCCTACTCGCTTGGTGTTCTCTGCCTTGGGACCAACCTCCCTGAAAGTCAGCTGGCAGGAACCCCACTGTGATAAAGAAGTACAAGGATACAGTGTGCAATACCAGCTTCTCAATGGAGGTTAGTGAAGCTCTCTCTGTGGTGAAAGTGGGAATCGGAAATATATACATAAAACTCTGTTTTGTCAAAAGGCATCAGATTCTACAAACATGGTTTGTAACATGAAACACCCCCAAATCGTGTTTCTTATTGCCGAGATCTGTTTCCAAACTGCCCAAACAGATTTCCCTGTCCTGATGTTTTCCAGATGTTTCCATACATCACAGCAGGGGCAGAACCTTCATAGATCCTCTGTGAGGGGGATGGACAGTTTCTAAATTTGATAAATAAATAAACATTTCTACATATGTTGAATAATGTTCCCTAATATATCAACCAAGACTCCATTAGAAGATAGCCATTTGACTGGAATAGGAGTAATGTGAATTTGGGTCCTGATGAAAACACTAAATTCAAAATGTGTAAAATCCTTAATTCCCAAATTATCCAGACAGAATTGGTAGGCTTAGTTTTCTTTTCATTTTTCTCTGAGATAACGTGTTACAAAAGAGACAAGGACACTGTTTACCTTCTGACGTATACTAAACTGAAGGACGTGATCATCTATGAAGAAGAAACATTCACAATTATTTCTGAACAAAAGATCATACGCACGGCCGCCTCAAGATGTGACTTGTAGCATTCAGCCTACTGAATGCACTAGCAGTGCCTATTCTTCCAATAGAAGCTGCAATTTTTGATGATCATAGTTTGTGGGATGACAGCTGGTTTTTCTCCTATTTCTTAGGCGAAATAAAGAGACTTACAATTCCCAATCCAATGCAGAACTCGGTGGTGGTGGATGATCTATTACCTAACCACTCCTATGTCTTCAAAGTAAAGGCCCAAAGTGATGAGGGATGGGGTCCAGAAAGAGAAGGTGTGATAACCATTGAGTCACAGGTGGATCCACGCAGCCCTCTCAGTCCCGTGCCAGGTAATTGTTTTGAAATGTTTACAATTTCAGGGATATGCTACTACTTTTCCAAATGTTGATTTTCAACTGTGCCTTTTGGGAGTTCAAAATAAATCTGTGCTTATTCTGCATGAAAACCATGCATGTAGTCGTTATTCATATTCCACCTTTCTTTTGGGAAGTGGGAGTGTCACATCCTTATTTTAAAATTAAGATAGGCTTAGGCGAAGAGAAAGAGTGGCCCAAGTCAGCTTGATAGTAGAGTAAGGACTAGAATCTGGGCTTCCCCAGTGCCAGTCCTACGTTCATCCACTACTTACGCTGAATCTTGAGTGGTACTTT